>NC_134492.1:36537615-36910115 GCF_040206685.1 Ascaphus truei | reverse complement strand
CCCTGCCCCGAGGAGCTTACAATCTAATTGGTAGGTAGGAGAACGTACAGAGACAGTAGGAGGAAGTTCTGGTAAGTGCGTCTGCAGGGGGCCAAGCTTTATGTATCATGTGTTCAGAATATCCACAGTGTTATTCATATGCTTCTTTAAGCAAGTGTGTCTTAAGGTGGGTCTTAAAGGTGGATAGAGAGGGTGCTAGTCGGGTACTGAGGGGAAGGGCATTCCAGAGGTGTGGGGCAGTCAGTGAAAAAGGTTTAAGGCGGGAGAGGGCTTTAGATACAAAGGGGGTAGAAAGAAGACATCCTTGAGAAGAACGCAAGAGTCTGGATGGTGCATAACGAGAAATTAGGGCTGAGATGTAAGGAGGGGCAGAAGAGTGTAAAGCTTTAAAAGTGAGGAGAAGAATGGAGTGCGAGATGCGGGATTTGATCGGAAGCCAGGAGAGGGATTTCAGCAGGGGAGACGCCAAGACAGATTTAAAAAAGAGTAGAGTGATTCTGGCAGCAGCGTTTAGGATAGGTTGTAGGGGAGACAGGTGAGAGGCAGGAAGGCCGGACAGCAGGAGGTTACAGTAATTAAGACGGGAGAGAATGAGGGCCTGAGTCAGAGTTTTAGCAGTCGAGCAACAGAGGAAAGGGCGGATCTTTGTTATATTGCGGAGGAAAAAAGCGTCAGGTTTTAGAAATGTTTTGAATGTGAGAGAGGAGTCGAGTGTGACCGCTAGGCAGTGTGCTTGGGCTACTGGGTGAATGATCGTAGTTCCAACAGTAATGTGGAAGGAGGTAGTAGGGCCAGGTTTGGGAGGAAGTATGAGGAGCTCTGTTTTAGCCATGTTGAGTTTAAGACGGCGGAGGGCCATCCAGGATGATATAGCAGAGAGACATTCAGAAACTTTGGTTTGTACAGCAGGTGTAAGGTCGGGTGTTGAAAAGTATATTTGTGTGTCGTCAGCATAGAGGTGATAATTAAACCCAAAAGATGTTATTAGGTCACCTAGAGAGATTGTGTACAGAGAAAAGAGAAGCGGTCCCAGGACAGAGCCCTGGGGTACCCCCACAGAGAGATCAATAGAGGAGGAGGAGGTGTTAGCAGAAGAGACACTGAAAGTACGATGGGAGAGGTAGGATGAGATCCAGGATAGAGCTTTGTTCCGAATACCAAGAGTATGGAGAATGTGAAGGAAAAGAGTGTGGTCCACGGTGTCAAATGCTGCAGAAAGGTCACGTAATATGAGCAGAGTGTAATGACCTCTGTCTTTGGCAGCATGGAGGTTGTCAGTTATTTTAGTGAGGGCTGTTTCCGTGGAGTGAGCAGTGCGAAAGCCAGATTGTAGAGGGTCTAGGAGAGAACAGGTGTTGAGAAAATGGAGCAAGCGAGAGAATACAAGACGTTCAAGGAGTTTAGAGGCAAAAGGCAGGAGGGAGACAGGTCGATAGTTAGAAAGACAGGTAGGGTCAAGCTTTCTGTTTTTGAGTAATGGTATGACTGTTGCATGTTTGAAGGAGGATGGAAAGGTTCCAGAGCAGAGGGAGGAGTTAAAAATGTGTGTGAGCGTAGGGATTATAGTAGGAGCAAGAGGTTTTATGAGATGGGAGGGAATGGGGTCAAGAGGGCAAGTATTAGAGGGAGAAGAGGCAATAAACAGCGACACATCCTCCTCTGAGACAGTGGAAAAAGAGTCAAGGAAGGCAGGAGGAGAGTTAATATAGTGATATTCAATATTGCTATCCAATGTTCTGCTTTTTGTTTAAATTTATTTTTTGAATAACGTGTGAAAATTAGCTGCTGGTCTTTAAAAGAAAAATAATAATAATTTTGGCACGTGGCTTCATTTAGATAATCAAAGCATTTTGACTGTAGGCAATTCATGGCTGTTCGCTGTTCTGTCCTCACGGTTCACGTGAAGGTAGTGACTACTTGCCATATCACTTATGTAGCCACAGAGAGAACATTCTATGACTATATATTGGAGCGAAGTAGAACAAGATTTATCCAAATGTATTGACACCTGCGGCAAGCTAAATGAGTAACCAGTATAATTGGTAATGATAATCTAGTACCATTGTTTTTATTTTTTTTGTCGTGTAAAGTTACCTTTAACTCCAGAAAGCAGTGTACTTAACCCACCTGTTTTTTTTGTTTGTTTGTTTGTTTGTTCTTTTAGCTTCATCCATAAAATGAACACAGCAGAGTTTAAAAGTGCAACCTTCCCCAATGCTGGACCACGGCACCTTCTAGATGACAGTGTAATGGAGCCCCATACACCATCACGAGGGCAGGCAGAAAGTTCCACCCTTTCCAGTGGGATATCCATAGGTGAGCGTAAGTATAAGGAATCGATGGATAATCTGAGTTGTATATCAAAAGATATGACTGTCGTGATTATTTTTGTATCATACATACACCCACCCACATACCCACCCAGGCAGGGTTTTATCCCGTACTTGTTAATTTTGAGACTGCTTGTTAACGGTATATGTTGGGTTTTTTTGGTCACATTTTAAACAATGTTTTTGTGGCAGGTGAATTGTATAATAATGTCATGGGTCCAACTCATCCTCAAACTTCTGTGTGTCAATATTTCCTCTCACAAATTGGCAAACTGGTGCAAAAAACTGGTGGAAAATAGCTGCACATAAGTTTCATAAATACACAAACACATTGAAATGCCTTCGTATCAATTTACCTGTAAATATGACTTTCTTTTGCAGATGAATGCGTAGCTCCCCTGGTCAGTATTTTCCATATACTACTAGATTATATTCTTATCTCTAAATGGGTGTCTGTTATCCACCTGTGAATTGGTCATTACAATGTTCTAGCTATACGCTCTCTCACATTTGGAAGTTAACCAATTGGACCATAGGGTGTTACAAAAGCAAAGATGACTGCACAAATGCCTCTGCAGTGTAATGGTCATGTGCTAGTACAAGGATTTTAGCTTAAATACAAAGTATTGCAATCTCATGAGAAACAGGCACATGCGTAGCTGAAAAGCAATGACCTGGCAATGTATAACAGAAGTAAATCACAAATACGAACTTTGATTCTCTCTAGTACTGGGGAATTTACCCCACTTGTCTTCATTGGGGGGTAACATCTCTTCTGATGGAGCCCAAGTACTTGAATTCATTTAAGAATAACATTTTCTTTTTTAACTTGTCGAGGATTCTTTTACGGTTGAAATCCCCTTCTCCCCCCTAAAGATGTGCCGTTCCCCAGATCATGAAGTGATTGGTAATACAAAATGCCCATTTGTTTCTACCAGTGGTTCGTAACGGAGTGTTGATGGGAGCAGTCATCTCTTGTAGCATATGGGTTAAGTTGTCAAGGGGCTCTGTTAAATAATAATAAAAAAAACATTCCAGTATTTGTTCTGTTAATGAAAGAATGTATATACTGGCAGCAATAATGCTGTACTCAAAAGCCTATGTAGATAGTAAGTGTATAGGTATTTTTCCAAGTTGACATTGGATTTCGCCAACTGGTCCTCATACCCAAAGCATGCAAGCACTTCTAGCCTGGTAGTAGTGAATATTTCATCATAAAAAATAAAAAACCTGCGCCTAAAACAAATTCTGAAATATACTGTTGGAAAACCTGACCATATAATGGCACCTCAATTTGTTTTAGGCGCGTTTTTTTTTTTTTTGTTGATTCTGTATGTGATTTGTATTAATCTCATTGTTCCTGGCAGCCTTCCTATATTATAGGCACAATTGGTATAGATTAGAAGCGTTTATTTTACACTACACTATCTATAGCATTAGCGCTGAAGCACGTATATCTTTTTTTCACAGTGAATATTTCATCCCAAAGTCCTGCATTTAAACATATTTGTCATTTGAAGTTGTTGTATGATGCATACTAAAACAGATGCAGCTTGGGGCTGCTATTAGTCCAACAGATGGAGGTGGCATGAAAAGTCTAAGGCAGAACCAAAATCGGCATGTACAAAGGGACACTACTTGGGTATTTAAGTGTTATCGTTCTGTCAGCTGCTGGTTTAAGTAAAAACTTTAGAAAGGGGGAAACTATATCATACACAGTTCTGCGGAATATCATCCCACTGACAGACTTCTGTACAAGAGTAAAGTATAGACCTACTTGAGCAAAAGCCCAATCCCCCCTGCAACAAAGCCTTCCTAAACAGTTAATGTGGACTGATACCTTTCTGACATGAGGCCAAAGAAATTACAATGCAGAAGTACAGTATTGTCCCGAATATAGTGCGACCTCGCACATAATACGACCCCTACAGTTTTTAAGGTGTTCTACATGAAAAATAAAAGGTGTTAGACTGCGCATATAATACGCGTACAGTTTTCGGAAGGGCATTTTTAGGAAAAAAACATTTGCACTATATTCAGGCCAATACGGTAATTTAACTTGTACAGTTGGAGACTTGTTAAGACACTGGTAGATTATTTGATAAAGAACAACCTTAAAACTACAGTGTGGTGACTAAACGGTTTGGGACAAAATTAAAAATACTAGAGTAAAATACTTTGCCTCTTAGAGTTTGCTTAAGTAAGTGGTTAAAAGTTGCATTATCTACAACAAGATATGGTAGTTCTCATAGTTTTGTGCTGGTTCTATAGCACTGCTGTGTGAATCATGTGGAGGAAATCCCGATTCATGGCCTTCAAGTAGTGTGAAGGGTTAACATAAAAGAATCAGGCAGGATTCAGAGCGTTTTTCTACATGTCCTAGTAATACTCTTGGAATGCACGTCAAAACACATGAGCAGAGTTAGAGGAGGACATGTACACATAATTTATATCGCCATTAATCTGTTCCAGTTCCTCGAGTGAATAATACGTGCCCTGTTCTCCGTTTACCACTGCAACCTACAGTATCCTCGCTGCACCACTTTTTATAGAGATTCTCACTGCTGCTTTTTGTTTCCAGGAAGCAGCGACGGGTCAGAGCTTAGTGAAGATATGTCATGGCCAGCTTTTGAAAGGTAAGAGATTGGTTAACCCAATTTGCGTATCGCACAAAAGTCACTGGGGATATGACCTTCATCTGGGAGGCGGTTAGCACAGTCCAAGGCACTATTGTTTGACATCTGATAACTGTGCATAGTGGACACCTAAGAGACTATTGAAATACGAGAGGCTGATAATTGCCCTGTACAGTGTAGAATAGGCATGCATTGCATTTGTTTCTTTCCCACGCCATTATTTTTCAACAGCAGAGAAAACACAATTGTCATGTCAAAAATATCCCTAATCATATAATGTTATATCCAGACCAGTGTCACCACTTAGATCCTGGGATAAATTACAGAAAGATGCATTTTTGCAACGGTCTACAGACATTATGCATTCCCCTATTCTACCCTGCCCACCCCTCTTTGCCTTGGCCACGTGCATCTACAATTCCAAATGACATCAGTCTGTCTGGCATTTACCTCGATTCCTTTGGCTCCTGGTTGGGCAATATGGGAAGAATTAAAGTGAGATAAATGTCTTCTAGACTATGAAAGGAATGTCCCATTTATGATCACATAACACACAGTATTATTGCACTCAGATTGAATAAGACTATATTCTTGGTCCAGCACTGTGTTGCAGAAGAATACACTGCTTCTCCCTCTAACAGTATAGGTTAACTTGTATGTAATAAGTCACTTGAGGAAGGACCGTAAGGTTACATTCTACAATACAGTTCTGTTCTTTGCATTTCATCAAATTATTTGGTAAACGGCTACACGAGGGAAAATAGTCATCCACTACTTGAAACTAATAAGTTGTTCTGTGTAGTGAAACAATAGGGAATTCAATCATTTTTCAACACTGCAAAAAGGACAGGTGCGCAGGTGTGGCAATGAAATATTTCTGCTCCATTCCAACAACGTGAACATGTTTTTATAAGAAAAAGCCATTACCATCAAGGTGTCACCATATTACCATATTACCATATTACCACAGTCCTTAGAAGGGAATTGCTAGCCTATTGAAATCTCTCATTCCCTCATATTTCATGCTGATCAACTTTTCAAATATATCCTCATAGAAGTCTGGAGGTGAAATAGTAGAAGAAAACACTCCAGATTTGCAAGACCGTGGCTATATGGTGACTTGATAACTTGCTTTATCTGAGTTTATTTTTTATTTTTTTGACATCCCTTATCCTGAATATAAATATGGCAGACTAGATGAACCTAGTAGCCTTTAACTTATGTTAGTTGGAGAGCTACTACAGTATTAACTTGTCATATAGTATTTATATAGATATCATCTAAAATAAATAATGATTATATATGGTACAACAAGGGTCATTTTGTGGTTTAGGGAGGTTATAGGCACGTAGATCACATACACTGGGAATGTGCTTTCAGGACCAGTTCTGACTGCTTGTGCGGGACTGTATGTGTGTATGTAACACGTTAAATCTGTAATGGAATCCAACAGGAACAGGTTATACCATTCTCTGGGTCCGGTGACAAGAGGGGCATGGAATGGCTATCGAGGCCCAATGAAGGCCAGCAGGTATAAATACGCTGCTCTACTAGTTTGATTTTCATACTGGTGACGGGTGTGCCACGGATATTAATTTCTTATCTTGGTTGCTGGGCATATTCTTTCCAAGCTTATCTCCTGCTTGGGCGAACCTTTAGTTTGGGTGTCTGCTGATTCTTTACATGTCCCCTGCCTCTTTGAATCTGTAGTTTGCACAAGTTATACATATTTATGCCTTTTATACCAACACATTTAAGACCGTGTTTTGAAACTGTATGCATTCTTTAAATAGTAATTATTATAACCTAAGATGTGTTTATTGCCATAAAGGTGAAAAAGTAGATTCCAAGTATGGCTAGTCAAAGGCTTTATATTTTTCCCCTCCTCAAATAGGCAGAACAAAAATGGTATGTTATTTATTTATTTTACCGGCCTCCTGTATTATTCTCAAATAACCCAGCAATGCTTTTAAAAGCAAAGTCCATTCATGATCAACACTGATACTTTCTCTAATTACACCAATTATAATTGGTTAATTAGGTATGCACTGATGTATCAATGGACTGTGAAGCACTGCTGTGGCTCTAAGTGCTTAGAACATATAATTGAGGTAAATATTAATTTTACACTTTAGCAAATGTAGTTATGTAAAAGAGCTACAATAAAACGAAAGTGAAGTCCAAGGAAAAGCCAGCTATGGCTATTTGCAGCTTCCCTCGCACACAGCTGTGCCAAACTAATTTTGTTACATAAAGCGTACAACAGTGCCCTACACTGGAAGACCTCCCATGTATCGATGGAACAGATGCCTTGCTTGCGTATGCATTAATTGAAATGCAAATTCAATATTCTGCTTCTTTCTTTTAGTCAAAACACCAGGTTTACATTACGGTAAATTATTGCAGTGTTTCCTTTCTCGAGCTGCTTGAGTATGCTATTTTTTTTTTTTAAAGCTTAGTTGGCACCAGATGTGAAATGAAAATGGGGCTGTTATTGAGGCCCAGCTTGCGTATCTCCAGCTTCTGAATCATTATCATTATTAGGAGGCCCCAGCAAACACGCTTCCTGTGTGGACTCCCTTTTTGTTGATGTTAGATGTTAGATGCCACAGAGGTTGTTGCATAGGCACCGTTTTATCATAAACGGGGGAGCGGGGTTGTTTGCTTTCCTCTGGATTAAAATACTGTAAATACAAATATGTGTCGTCTAAATTTAACATAGGTTCTTTAACATAGGTCCTTATCTACTTTGTAACTATGTAAACGTAGTCTCACCCAGTTTTTATTTCTTACCCTTGATATATTTGAGTGGAGATGGATGTTGCTCCTAAGCTGTATAGCTGACCCTTTTGACTGCAGTGCACATGGAAGCAGCGGTAGCAGGTTCAACGGATTTAGAAATGATCTGCCAAAATTGTCTGGGGTTCCATATTTCATTCAGCCACAGTGCTGGATTACCAGCTATATTTAAGTCATGGTGCATCAACTTCAGACCTTGGGTGTGTGATGTACCCCATCCTAAGCAACATTTCCTCTTGGCCGTTTTTAAGCAAAATTAATAATACAGCCTTTCCTTACCTTTTTATGGCAATGCAATTATCAAAGCTGCCGATCGATCTGTTCTCCCGTGATCGATTTGGCAAAGATCCTGCTTCCCAGGGCACGCTATATGGCTGCCTACATTTAGAATCATTACAACAGGCATAAAGAGAGTTGGGTAACTGCAGTAACTATTATCTAATACAACACAACTCATTTATTTAAAAAACACACACACAGGATTTTCAATGAAATGTTGCTTTAACTACATGCTGGTTGTCTTGGTAGAGTTATTCTCTGCAAAGAATATTAGTCTGCATTAACCCATTATTGCTGCTGTCCTATGTAGAAGAGACTTTTGTGTTCTAGTAAGCAACCTTCAAGAGTTTTGTAAGAGTATACCATCAATATTGGTGTACAATCATATCTATTTCAACTATTTGTGTTATAATAGTTGACTTGCCAGTTAAAGTTGTTAGTACTACTTTGTTAACAAGGTTGTTATATCTCCTCTTCAAGGTCAAAGCTCATAGTTTCATAGCTAAGTCCTTTGTTTGGGGTTATTTGACAAACTTTGGTCTAATATGCGTTCCTGTTTGGACACCGTACTTTCGGTGCAAGTCTGATGGTCATGTAATACTTACCTGAACTGTGAGTGGGAAAACTGCTCATAATACCACTTAAAATACACTGTGACGTCGGTGTTCATTTGTCATATGGAAGAAAGCGGTTCCTGATGGTTTATATTGCTATGGAATTCTCTCTGCGACTGGTGTAGCCTTTAATCTTATTCTAATAGCGCCCTTTTGAAAGACACTGTAATCGCAGGAAACCTGCAATAGAGTTGAGCTGGTAGTGGGCACATGTTGACCAAAACAAACCAATTCTAATCACTCACTTTGCATTTCTCATCTGGTTTAATGGTAACCCTTTTATGTTGTGAAGTGTCTGGTAGGCTTCCTCCCCTGCTGTCACATATGTACAGTAGTTTTGTATCCCTAAGTTCATTTAATTGAAAATCAGATCAATAAAGACCAAAGAATACTGCTTCAAAAGGTTCCAAAATTGGTATTTTTACCTTTTTAGTGATAATTCTTAATCCAGTAGAGCTCTTTCGGTGGCAAGTTAGCAGTAACAAGCTGCCACATCTTTCCCCAACACACGCTTTCATTCTTTGAATCAGATGCTTCTTGATTTGTGTTTTAAGTATTGACTTATGTATAATATATAGAGTGAGAGAATAATCCGCCCAATAGAAAAGCATGTGTTCCATGAAGGAAGAACCTAGCGGGCTGCTGGCGTTTGTGCAACAGGAAAAAGTACAGTTGCTAGGTGTGAAAATTGCCAAGTATATGAGAGAAGAAATTATATCCATTGTAATAATGTGCATCTTCTGGCATGTGCCTCAGCCACAATTACTGCTGCTTCTTCATTTCATTTGTGATGAGACTTTAAGCCGCAATACCAGCCTTTAAAAAGAATCCCCTTTTGAGGGGTGGTATGGGAACATGAGGGGAGCTTGTTGAGCTTTCAATGCTCCCTTCCTTTTTAGGACACCACGTGCTCGACTTTCTATGCGCAGGCTCAGAATGGCATCTTTAACTCTGAGCTGCGTTCAGCTGCGCAGTTTCAGGCAAGTTTACTTGATAAAACTTATCAAGTCCATATGTAAACCCTTTTAACTCTGATCCTGACTACGCCTCACATGGTGTGTGTTCCGTTTTTGTTTTTGATAACATAGACTAAAATAATGTTTTAACTGGTATTGTGGCTTTAACATGATCTTTGGTGGGCTTTTGTTTGGGTTTTCGCTTTGGCTTCTGTTCTACGAGAGTGAGAGCCGTTTCAGTACTGGTTCCCATGATATTATCTAAATTGGGGGAAGGATTCTAGTCTCCACAAAGCCACACTAACGGACAATAAAGCAAAGAAAAGTATTTGTTCTCCACAACAGGAGAGATGACATTTCTGGTTATGTCCACTTAGTAAAAATAACAGCTGGGTATGGTCTTCTCTAGTCCTCAACATGGCCCTATATCATTTGAGCAAGAAGAAGATGCACAGCATCTAATGTTTGCTAGATAGTACAGTAAATACTTGTATCTGCACAGGCGTGCTAGCTGGTCCCCAGATGAATATGCTGTCAAATGACGTAAAGGAGTAGAGATAAAAAATATATAAAAAGTAATGATCTCACAGCAGAGAGATTAGGTGCATTGCTTGGCTTTTCAACAGCAAAGAGTTAATGCTGGGATAGCTACATTTGTACCAATGGTACAACTAAGATTAAATGGGGCATAACTGAGAGGTGCTTTACACTCCAAACTAAATGTAGCCTGCTACGATGATGTCATGTGACCCATTGCCCTGTTTCTGATCTCACTGTAATCTGGCCTGTTTTGTGTGAGTGCCTTGACATAAATATGGCCTTTTTTTAAAGAATGTATTGGGAAATGGCCTCTGCTGAGGCTGCCTGCAACAGAAGCATCAAAGACACCTTTATTTGGTTTCTGTCCCAGGCAGATGCCTGACTTATTAACTCTATAATTCCCCTGTTTCTGCTAAAGACTACAAACACTAGGAAACTGACAGCTGTCTACTTTTCACCACTATTCTGGTGCCAGTAAGCGCAGGAAGCTGATGCTGTGTTGATGACAATGGCATGTGGTGTCTTTTTTTTTTTGTTCTCCTAGTTCTGCTGAGTCAACGGAGCTGGCTGTGCATTTGTATCCTGGAACGGTGACAATACAGGGTGTCCTGCGCAGGAAAACCTTACTAAAAGAAGGGAAAAAACCAACAGTAAGACTTGGACAGAATACCATTGGTACCACTGCCCAACTATCTGTAGATATCATGGTGTACAGTCCTAAACGCCTGCAGCAAATCTATGCATTCTTTGGCAGTGAGACAAGTTAGATAGTCTGAGACTGATAACCGCACAGTTCTCTGTCATTACATCTCAACTTTGACTCGCTGAACCATCTTTCTTTTTCTTTTTTTACCCCTTCTTTCCGCCTTTTACATGAAAACGCATGTTATAATTCAGTGAAGTACTGCACCACCTGCTGTCATTGTACTGAACTGCCACACAGCACTACCAAGCACACCGTGCCCATCGAGGATTTCCACAGCAACCTTGGAACCTGTAACGGATCTACAACCGTAGCAATTCTTAGCCGTAATAATCACAGCAACCCTCTTATTTGGTTTAGATGTTAAATTGTTAACAGAATCATTTTTATCTTGTGCATCAGTGGTAAAGTTGGCTCTAGGCAACCTCTTCTGTATTCCCAGAAAATCAACTTTTTATTGAGTTAATTAAAAAACAATAATATAATTGAAGAGGGTTGCTAGGCTCACCAAATAGAAAATTGTAGGTGAGGTGAGACTGACCCTGGTGGCCATATTGTTTCCAATTAAACATACACAATCTTAGCAAGCTCAACACAAACCCACACTGTTGTATATTTATGTGTCAATTGGAGTGCCACTGGGAAAGTGAACACGTATACTACGATAAACAGTCCCAATGCACATCCAATTAGTCATACTTGATGTGCATTGGGGAGTCTTTGTTTATTGGGCCATATTGTTTTCCCCCAAACATCAATTATTAATCAGGGAATCTTGGGAACCAAGGGTGTCCCCAGAGCTGAAAAATGTTGGGATCCAATTTTGGGGACCCCCCCATACAGATTGTGGATGAAAAACTATGAGCAGTATAGGTTGCTCTTTTTGTTTTTTCAGGATACAGCGAGCTTGCCCTTTTGTGCTAGTTTAGGATTTGGGAAATGCAGGAATTAGGAAAAATAAAGATGTACTTATGAGATCCATCAAATATTGCTTGCCTTGCTTCTCTACCCTCTTTTTTTCTTTGCATACTTATTCTACAAGGTCTGAAGCAGGGTACGCATCAAATGTAAGAATAGTCATTAACAAATGTGCTTCATTTGACATGACCACACACAGAAAACCAAAAATATTGCTGTTCATTAGAAACGCCTTTTCCTGTGCTTTGATGCATAGACTTCGTTGAGTCTGTTTTAAAGTCAGTGACTTCTGTTGACTATACCAGATTGAACAAGCCCATTGTGTCCCGTGTGTCTGCCTGTAGGTTGCGTCCTGGACAAAATTCTGGGCAGCACTGTGTGGCACGCAGCTGATTTACTATGCAGCGAAATCCCTGAAAGCTACTGAGAGGAAACATGTAAGTACCGCTGGACTTGTCGTAGTGATCGTCTGCGTGCAAAGTCTTGTATAGGATGCATTAGTCCCCATCATTTGTTTTAAATGTACCTTTTTGCACTGTTTAATATTACATAAAGTTTGTTTGCGGTGTCTTACATTTAGTATCTCAATATTCTATTTTCCATATTGACAAATCCACGGTGTTTATCCTGTGGTATTGAAAATAAATGTATATGTTAGTATCTGTCCTCTTAGGCTGAAAAATATTGTCTGTGACTGCCTCCCGTATTTGAAAGTAAAATAATAATGGTCAAAATAGTGGCCTGAGGCAAAATAAGTTACAGCGAGTAACAAAAGGGGCAAAACCCCTCCACCTTACAGCCGAAGGGCATCCAAAGGCTGTGAGCCGTTTGCTGCCGTCTGGTGATGTTAGTGATGTTAAAGCAGCTCTATTTCAATCTAAAACTCACAAGCCTTTTATCCCCTGTACCCACTTTTCCAACTCTGTCCGTGATTTGACTGTATAATCCCAGTTCTTTAATGTAACCATGTATTTTTTTTTTATAAATATAACTCTGTGCCCAGGACATACTTGGAAACGAGAGGTAACTCTCAAAGTATTACTTCCTGGTTAAACATTTTTATAAAAAATAAATAAATAAAATAAAAATACCACGTTTGAGCACATTCACATGTCTCTGACAGGTCTGCAACCCTGCCATTCCCCATTATCTCTTAAATACAGCGCTTCCACTGCAGCCAGGGATTCTGGGTAATGACATGCAAGTGAGCACTGTCACCTTTTGCTTATTGTCCATTTTAATGTCTACCCCTACGAGCTAATCTTATTGACAACAATATCCAAATGTTCAAATATTAGTGCATAGAAAACATAATTAACATTATAGCGGGATACAAAAATGTTTTTAGATAAAGTTTTGCAGTAGCAAGTGTATATTTGAGATACTTGCTGCTGCATACCTGTTGTCCATTAATGGCTTCAGCTGTCAGACAGGGCTATATTCTAACCGGAGCCACACTTTATCCTACAATAAGCAGCCACCTTACCTTCTTGTTTAACAATGTTCTTCATTCCCTCTGGACTGTAAGCTCTCGCGAGCAGGGCCCTCATTACCTCTTTGCATCTGTTTGTGCATGTTTATCCTCATCTGTATGTAAGTGTTTTTGTAACTCTGTACCACATTGTACCGCGCTGCTGAATATGTTGGCACTTCACAAATCAATGATATTTATATATTTAATATGATACAGTATATATTTATATTCCTTTGCTGGACACAATGAGGCTGGGATATGCCACCAAAGATCAGGATTGGTCATACCATTGATTTATATGTCCCTTATTTAGGAGCTTTATTACACTTTCATTATCTGTGATTACTACTTTGCCCTTTCTGATACCATTATTATGTCACCAGGGGACATTAGAGAGCAATTATAGCACACGCAGTATTACTTCATGTCTTATATGATCTCCGGATTATTATATGAATATTTAATTATCATTTGTGTTTACTACTGTGCCCCATCAGGTGTCACCATCCTGGTACCAGGGACATTTGATATCAATTATAGCACACTACATTTTCGCATGTCCTATATGATCTCCGAATGATTACTGTTTTCTGGACGGAGTATGGTTTATCTGAGCCATATATTAACCCTGTCCTTAGGACTCTAGTGCTGCCTTTGATCTATCTCGGTTCTGGTACCCGATTTCTCCACTCTAAAGATTAGTGCCCGTTTTAGAGGCGGGCTTTAGATTAGGTAGGTATCAACCTGCTCCTTCCGCTTCTGTTTTAGTTTAAGTGTTGGGTTGTGACTGTTTACTAGTGTTTTAGTAGCATATTTTATATTTATTAGAGGTAATACTCATGTTTTGTTTCCTCTAGTGTTGGTGCTAATTATCTACAGTTTACTTATCTAGTGGTTCACTAGCCTGTTTTGACTTTCAGACGCAGGCATTATTTAGGGAGTAAGATTTTACTCAATCCCTTTATGGTTCTTCATGTATTCTCTTCCCACTACCTTCACTAGTTCTATTTGATCCCATCTTGTGCCGCCTTCACTGCCCCCTTGAGTCTGTACGGCGTACCACTACACTTCATTACTTGGCACTTGCATCATTGTTGTTTGTGATAGTTTTTAGGCATTATATGTAATTCTTGGACCTTGTCAGGTTCACTTAACACACATTTTTCACCTTGGTGCGAGGTCATTTTGCACTATTTAGCTATATCCTAGTTTCCTCCAAGGGGGGCACGCCTGTCGCCTTACTGTGTGAATTTACATTATTTCCATGTCCTTCCAGATGGACTTGGACAAGAGGTTCCACCTCAGTCTCTCGATCTACCTTTCAAGTTCCATGTATTGTGTTGGATATCATCCTCCATGTGATCAGTGTCATCTTTCGTCATTTTTGAGTGATTGTGAGTGTTCTGAAATAAGGGGCTTTTATGATTCTCTTGGATCTTTTGTACCTGTGCTTTAGAGTTTACAAGGAAAAGTGGTTTTTGCTTGAGGCACATGGAGATATAGTGACTTGTTGAAGTATTTGAACGGAGTTCGCGAGGCTTAAGTCAAGTTACAATCGTACTATTCCTTTTTCTTGGGAAATGGAGATACAGAGATCCATAACAATCGTTTTTTTACAACATCCCACTGTTTTGTCTTATGATTGCGAAGGGCAGAGTACGCCATCTGCACAGATTAAACATTAAAGTAATATTCACAGGTCATGACTTCAGTTTGCCAAGCCGTTGCTAGTGGAGGAAAATGATGATGCTATATCTGAGAGAATTTATTTTATCTGGCTATCCATAGTGATCCATTCAAGAACTAGATTAAATCAGTGAATTACCAGTTTCATTTTGAACAACGAGCTCAATTGTTTTAAGTATTTCGAGCACCAGTCTGAATTTGTGGAGCCCTCTGTGTTCTGCTCTGACTGCTGTTTCATTCCTAGGAATATTTATCTGCTGACGCCAGAAATAGAAAAATAGTACATTTGTTTATACTGTATATTGAATAACCACTGAATAAGATGTTAGCCATTCATTTGTTAATCTCATACCTTCTAGGGTTCCACGTTTAAAATGGGTTTGCAGCAAAAAGTGAGCTGTGTGCTGTTTTGCATGTAATTTTCAGAATCCTTAGCTGCAGTGGAAGCACTGTATGCTAAAAGATAATGGTGAAAAGCAGGGTTGCAGACCTGTTTGAGACATGAATGTGCTCCTAGGTGGTATTTTTATATGCTGTACAGTGGAGGTTTTTTGTCCCTATTTTTTACCCACCATAACTTATTTAATGTGTGGTTCATTGCTTCTAAAACAGAGACCCTAACAATAATTACAGGGAATTTATATGGTACCAATCTGCAATGTATTTCCCACTGTACTGATTTCTAAATCCGTAATCGGATCTTGAATTGCTCTGAGCCTACGGTTCATCCGAGGCTCGTGTTTGAAGTCTTTGTAGGAATCAAAAATGATTTTGCTTTGAAAAATGATCTCTGTGACCCAAAAGAATACTCGTAATGTTTTAGTTACTTTCTAATAGACGCCTTTTCCATCACGTTCGCGTTCCTCCGCCCGAAACTGAGAAGCATGGCAGATGCTAGATTACATTGTGTCCAGAGTGCTATTTCGGTGACCTCATCATAACCACCCAAGCAAAATATCAACAGACATTTTTGTTTTAAATAATGGAGACTGAATTCTGCATAAAACTTTAAATGGAACAATTTGGTGTTGTTCTCCAGAAAGTCCAGAGGGAGCACGAACAGGGATGACCCCAGAAGAGAGAAAATATAATAGTGCACAAATGTATATATAAAAGGTGACACTGCAAAATCTTGGCTCTTATACTGCACCGACACACTTTATTCGAGCAAATACCCAGTATGTACCTGGCAGATACCTGGAATGCGCCGCTCCTCACCTCTGACAAGCCCCGTTGCGTTTGCCTTTCCAGCCTGGGTTCATGCCTGGCCGACGGGCGGCTGATCTGTTAAATGATAATGATTAGGATTTAATAGGCTGCAATGCTTCGCGTGTCTACCAGATGGCATAAATTCATGAATTGTAATGCAGTATATATATATATACTTTGCAGTGTTGCAGCCAGCGGGAATAAAATGCTTCAATCCCTGCCTGGAAAATAACCCAATGCACTCGGGCAGAAAACAGTCACAAACCTCAATACACCCGGGTATACCCGAATTCGTGGGACTAGCCGAGCTCAAATAAAGTGTGTCGCCAGTGTACATGTCCTTCTCATAATGTAAAAGTTTCAATAAAGCATATCCCAAATCAGTGGCAATGAAATATTTTCTTGTGTAGATGTTTTCTTTGTGGGAGTGTACCTCAGGGTAAATAGATAAAGGAGATCATGGTGCAGATCAAAAAAAAGTTTATAAAATGAAAACGTGTATTCAGTGTACTCACGTTTAGTACATTAAAAAGCACATATAGTAAAAAGAGGGCTGGTGGCTCCGCTGGTGTCACGCCTTTAGGTTTGTGCTGTCGGACCGGTGCCGTCGGATCAGCGTTGTTTGTTGCGTCCTCGCTGCCGGTTCCACCTCTGTTATCCGAGTGTTGTCCGTCTTAAAGTTAATCATAGACTTTCTCACTTGATGTTTTGTCGCATAATTCATTGCACTAAAAGATGACAGGAAGACACCCTGAAAATTGCCAAGAAGACATGCTACTCTTGCTGCCTTTTCTACAACTCTGGGTGCACCTGTGCTGGTAGATAAATGACAATTGTTACCTGTAGTTTCACCTCGGGACGTACCAATGGGAAGAAGCATGTTTTAGTGACCTCCTTAGAGACCTCTCGATATATTTTCTTGTAATCAAAGTTTAGGATTCCTATCCCCCTTCTTATCTAGTGCCCTTAATATTGACAAGAGGATGAGTGCATGAAGGTGCCCTCTGGGCTGCATCTGCCATTGTCCCTTGTCTGCCTCGTAAGGACAAACACGATGACGTAGCTTGCAAGCTTTTGTAAGGCGACAGCCCCAGTGTCAGCTGCTGCACGCGCACCTTGCGGCCTGGCGGCCCGTGCATGTGTGTAGGCCGTGATCTGTGGTCTGAGCTTCAGCTGCAGGGGGAGAGACAAGAGCGCGATGGGGGAGGAGGCACGGCGGGGGCACAGCCATGACGTCACGGGGCTGGTTCGCCCTCATTGGCTGTACCGCTGCCTTGACGTGGCCAGCGCACTGTCGCCACTAGCAAAGACAAAATTCTCGTCTTTGCAAAAACATGGTCGCGCATTGTGCCGAGATGCTCGGGCAGCCCCATAGAGGGCTGTACCTTCTGTGCGCCCTGTTATGATGGCTTCCTTGAATCAAACTCTTCTCACTGTTTACACAACAATATCTTGCAATACAAACTCCATCACTGTTCTAACCAGTCCTGCCCTAAATCCCTACTTGACTGAGGAAACTAAATCACATTTTCTTATACGATGCTTTGTATGATCTGAAATTTGGTGTCAGGTACCGTTTAGCTTTTAAAGTAGCTCAAGCCCGAAGCATACACAGTCATTATCTCCTGTCCCTGTCTGAACATGCATATAAATGTGCATGTGAACCATCATTTTCCTTTGGTAAATAAGAACTTAACACTGTATAAGTTTCTTTTTATAGAAAAGCTTTAATATTACGACCGAGTCTGCAATCTTTCTCTCCCAATTTCAGCTGAGAATGTGGCCCAGTAGGGAATGTTGGCTCTGTTAGGTTATAATCAAATCATTGCTTCCTCTGTGGGAGATGAGATCTATTTTTTTTTTCTAGTCTGTTGGTAATTAAAAAAAAAAATTTGGAAATCTTCTCTGCTTCAGAGAAAAGCATGTAATGAGTGGAAATGTTTAAATGGTTGATTAAAGCAAATACACTGCCCAATCAACTTAAGAGCTATGAATGATTCAGACAGATTGTATTCTTAAGGTTTGAAAGCTGTTAGAAGCCTATTTTCCATGTATCCTTTTATCTTGTCCTTCAACATAGGCTACTTGTTAATTTTACACTTTCCAACTCTACTATTTATTTGTTTGATAATATATGCAGACTTTAAACATAATGAATACTTATCCGTTGAAGATTAATTAATTTTCAGCTATGGCTCAGATGAACGATTTGACCAAGTTCCTGTCCTACACAGCTCACATCTTAGTCACCAAAGTAAAGGACTCTCTTGCACCCAAATATCTCCCTTTCCCTTCAGCCCATGCTTTTTTCTGTGGTCAGAGCTACAAGCTACTTTCAATTACTGTGACTATTCCACTGCATCACGAGCTGTTGAAATTTGAGAATAGCATGTCTGCATTGTTTGCTTTTTGTTATGAGGTGAGGCCCAAGTCATGTGCATGGAAATAGACAAGTAAATGGGCCATCCTTTTTTCTGTCTCATCCAGTGTCTTGTAATTTGAAACACAAGTTTTCAATGTTTGGCGCATGTATGAATAAACTCGCTCAACTGGCACAGATAAGACGCCCTGATTTACTTTTAAACCATGATTTGATATACTTATGAGAGGAATATAAACTGGGATCTTAATGAATATTTGCAGGTCGTCTTGTATTTTATTTGTTTATTTGGAAAGACGCCCACAATATTTTTTTTTTATCCATGTAGTAGTTACCTTGGATCTGCTGTCATAAGCAATCTGTACCATGCTATTGTCAAATATTTTACCTCTTCACAAAAACAGTTGTCAGATGAAACTGATACTTACTTTGTCATTGTGTAGCTAGATCTGATAATGCTTTATATCTCTTATAAACGTTTTATAGGTCATATTTTTTTTTTTTTTTTAGTAACCTGTCCTCTGACTAAAACGGGAAAACTGTATGCTTCACAAATATAATGCAAAGCTGCTATTTTGTCATGTTTCAGCAACATGTGTATTGTTTATGTATTGGTTTTAGTCATCACAGTATGTCAAGATGTGATGTATCGGCACCAAAAATAATTTGACATATACAAGATAATTATGCCCCCAAAACTAACTTACAATTGTAGAACAAAAAACACAAAGATTTCAAACATATTTTATGCAAAAAAATTTATAGCATTGTTAGTGACACAAACTCAAAACTCTGTGCTTGGATTGTGAAGCCTGACTTTCTACAGTCAATTCTGCCTGACTAAGCCTGTATCCTCAGTGAAGCAGAACAGCACAGATCAGTTGTCTGACTGCTGAGCAGAAAATACTTCTATCTCTGTAATTTTATTCCAAGGGTCATTCTCTTTGGGTACTATGCATTTTGGCTTGTCATAGTGTTCCAAATGGCATATGAAGCTATACAATAACTTCTTCACTGTAAGGATCCTTAGAGATGAACACAGAAGAAAATTATTAGTATTGGGTTTGATGCCATGGAGATTCTGAGTTACTGATTCATAACAATTTATAACCAAAGCACAGAATAACTTAGTCACAGAGCATTACACACAAGGATGCTATATACGTACACCACACACCACACCACACCCACACACGCTGTAAATAATATATTTCTACAGTGTGCACAGTGCTGTAGTGCAGTAGCTACAGTATATAAACAAAAATGCATGTCTTAATAAATATGAAGAGTACAGCGCTAATAGCGCAACATATTTTCTGATGCATTTTGAGTATCGAAAAACCAAATCTGCCTTCATATGGCCCCTTGAATGTTTTTTAGATAATAGCCCTGTACAATGAGGCAATATGAGACCTTTTTGATGGTAAAAAAAGGCGCATTGTGAGAATACATAACTCTGCACTTACAGTGAAATAATACTGAGCGATAAAAGGAATATTATCCATTTGTTGTACGCTCTTAATGCTTTCCAGTTCAAATCCACATCTACGAAAAACGTGTCTGTCGTTGGCTGGATGGTGATGATGGCTGATGACCCAGAGCATCCTGATCTCTTTCTGCTAACGGACTCTGAGAAAGGTAAGGGAGGCCACACATTAAGTTAATAGTGGACACAAAAGAAACTGTGCATTCGGATGCTTGCAACACATAGACAAACAAGGTAAGGTGCTGCACAGCACAAAACATGATCAATACAAAAAGTAATAGTAAGAGCTTATCGGGTGCTCCAGAGAAGACGAGAGAGCCTCCCGTCACATATAGATGAATCTCCAGGCTCTGCAAGTTAAATATTTCATCCAAAAGAAAATATTTTTTTTTACATAAAGACCAATGTTTTGGCTTCATCGGGGTAATCATCCCCACCCCCTACACCCCCAACTTGCATTTGCAGAGATATTTTTTGTTTTTTTGCTGGTTATGACTAAAAAAAACACCAAATATGGCCACAACGGTTACTAATGGAAAGCTTTTTCTAGTGGCCACTAGAGCTATCCCTGATATTGTTACCTCAATTTGCCCAGTTAAACCCCTGTTTATGGTGAGATTTACCTTTTAAGATTGTGTAGCCAGGATTGCTGCTTTAAAACCTCATTATTGCTAGGACACTTAATGTGGAAAGGATCATATGAAACCTCTCTTAATTCAGATTTGAAGCGTCTCATTTTGATTTCCTGTGTATAATAGGAAAAACTGTTGCTAATTTTCTAGGAAATTCCTACAAGTTCCAGGCCGGTAACCGCATGAATGCCATGTTGTGGTTCAAACATCTTAGCACTGCCTGCCAAAGCAACAGACAACAGGTGAGGCGCTCTGTGTTTCAGCGGGCTGGACTAGAGCAACCTTTTCCTGAATTGTAGGATCTGGTGTCCAGTAGCCTTGCAGAGATGTACAACAAATTTACCAACCCAGAAAATTATTTACCAACCCATCTCAGAAGTGGGGAGACAGTGACACATGGGGGCAGGAGAGGGGGAGTCACATGGGTTGAGCGAGGAAAGAGGGGGAAGATGCATGTGTTGGGCGAGGGGAGGGCTGGAGACGCATGGGTTGAGTGAGGGCAGGGGGAGAAATGCATGACTGGGGCGGACACATGGGTGAGGCAGGGGGGCAGTAGGTAACAATCTCTACTTAATTACTCCATGAATGAAGTCTGCCTTCCCTGCTTGGTCTCGCTCTTCCTCCCACCTGTATTTAGAGTGTGGCGGCATCATGCCCCCGCTCCATGACGTCAAGTGGCCATGCCACATACCTCCCACACACAGCCCCCCTGCACATAGTGGGCACATACGGGTTGCAGAGATGACACATACCCGGCATAAATTGCCACTCGCCTCAAGCAAGCGGGTGAGTGGCTATCTGCATGGCTGGTCTATAGTGACTTTTAACCAGACGGCTTCCATGTAACAAACAAAGACTAATTGTGAACATCTTGAGGGCGTATTCTATATTTGTTAAAGTGACCGTTTTCGACTGAAATTCCCCATTGATTTTTAATGTCGAATATTGTCCAAAAAAGGCTTGATCGGCCGCTTCGTTTGATATAGAATAAGCCCCTTAATGTAACCGATGGCTTCCTTAGACCAATTTAATTGAAGTTAATTTTTACTAAAATACAGTGTTCGTCCGTTAAATGTTTCCTCTACATTTGCCCTCTCAGAAGGAGATGGAGTATTCCTTATCCATCCATAGAGAGGTCACACAAAACGGCTAACTTTTTTTTCTTGAAAAAATAGTTTTCAAAATATTGAACGTCTGTTTCTAGTAAAAACATTTCACCTCATTACAAATGGACAGGGTGCATTCTTGACGTGGTTTCTACTGTGTGGTTACTGTCCTGATAACAAAACTCTGAGCTGATATTTTCACATGGGATTAATGCAATTAATTAATGTTTTTCTGCTTTGCTTGGACAGGCCCCTGCTAACCTGATGACTTTTGAGTGACAGATCCCTCGCGTCAAGTGTTTTAGGATTGTGAGGGCAAACAAGACTCCTCACTCACCCTACTGTATGACAGACAGAGCTGCAGGGAGCTTGGAGCGTTGAGACATATGTTGGCGAGCCTCCACCTCCTTCTTTTCCGCAACAGCACCTTAGAGCAATGAACAAAACAGACCTTGCCTGTAGCACTGACCGCAAGAGGAAGGAGAAAATGAACTCTTCTCGTCACCACATCCGTTAATACCCCTGAGTGGAAAAACGAGCAGAAGTGCATATGTGGACCGGATCAGCCATGGACCTCATTTTGAGATTACCTATGTACAGATAATTTTTTTTTTTTTTTCACTGAACCAATCTGTGCAAACCACTGCCTTAAAAACAAACAAAGATGTGAGAGTTGAACAGTAACACCAAATAGTGTGTGTGCGAGTTACATGTGTGCACTCAGAGGCGTGTTACACAGCCCGTAGAGACTTTGTGTCGCGTTTGCTTTTAATTTAACTGTCAAACTCACTGTTTTGATTGATGTTTTTTGTTTGACCTTTTTGGTTATTTTTTGTAGTTAGGTTTTTTTGGGAAAATGGGGAAAAAAAACAAGATTGTAGGAAGGACGGCGGTGTTTAAAGTAGGGAAGAAGTTTAGTACTCAAGTACTTTGGGTAAGAGGAAGATTTATAAGGTGTTGGTGAAAAGCTATTGATTTAGCACCCACAACCTGGGTGAATCTGACAGTGTGGATAGTTTTACATTTTGTCAACATCCAGAAATAAAATACAATACAGGTGTCTTCTGCTAATGGATCTAATGATATATTGAAGGTACTTAACACTGTATATTTGGCAGTTAAGGTGCCCTGTTTGTGAGGAGCAAGTGACATTATATTCTTGTTAAAAAGGTGACCAACATCCCAACATACTTTTTTTGGGTATCTGTTTCACTGGGTCAAAGGTCTCTAGATATATTTTGTTGTTTGCTCTTAATGTTACGTGACATGTCTGTGTTAACCCATGTTGGATACACAACAGACCAACTCCCACACAACCAGCAGTATTATCAGAGTTTCTAATTTTTTTAATGTGTTTTAGTTCTCTTTACAATTTTGTTTTTAATATTCTTTTTCGGTTCTTTGTGTTCGTTTTTTATTATTATTATTATTATTATTATTAATATTATTAAGAAGTGTGGTGTATTAGCCTGTGGATATTCTTTTTGGACATTGCAAAAATGTTGCATGTCTGAAGACTTGTATAATTTGCCAGCACAATGAGGGGGAGTTTGCTTCATTCTCTATTCCAGCCTAGTCACACACCCTATAAATAGCCGTGTTCCATATGCACTAAACCACGGTGATCATCCCTTGTTCATCAAATAGTTGAAAGGATTTTTTTTTTAAAAAGAGAAAAAAGGCCCAGAGTTTCCTAGTTCAAAACCATTATAGATTTCAACACCCTTTCAAACCTGGACGGGCAAGCAAGCATTAAGCCGCATGGACCCCTTTAGTGCTTACATTTGTTTAAAAGGCAGTTATCACATCAGGTATAATTCAATTTAAAAAGAAAACATAAAGTGGTTTTCCATCTCTTAATTCCCCCCTGCCCATTACCCTTCCATGTGACTGTACAAAGTCCCAATTAGCTTATCGTTTACATTGGGGGGGGAAACAGTATTTAGAGCTTCAAATCCCTTTCTTACAAAAGGGGCTTTTAATGTTTCAAAGTAATATTTTTTTGTCATGGCAATGCATGAACTTAAACAATTGATGGGATTTACCATGCACTGTTTCTAACCCATGCACACGCCTCTTCCTTGTCCTTGTATACCTCTAGCATTCTGGGACACAACGCACATTTTTGATGCCAGGCTTTATCATTTGTTGCTACCTTAACTCACTGTGCAGCTTTCAGATTCACCTATATATGTTACCTGCAGAACACATTTCTCAGCTAAGTCAATGAAGCGAACACCACCTGGGCTGTGATTTTTGGTCTTCATATTTGTGCATCATCACACTTCATTTTGATTAATTAATTCACCCTTTACCCACTAGTCTTACATGCAGGAGCTGGCTTGCCATTTAGGCAGCCCCGCCCCCCCCCCCCCCCCCACCCTGTCAAATAGGCCACACATTTTCTATGTTGGGGGATGTTTCTGAGTAACCAATGTTCAGCAAGGTCTTCTTGACCTGTATTCTATACAAAGCACAACACTACTGTGGTCTGCCTATGATGCCCTTTCCCTTATCTATGTTTAATCACGCTTTAACGTGTGTGCCCGTAATACATCCGAGCGCTCGGTTTTTACTTTAAACGCCATTACATTGTAGTGGCCCAATCCCCAGGGAGCCTCAGGTGGCTAAGAAATTGTAGCGATCGCTCAGGGAAGGGCTGCTTCAAAGCACAATCTTGCTGTGCATGTTTGGTGGTGGGGGGGTGGGGGCCATTGTGGAGACATTGAGGGTTATTCTCTAAAGGATGCTGGTGCGATAGGGCACAAACTCTTATTGATATTAATGGGAGTTTCCATGCGTTGGTTCCCGATTGGCACTAATGCACATTAAAGCATTACTCCCTAAGTAGTCATGAGCAGGCTGTGACCATGCTAAAAGGCATTGAGCTTGCTCATGCTAGAATGATTGAAAGATACAAGGAGGAAACGGATATGGTTAATGCTAGCGTCTTAACCAGTCATTTGTAGGGGGAGGCATCAGCAACACATTGGATTGTTCTTTCTGTTTGTGGCAGCAGCAAAGCATACAAAGACTGAAAGTCCATTTCCAAGTCACTGAACGATGAGATGCTTACCCAATAGGTGACGGAGGCAAATGGACAACTGAGCGTAGTCAACATACTGCGCATGTTTCGGCTGCACATTGAGCATTGTTCTCATTTTGTGCCCTAATAACGTTTTTGGTTACGAGGGGGTTCTTTGCATAGAAGGGTTCAAATGTCCTTTGCCAAATGAGGAGAGAAGGGGACTGAGAATCCGTACTAGCTGTGCAAATTGAAAAATAAATAGCACATGGGTTGATATTGATATAAACCATGTCATTCTGTTTCTTTTAATGTCTCCCCTCCCTTTCTTTCACACGGGGTTAATCTGCATTATGACCTGTCTCAGTGAAGTGCGGCACCCCGGCTTTCGTGTTCGTTTTTATTTTTCAATACGTGTGTGTCAGCACTTTGAAGAATGTGTGTTTTGCATAAAGTACACTGTCCTCATGTCCTAATTTCCTACTGAGAATAAACTTCTTAAATTAAAAAGCTCCTCCATGTTTTCTTTCTCTGCAAATGTATGGGGCTAAAAAAGGGATATTGAACGTGAAAGACCTATGCCTTTTGGGAACCTGCCTGGTTATTTTGTTCTTGGTCAAACTTTCACTTTCTCGCTTGTTTTTCCTCTCACAGGCTTTAAAGGCAAGAAGAATGTGAATTTCCATACCTGGAGGCCCAAGATACGATTTCTGCTGACCAGTGCTTGTTTTCTTGTATCCACGCGAGGGAATGTTTTATTGCCCAACTCGAACAACAGCCTGGACAATCTGTTTTTGCAATTTTCTATACTAATGAGCTGTTACAGTGCAGGCCTAAAATCCTATAACTCATGTCATAGCCTGTACATTTCTCAGACAGGAAGAACAGCTGCACTCTGCAGGCGTCACTCCAGCATGTGACGTGCTGCTTATAGAAATATGGAGCATGACGCCTGCCCTGCACGTTGACCTGGAAAAGAGTTTATCTCCCCGCAGGGCGCAAAAATGAGCATGCATACCCCAAAAACACCTCAATTACTCTGCTGCGCCAGCACTAATTTAAGGGCTTGCACCTAAGGTGACCCTGGTCTCTACTTTTTTTTTTTTTTCCCTCCCCCCACCTTCCAAATAAATGCATAACTGAATAAAAATCCCAATTGAACTAAAGAGTGGTAAAAGGTCCTAAAATTAGAACAGTCCTTCCTGAGTTAAACCTGGTTATTAGCACTCAGAGACCGTACTTATTACATTTTAGATTTAATATAACTAGGTGCTTCATACAAAAAAAATGACAGTGCCAAGACCGTTTATAAAATAAAAAGTAAATCCGAAAACCTTCACCACACAAAGTACTATAGTACATCCGGCAGGGGGTCATGGGAACAAAATGTGAAAACGCACAGTGTGCCCCCGGGTAAGTCTAAAATGGCAGTTTGAGACACCAATCTTTATACACATTGTACCTTTTTCATCTGTGTCAGAACACCAGATTTCTAAGAGGCCTGTAGGGTGTGTCCTGACAGTCATTTGTTATCGCTCTAGCCACGGATAGTTTTTATAGTATTTGTCTTTGAAGACTTTCTGTTCCCCACATGGCAGTGAGTACGGATTGGGATAACTCCTCCCTCAGCGCAGTAGGACAAGAAACGTCTCCAAGTACCTGGTATATAAGCCCTCCCTCTACCTGCAGAACAGTGCTTTCCCTGTCCTACAGCATAGCAGTAGAATTTGTTATTTTTTCAATGGGATCCACCGGGTTGGCCAGCCGGAGGCCCTGCACCAGGCAATGGCTGCAGAATTGTGCTGGTACGCTTGCAGTTCTGCTCATGGCTGCGGTAAATTACACTGACCCTTCTGTGCTGCTCAGGGGGCTGCGAGTCATGGTGTTCTTGCGCATCCTCACTTTAAATATATTAGCTGGGTCCACAATAGCTTTAACGGACAATATTCCTTAAACGTTTTGAGACTGTCTGCATACTGCTGTTGAACACAGATTGAACTTGGAAGCTGGATCAGGCAACGAATCGCTGTCCAAAACTTCTGGGAGAGTCCCGAGATAGTATTAAGGATGCAAAGAGTGCCCAACAGTGAAGTGAAGATTTTTTGTTATTGCTACAGTACCTCTGGGGGTCAGCCAGAGGAAGGAACATCTAAAGTGGCCACTGATGCGTTACTTCATAGGAAGGGAGAAAAGCGAGAATTAGTGCAGCTTGTAATTAGTCCGTGCTCAAGGCAAATAAACTGCGAGAATTGTTTAAAATCAGTGGCCGTAGATGGTCAGATGTCCACTGTCCTGGATGAAAGATGCAGTATCTCAGAGCGGTGAATCGGCAGTTCTACTGGCCACTAAACAAACCCAGCACAAATCAAGATCCCAAACAGGCTTGGAGAGGAGAATCTTTGTCGGAGGAGTCGGTGTTACAACAGCGCTCAGGAGAATAGTGGGGTTTGTGGGAGCACGAGGTATCAAATGAAGATTACAAGTTCAAATTGGATCTAGTTGATCCTTTCATTAAAGCAATGAGAGGTGCTGTAGCTGGGACACCAAGTGGACATGCACCTGAAAAGGGATACGCTTTCCCACAGCACTAAGATTAATTGTAGAAGCTTTCCTCCATATTCGGTTAGAAAGAAAAAGATGGAGACCGCGTGGAATCCGCCTGATCTAAAAAAAAAAATTTTTAAAAATGCGTGTGTGTGTGTCTGTCTCTTGTCCCTGTTTTGTCACAGAAATTGTATTTGTGATGGTGATATTTTTTTTAATTAAAAATCAAAACAATTTCAGTGACAAAACATAAAGAAGTTTCACTTAGAACGCGCATGCTCTTCACACCCCGTTTTAGCTATTTGCACGTCTATATTTATATGAACTGTGAATTCCTAGTGTGCGTGTGCGATTCTCTGACTGCGTGACTATGCGCGCGTTACTGTGTATACACCTGACTGTGTGCGCGCGACTGCACGCGTGTGTGATTCTGTGACTGCATGTGCGTGCGTGACTGCACGTGTGACTGACGTGGGTGACTGTATAGAGGGGGCTCACCTGTGCAGCAGAGAGTTTGGTGTAGGCCAGGCATTGGAAGGGGTCCAGGCGGCTGATTATGGAACTTGCGGCCGACTTCTGAGGTCCTGCGCATGCGCTCGGTGCTTGGCGGGCCTCCATGCACGCGAGCTGCACCTGCGGATGGCGTTTGCCGTGCACAGCACTGCCTGTACGGCGAGCCTGGACGCCACTGGGCATGTGCTGTGTGCTTGCTGGCTCCACGCTCAGTGTGTGCTGGAAGTGAGGGAAGCGCTTTGAGGTCTGCGCAGGTGTGGGGTGTGCGCACGGGCGCGTGCACCGAAGCGTGATATCACTTCCGTCATGGAATTTTGTTACAACACAAGGGATTTTTCCTATGAAAACTCTGTAGGCGCCAGCAAAGAAGTTTCATTTCAAAATTGGTAACCCTTTGAGAGAAGATGTACCCCTTCACTGACAGTCAAAAATTGGGGGAGAAAAAAAAGTGAATGCGGCAATCACTCTGATTGCAAGAAAAAGACCACATTACCAGTGGATGATGCGGTTTCATTCCCGAGACACGATGGATGGAAAGTGTCCTACAAAAGTTCTTTGTAGCAGCTGGGCTCGCATGCAAACCTGTGCCAGTGACATAGTCACTGTCCAGAGTTCTGCGAATATGGTTACCAAACCTGGAGGAGGCATTGGAAAAGGGCTTCAAGAGAGCCTCAATTCTGCATGCATTGTCAGAAATGAAATTTAGCGGCTGACTACGTCGCCGAAGCCTCGCTAGACGTAGTGCGTCTGTCTGCAAGGAGCAGGACTCTATCAGAAGCAGCTAGAAGAGTGCTCAGGCATTCAGTAGCGGATTCTACCCCCTATAAGCATATTCCTGCTGTATTGCACAGCTTTTCAGCACAGCCTGGGTTAAAGAAGTGTATAGCTAGAAGAAGTATATAGCCCGTACAACCTACTCACGGACAGCTGTTTCAGCCTTTTTGTTATCATCGGTGTGAGGATAAAGGAAGTACATTCGGTGGATGGGGAAGGTAATCATTGGAGAATCTCAGGGATTTGTACTAGGACCGGTGTGCTTTAATATAATTAGTGACATTCCAAATGACTTGAAAGGGAAAGTATGACTCTTTGCAGATGACCCACAGATCTGCAACAGGGTTGACACTCCTGAGGGAGTAAACAAAATTAATTATTCGATGGATATTAGTTCTACAAGGTGTTAACTGGCTAGGCTCTATCAAGTATTGATAGAGCCCACCCAGTGTGTCTTTACGCCACCCTATGTTCTAGAAGCAGGTTTCTCAGAGTTCTGACAGGCGTCCCATTGTGAGTCGTGTAAATAGGTGTGTGTGTGTGTATTAAGATGTGTACTGTCACCATTTGTCGTTTTTAGTTGGGAAACTTGCCCTGTCCTAAGTAGGCGTCAGTAGTATAGTCCCTTAATTGTTCTCGCGATTGATAAGGATGCAGCATGTTCTTGGTAAGGAGTTCTCGGCAGAGTAACTCCGGAGTATGTTTGGACCAGCCCAACCAGAACGTTCCCTGCGCATTCCTGATCACATAGGTATGGAGGAAGTATGAAATGCATAATAGCGGGGTTGCTAACTCAGGAGCTCAACGTGCATGCCTTAACGGTCCCCTCGACAAGTGGTGGAGCATTATTAACCCCATGCAAGAGACTGATAATTTATCCTTGACAATGGGTAACACGTTTAAGTACCTCCCCAGCATAGGAGTGAAAGCTACCTGGGGGATGAAGTCCAGTTTCTGTCAAGTATCCAGTACTGTATTTCAGTTTCTGGGAAGCATTATTGACGGCTGTCAAATAAAGCACTTTTGGTTTATAAGAGTTTCCAGTGCCCATGCTCTCCACATTCAAGCATCCACGCCCAACCTGCACTTACCCAGCACCCTGCGAAGGCCAAAGAGACTGAGCACTGCTAATGTACATAGTCATTTAACAGCTTGTTTCAAGAGGCACGCCTAAACCAGCAAAATACTTTTTATTAAAAAATGTATCATATCTGGCACATGGGCTAAAAATGGGACTGGGGGGGTGTTGATGAGGAAAAACAATGCACACGAAGTAAGAAAATGGGCAAATTCAAGTAATGTTAACCCTTTTTCTTTTTAGATGTATTCATTTTTATTAATATAGTCCTACTAGTACCAGCTATCGACCAACTAATTAACTATTTTTCATACAGATGTAGCCAACTTTACTGTCTCCGGCACCGCAACTGCTTGTGATGAGGCAACTGTACCCCAAGCGCAAGCAGCAGCGTTTGGGGTACAGTTAAGTTGGCTACATCTAAGATTATCACAGCAGTGGTACCTGGTTGGAATGGGAACCCCCTGCTGTAATCGCTAGCTAAGATCCTTGCATCAGCGTTGTCCAAGCCCGGTCTGAAACTGCAACCAGCAAGGTCTGGGATTTGTAATGCCAGTGCCCTTACATGGCAGATCTAGCCATATAAGGTCACTGGCCTGCTGCAAGGGTTCATGGGAGTTGTAGTTTCTAGCAGAGAAATACCCTGCTAGTGTTGAACTCCCAGGAACCCTTGCAAAGAGGTCAGTGATCCTAGACGTTGGGTTAATTGAAACTTTACCTTTGTGTTCATTAAGGTAACCCTCAAAAATTAGTGTTTAAAACACTTTAAGAAAAAGTGCACCAAACTGGATAGTGGTGTTGGTGAAAGTGAAAACGGGACAATAAAAAAAACTTCTTAAATAATCTGAGATGACACTGACACGGATGTTTTCGTCCCCCAGCCTTCAAGTCCCAAGGCATCAACTCCTAAATCTACAGAACTTCAGGATAAAGAGTTGTCTATTTTTGAAAAATTCCATGAGTGACATTACAGATTGTTGCCCCTGTGAAATGTTTCTAACAAAGAAACAAGAATATCCATGGATTAGTACAAAAAATAGGATCCAATGTGTGCAGCAAATGTCTCATTTGGGGGCCGAACAAACCCGTGGACTACATCTATATCAAGAATGGTGCAATTTTGAAATCCAAGCAAGTGCTACTAAAAGCAACCAATTTAAAAGAATTTTAAAAGACAAAAAATGGACACACAAAAATAGTCAAACTCAAATTGCATGTCAATAAATAAAAAAAATACAGCAAATAAACAAATAGAACAGTCATCATTCAAGATACAAGAAGAAAAAAAACATGCAGAATTTGTATTACCGGTTATAATATTCTTCTACAAAGGTAGACCTTTTACAGATATGGAACATGCCCTTGAACTGCAAGAAATTAACAGAATTGAATTGGGTGTTTTACATTCCCGAAAATCTTGCACTGATATTGCAAACCACATAAGACAGGAAATGCATAAGGCAGTAGTTCAAAATATTATGAGCAAAAAAAATAATCGAAATTTTCTATTATGGTCGATGAATCAACTATAATTAATAGCAAAATCGTTCTTGTCATTTGCTTAAGCACCGCTGCTGGTGAATCTGATGATACAGTTACTTTTTATTTTGATTTGGCACATTCACAATATGGTGCAAAATCAAAAAACATTCGAGATGCACTTTTAGACAGTGTAATAAAAATCAGGATTTTCAATGCAATATCTGAAGAAAAATGTCATTTCTTTTGCATCTGATGGTGCATCAGTTATGCTCGGATGAAATGCTGGAGTTGCAAAATTGTTCCCCGATAATTTCCCTAATGCAACTATTTGACACTGTGCTAATCTCAGACTTGCGCTGAGCGTGAGTGATTCTGTTGATGAAGTTACAGGGTTGAATTATTTACACATTTTTTTGTGACAAATTATATTCACTGTACCACACTTCTCAGAAAAATCAGGATGTATTGAAAATCTGAGCGGTCTCTACAATGTAAGTTGCTGAAAATTGGTTTCATATTTAGCGTAACATGCTTTGCTTCATCTTTTAGGACCGTCAGCTATTTAGGAATCATAAGAACATTTCAGCAATTAAAGTTCTGCTACTTTTAGAGCAAGCACAGAAAACCAAATCTCAAGGTATAAAGAAGGTTTGAGAATCATCTGCATTCGTTGAAAGTGTAGGTCTGTTGTACGATGTTTTATTGCAGCTTTCTGAACTTTCTTTGGAATTATAAAGTATAAAATGTACTTTGCATTAAGGCTCGCTCAGAAATAAATATAACGTTAATCGTTTTAGAATGTCGGACCGAAAAAAATAGTCAAGTCCTACATCAGAGCAAAATAAGCAGTTTGAAAAATGAAGTTTGGTGATGTTTTACTTCGTGTTGGTCAAATTCCCACCAACAGCAAACGATTTTTGAAAAATCCGATTAACAATATGAAATCCAGGAAAGTTGTCTGCGAAGTTATGGGAGCGTAGGATCCACTACCAAAAAAATAGATGTGCAGGGACAGAAAATAGCGTATTATGTTGAAAAAGAGAAAAATATATCTTTTCCACGATCTGTATAAAATGGTGATGTTTTTAGTAAGTGTAGCATTTTAGATTAATCATTTGTCAAATGAGAATTTCTATGCTAAATATTTATAAAATGATTCTACAAAGTGTCTCTTTGCTGAGTGTCAGTCTATGGGATGTCAGCTTAGTTTCCATTTCCATTTAAAGCTGCAGTTCAGGCAATATCCTGCATGTGTGTTGTTTTTTTTAATAAATCAGTTCTGTAGTAAGAAAAAATACTTTTAGCATTTTCTGTTTTAAAAAAAACAACTTTTAAGGACCAATTTTCTTGTATTCTATTTTAACAGCCATTTGCTAAGGCACTGCCCCTTCATGTCCTGTCACAAGCCCTGGCACACCCCTTTGTCAGCCCTGCCCTCCCTCTAGCACATGTCAGTGCAGGAGTGCTCATGAATATTCATGAGCTTCCACTGAGAGACAGAAGCAGAAGAAAAACATATGCCAGCTCTAATTATGTCACCAAATTTCGCCTATCAATACATGGAGAACGAATTGACCTGCAGTTCTTTAGATAAGTAGAGATTGCACACATGAAACTATTGAAGTAAAAAAATTAATTAAAAAAAAAAAAAAGACTGAACTGCAGCTTTAAGAGCCAAAGATTGATTCTCTTTTGCTCTTTTATTTACCTTTCAATGGTTTATTAGAGTAGGCATATGTTTATACATATAAATACAGTGTGTGTATATGTATACATACTAAGTACTAATATATCTTAGTGTTGTGATTGAAATAATTTTTGAAAGCCGTTTCAGAATATTAGACATTAATGTCATTTATATCTAGAATTTAATTTGAATCTATAACCAATGACGTAAGATCTAAGGGTATATAAGAACATGTACCGCCTGACAATTCTAACTCCTGAGGAAGCCTTTGACGACACACGTAGGGTCCAAAGAACACAGCAGAGCAGCAGTGGAGAACGAGCATCCGCAGACCGGGAGATTCATCAGACCAGAAGTGACATCACGAGGGGACACCAAATCAGCCGCTGCCGGCGGTGAGATTCCAAAGCTCCTGCTATCTGAGGCTTATAGTCTGGTCTTGTGTTTTTACATGGTGCACATTGTAAGTGCGCACAGGGCCCCAACAGGGGGGGGACAGAAGGTACTGGTGTCCCGGGCCCTACGATTTCTGTTGACGGCCCTGAGTGCGCATGTTATTGTTTTACATATTTTTGAGAGAGAGATCCATCTAAAGAATTTATAGGAGAATTAAGAATACTTTTAGAGAGAGGGAAAAAAATAGGTATTTTAGATTAAAACGAATTTAAGAATCTAATGAATGAGAACACAATTACCTATTACTTTTTTTTAACTTTTTACCAAAGATACAGTTAGGTCCGGGAATAATTGGACACTGACACAATTTTCATAATTTTGGCTCTGTACGCCACCACAATGGATTTTAACTGAAACAACCGAGATGCAATAAAAGTGCAGACTTTCAGCTTTAATTCAAGGGGTTGAACAAAAATATCGTATGAAACGTTTAGGAATTGCAACCATTTTCATACACAATTCCCTTATTTCAGGGGCTCAAATGTAATTGGACAAATTAACACAATCATAAGTAAAATTTTCATTTTTAATACTTTGTCGAGAATCCTTTGCAGGCAATGACTGCTTGAAGTCTGGAACGCATGGACATCACCAAACACTGGGTTTCCTCCTTTGTGATGCTTTGCCAGGCCTTTACTGCAGCAGTCTTCAGTTGTTGTTTGTTCGTGGGTCTTTCTACCTTAAGTTTTGTCTTCAGCAAGTGAAATGCATGCTCGATTGGGTTGAGATCTGGTGATTGACTCGGCCATTGCAGAAGATTCCACTTGTTTGCCTTAAAAAACTCCTGGGTTGCTTTCGCAGTATGTTTTGGGTCATTGTCCATCTGTAAAGGGAAGCGCCGTCCAATCAACTTCGCTGAATTTGGCTGAATCTGAGCAGACAATATATCCCTATACACTTCAGAATTCATCCGGTTGCTTCTGTCTTCTGTCACATCATCAATAAACACTAGTGACCCAGTGCCATTGTAAGCCATGCATGCCCATGCCATCACACTGCTTCCACCGTGTTTTACAGATGATGTGGTATGCTTCGGATCATGAGCCGTTCCAAGCCTTCTACATACTTTTTTCTTCCCATCATTCTGGTACAGGTTGATCTTAGTTTCATCTGTCCAAAGAATGCTGTTGCAGAACTGGGCTGGCTTTTTTAGATATTGTTTGGCAAAGTCTAATCTAGCCTTTCTATTCTTGAGGCTTATGAATGGTTTGCACCTTGTGGTGAACCCTCTGTATTTGCTCTTGTGACGTCTTCTCTTTATGGTAGACTTGGATAATGATATGCCTAACCTAACTGTACATAAAAGTTTAATCAACCTTCCAGGTCGACCAATAATTTCAGGGATTAATTTGCTGACAGCAAATGTATCACTTTACATAGACCTTTTTGTAAAAATATATGTAAAAACACTCAAATCCTATTTGAAAGATACAACGGAAGTTTTATAAATTTTAGAAAATATGCGGGGAAATAATTTTATACTAGCAACTATTGATGCGGCCTCTCTTTATATTTCTATTTTATACCATCAAGGATGTGCACCAGTGAAGAATTTCCTTTCAAAAGATACAGATTTACCTGAGATACAGACAGGTTTTTTTAATTGAAAGTATCTTATTTATATTGCAAAAAAAACCTTTTTCTGGTTCGAAGGGAATCATTTCTTACAAAAATGCGGTACAGCCCTGGGGACCAAGTTTGCGCCGAGCTACACCAATCTTTTCATGGGTTCATGGGAAGATACACATTTGGTCTGAGGCGGGACCCGATGCGAACTTGGTCCTCTGGCGAAGATATATAGACAATATAATATTAATTTGGCGAGGTTATCAGAAAAGTTTGGAATTTTTTTTAGAAAAGATAAATACAAATGACAGTAACTTAAAATTTACATCAAAAACCAGCAAAGAGGAGTTAGAATTTTTAGATCTCATACAGTATATAGATAATGGAGAGATCAAAACAAAGTTAGTTTTTAAAATGGCAGACAGCAATAACTACATTTTAAGGTCCAGTTGTCATCACCCCCAGTGGATGGACAATGTTCGTTTTAGTCAATTTAGAAGAATGAAACGCAAGTGCACGGAAAAAGATCATTTTATTAGTCAATCTGAAATTTAAAAAAACAGATTTTTAGAGAAAAATTATCACAACTGTTCTAAACAATGCTATAATTAAAGCTGAAAATTTGGAAAGAAAAGATCTGATTAATCCGAATAGACAACATAATACATCCTCACAACATTTTGATAAAGCTTTTCTGACGACCTACAATAAAAAAGCCAAAAAAAACCCGACTGATTAAGAAACACTGGCACGTTGTATTAAATGATCCGATATTGAAAGATGATATTCCTAATGTGTAAGGAAAACTAAAAGCCATCAGGACAAGAATTTTAGAACACCTAAGTAACATTCATCGCAGTGTTATGACGCACAGTGCATCAAAACACTTTGCTCTGGCTCATTAAGCCAGCCCCACAGGTCTCAAATATCTAGGGATGGACCATGTTTCCCAGCACTGGAGGGGCAGAGACAGAGAACGACCTAGGAAAAAGAGAAATGTTCTGCAAATACAAACTAAATACTTTGATCCCAAATGGTCGTAATGCAGATTTAGAACTAGGACCCTTTTTAACATAGTTCTATTTTCTCTGTCTCTGCAAACCCCAGTTTCAACTCAAATGCTGTATTTATTTTTGTATGTTTTAATCATTATGAACTATTTGTAGTTATTTTTAGTGGGTTTTTTTTAACATTGGCTGGTATTTGATGACATGTATTTGATACACTAAATATTTGTTTTTCTCCTCTCCCATATCGCTCCCCTTGTGTATACTATATGATTTGGGGCATTATACATGTTCATATATTGTTCTGTCAATGAGCGTCTCTCTACCCAATAGCCCTTGGTTATATTGCTTATATTATTCAAGATAATTTCCAGTATTTTAAATTTATATATTTATAAAGTTTTATATTGTATTTAAACGTGTGTATTTATGTTTACAGTTTTATTTTCTGGTTTATAAATGTATTGATCTTATTGTTTTTATATGTTATGATTATCTTATTGCTAAATATATCCTATTATTAAAGTATTATTCCCTTGCACTTTGGACCATTGAAGGTTTGGTCATAGCCTTTTGTTCTCATCAAGAGAACCTGTGGCCAAACTATTATCTTAGATTGCACATGCTATAAATTGTCCCAGAACACCTTGAGTCAACCCTGCTCCTGATGAAGCTGATTCAATGCGTTGAGCTATTCACACTGTCGGTTGGAGACGCCATGAGGATTCACCCATTTGCCACATCATGATCGTTTCCGGTTATTACCAAATGGATGTGACGTCAATCCAACCGGAAGTGATGCGGACTACACAGCCGAGGTACCCGAACCAACACAGAAGGAAAGGGGACAGCTAGAATTCCACTCCTCCACGGCTCCCGATCGCAGGCGCCCAACAAACCATTATGTGTATATGCCTAATGTACACAATGTGAGTATATAAATCATTTATCCTGTATATTGCTATTTTTTTAAACCATTTGTTAGCAAGGTGGGTGAAAGGAAGATAACTTCAATAAGGCTGAGTCCATGGTCAGTGCTTATCCGCTGACCCGTGCTGAGGCGCGCTGACGCTTGTCAGTGAGCCCCTGCAGCCGCAATAAGAGCGGCTTTAGCAGGGGCTCGTACCCCCTTCCGCAAGCGTGCGGAGGCGTAGCTCTTAAATTTTTTTTCGTTTCGGTGCTCACGGGAGCGCAGGGCCAGTTACGTGAGCGGTTCGCCCAATGAGGACGAACCAGCTCCGTGACGTCACTGGCCCGCCCCCAGACACGCCCCCGGACGGTGCGTGAACTAAGGCCAGGGAAAGCACCCGCTTTCCCTCAGCCTCAGCGTGCCTCCGCATGGCTGAAGTCACCATGGACTCAGCCTAAGCCATCCTGGCAAGTTTCAAAGGCAATCCAGGATATGGAAGTGTTAAACCATTTGTTAGCTTGCTTGGTAGGGGAAGAGAACTTCAATAAGCCACCTTGCCCAGACTGAGCGGCACTAGGTAAGTGGGGCAGGGTCTCATATGTTAAGCGGCAAAGGGGCAAAGTTTGCACATGCCCAGAGCAGAATGAGAAGCCCCCTCTGCTAGGTTTGCAAAGTATTGGCAACGCCGTGATAGGGGGACGGAAATATTCCCACTGAGAGAGAGGCTGCACTAGTTAAGTATAGGAATGTTAACCCTATAAGAACCCGTGCAGCCCATCAGGAAAGGAATTCATCATGCTGTAACAGATTCGCCTAAGATTCAATGTGTGGTCCAAGGATTCCAAGCTCTGAGTAAGTCATCTAAGTTTCTCAGAGGCTAAGTGTCCAGTTACAAGACTCCAGCAGGAAGAGGCTACTTGAAGGAAAAGCTGCCTGGATTATTTTGCTGTTTGTTTTGCAACTAGGAAAGATTCGTTTAGTGTCCCAGTCCCAAAGTAAGTGTATTTTCGTTGTAATTGTAAACCAAGCTGTGTGTGTTCATTCTGTAAATAAATCACAATTTATTTTACCTCTTCACTTTGCTCAAAGGATCTGGGTATTAAGGTGTTAAAAGCGCTGGTCTCCCGTGACAGTCGGTCCATCTCCTTTCTCTCTTCAATCCAGACGTTTGTGTTAAGTGTTGGCTTCTTCCTGGAAGGTTGTCGTGCTGAAGGAACGGCATGCCGTAAAAAAGAAAAGGTGCGATAGGATTCCGAATTTTAAACGTTTTTGGGACATTTTATTTGAAATGTTTATACCTCCTTGTAAACTTAAAGCCAGTTGGTTTTGTGCTGATAACTCATGTTTATTTTTATATATATATTTTTTGTCAGGTTGATTTATTTTGAATGTTTCACATTTTAAATTGTGACACTTGGAGATCGACCCATGATTTAGGATAATAAGACCGATCTATTTATCCATATCCCCAGTTCAAAAATCCCATGTCTAGCAATGTCTGGCATTCCTGGTAATGACCATGAAAATACTGTAACTTGACATGCATCATTGAAATGTGCTACAGTTACAATGTGAATAATGTGAATAATGTGTATAGGCATCAAAAGTTATTTATTGACACATTGAGTTGCTGCTCAAACCTTCAGATATAGGTAGTTAAGGGAATTAACCCCTAAGGTGGTGCTTCAAATTGGTGTCGGTTTGAGGACTGTAGTGATCCTCAGTGTAACAGTGGTAGGGCAGATTAGCCAGATTGAAAGTTATAAATGGGAGCGGTGAAATAGGTACCCCTATGTAGAGAATGGTAGCATAATAGCATAATACTTCATTCAGGCACAATAAGGCACAATTCGGATAGCCATTTGATAGGGAAAGTGATCTCTAACCTGACCGGAGTGCTTCTCCCATCCGGCGGTTCCTTCTGTGGCGGGTCACGTGTTCCCGGCTTTTTGGGTCCTCGAGCAGGGAGTGCAGAGACTCGTATAGAGAGAGTTAAGAGAATAGTGCGCAACTATTGTTAATAGTGATGTAGTGAAAATAAAAATAAATACGTGACCTTAATAATAATTAGCGTCTGCAGCTGCGGTAGAAGGGAGGGCTCAGGAACCCCCTAGAGCTAGCAGAAAAAAACACAAAAAACACAGCGCACGACGCTCATAGTGCATTAAAAATTATATTGACATAAAGAATAATAAAGGTGAGTATTAAGCGTACATCAAATAGTAATAATAAGGCAATTTTGGGATAATGTTACCCAGCACCACGTGGAAGCCGGATCAGATGTCCTCTCATGCAGATGGAGGCTGGTTCCTCTCACACCGGTTCCTGTGCAGGTAAGTGGGAAGTCTTTGAAAGTCCTTACTCCCAAGAGTAGATAAACACGTTTGCAGCTCTGTCCTCGATCGCTGCTTCAAACCGAGCTCCACACCAGCAGAAAAGAAAACCTCTCTCTCTCCCCTCCGTTGAAACACTTCCGGATTGGTGACGTCACCGCGGGGTTTTATTTCCCTGATGAAGGAACCTACGGGTTTCGAAACGCGTTGGAAGAGCCTAGAGCAGTAGTACTACTAACTTTACTGCTATATCACGACGAGCATACCCAGTGTTAACCGGCGCCAGCATCGGCGAGAAACCCCGCGGTGACGTCACCAATCCGGAAGTGTTTCAACGGAGGGGAGAGAGAGAGGTTTTCTTTTCTGCTGGTGTGGAGCTCGGTTTGAAGCAGCGATCGAGGACAGAGCTGCAAACGTGTTTATCTACTCTTGGGAGTAAGGACTTTCAAAGACTTCCCACTTACCTGCACAGGAACCGGTGTGAGAGGAACCAGCCTCCATCTGCATGAGAGGACATCTGATCCGGCTTCCACGTGGTGCTGGGTAACATTATCCCAAAATTGCCTGATTATTACTATTTTGATGTACGCTTAATACTCACCTTTATTATTCTTTATGTCAATATAATTTTTAATGCACTATGAGCGTCGTGCACTCGTATAGAGAACCTGTCCTGTTTTTATGATGGCAATGTTGCCGTAATAAAGTTTTTGCACGTTGCCACTGCCGCCAGCCTGCTGTTTTTTGCTGTGCTCCAAGTCCCTGTCCCTCCCCTCCTTCAAACCTTCAGATGAATGGTTTCCAAAGTTCTTCAAAGTATGAATGTTTCTCCAAGCGTGGAGAGCTCAATAGGTACCAAGAAGAGATGAGAAATAGATACACATGCACACACACACACATACACACACCCACATATACACACACACACACATATAAACACACACACATATACACACACACACACATACACACACACATATACACACACATATACACACACACACACATATACACACACACATATACACACACACACACATATACACGCACACACACATATACACACACACACATATATATACATACATACTCTGTGGGTGACGTTTAGGGCCAATGTGGGGTACTACTCACATTTATCACAAATCAAAATGGCATATGCCAAACAGTGGCAGAGTCTGGGAGTCCGAGAGACGTCCCACCGAGGATACCGGAAGTGCTGATGGAAGCATGACATGAGATGCAGCACGCACGCGCGGAGGTGGCGAGACCGCAGCTTGCCTTGGGAGATTCTGTCTTCCAAGATTAGATCTGGTTTTAAACTAAAGAATGTCCACATACTATTGATTTTATCTATTGGATATAAATGTGTTTTAGACGATCTGCACTATTGCATCTTTTTTGTTTTCTCTCGAGCTTAACCCACTGATCAGAATGCACGGATCAAACCTGCCACGGTTTGGGAAATGCTATTTGATTTGGGATAAATGTGAGCAGTACACCACATTGGCCCTAAACTTCACCCACAGAGTATACATATTGCGCCACTGTGTGTCTGCCTTCTACTTGTACCAATTACGCTTCCCCCACACACAGAGAACCAATGTGTATAGTCAGTCTGATGTGAAGTCCTTTAGAGCCAGGTAAGGAGGGTTACACACATGCTATGAGTGTGCAGTGGAAACATTTGTTTGGAGATTGCACCAGTGACTGGTTCCCTGCAGTTTCTCTCCAGGTCCTAAGGCCTCGTTCAGGGTGTCAGCTGCAGGACTCGGAGGGAGGGCGTGAGGGAGGCAGTTCTGCAGTTTCTCTCCAGGTCCTAACTCTGCTGAAATCTATTCACAACTTGCTCGTGCTTCTGCACTGTCCATGTGCTGCACTCCCGTTCAATGGTCCTTCCATGCTTTCTATATTTAAAGAGGCATACATGTTACGTGCGGTGCCCTTGCAGTCTTTTCTTTAGAATTTCTTAAGGCTTTAAGAAAAAAAAAATACTTGCCGAGTATAAAAATCAATTGCAGAATTGGTAATAAATGTGAACAGCTGCTGTTTCGTGTTATTTTATGGCGTTCTGCAAAAGGATTCTGTGTCTGCTAGGTACAGTATCATAAATCACAAGCCAGTGGTAACTAAAGAAGCAATCTCCACTGCCATCATGTGGCTATACAGTGAACTACAAGAGTCAGAATAGACAGTGACTAATAATAACAACTTTATTTCATATAGCGCTTTTTCCGCCAGTGGGAGCTTTTTTTTACTCACCTAGTCCCTGCCCAAATGAGTTTAGAATCTGTTTTTGGTGCCTGAGGCACAGGGAGACAGTGACCTGCCCACGGTCACAAGGAGCGGACATTGGGATTTGAACCAGGTCCCCCTCACTGAGCCACTTCTTCATATTGAGACAGTGTATGTAGCCCCTTTCCCCGTGTCTAAGGGAACTACCTGTGCTGCTGTTACCTGTGTGGCTGCTTACAGGAGGCCTTAGCCTCCACTGCTGGGAGCCTTGGGTGATCTTTGTCTTTTGTTTACAGCGCCTCCACCTGCGTGGGATCAGAGCTTAGCTGGATAACCCCTCACAGGACCCAATACATTCAGTAATTACACACAGGGTATATAACATCAGTTTTACTGAACGCACACACAATAACACAATATCAATACAATGATTGATTGTAGGCCCCACAATGCAGTGCCCACGGCGTAATACCACCCTGGTGAAACCCCCAAAGTACTGAGGTGCTCCGGATACCTAACCAACCCAGTGTCCGCAGAGTCCAGCCCACTCCAAAGTGTGTGTCGTAGCGCTACCCACTGTGTGTGAGGCCGTTGGTGCACATTGGGTACCTTTCCTGGTCTCCAGTCCAGACCAGGGCAACCTGAAGATGGTGCACCGTCAGACTGCACTGTGATCCCACGATGTGGTCTACCGGATCCTCTTCATCCACCTCTGGAGGGATCTCCTGTTGGAGTGTGTCCCTTTGAGTGTCTCTGCATATATGCCTGTGGTCCGGTCCCAGACCGCAGGCCGCACACACCGCGTCATGTCTGTCACTGGTGCACTAACCCTAACTGTGGTGAGCTAAGAGGAAGCGCCCTTATCTGTGGGCCTTCCCTGCAGCAGCCAAAAGCTGAGTCGGGGCCTAGCTGGGATCTATTGGGGGTTTCTGGCCTAGTTCAGAGGCTACTGGCACTATATATATATATATATATATATATATATATATATATATATCCCAATACTCCACAGGGAGCAGGCCAGACACCCTGCTTCCCTGCGCATGCGCACCGAGACCTCTGCTCTGCGCATGCGCACGGGGATCGCCAGCATTTTTTTTTCCTGGTGCTTTTTTTTTTTTTTTAATGAAACGGGCACGGCGCGCAAGGGGCCCAGGCAGACCCACCCTGTTGGCGGCCCTGCTACTTATAATAATAATAATAATAATAATAATTGTTTGTTCTTGTATAGCGCTACTAGTTTTACATAGCGCTTTACAGACAAATTTTGCAGGCACAGGTCTCTGCCCCGTAGGGCTTACAATCTATGTTTTTGGTGCCTGGGGCACAGGGAGATAAAGTGACTTGCCTAGGGTCATAAAGAGCCGACACCGGGAATTGAACCAGGTTCCCCTGCTTCAAACTTAGTGCCAGTCAGTGTGTTTACTCACTGAGCCGCTCCTCCTCCTGAACTAACTTTCTCTCACAAATTCGATTTTTTTTTTCTCCATTTGATTGATACTGGGATCTAGGACAGGGGTGTGCAAACTTTTCCGTCTGCACCCCCCCTGCCTGCTCTTCCCCTCCTCCTTCCTTCTCCAGCGTCAAATGAGGCCGCGGGGTCACACGACGTCATTTGATGCTATGTCGCCGGAGACGAGGGAAGTTACAGAGGCCTCACGCGATCCCCCGGAATTTAATTTTAAATGCCTTGGGGAAGAGTGCGGGGCCTCTGCAATCGCTGCGCCCCTGCTCCCTAGAAAATCTTGCACCCCCCCGGCCCCAGTTTGCGCACCCCTGATCTACTGTAGGAGACCCAAATGTCGCCCATTTGGTTCCCTGGGTCCTGACAGTTATGCCAGACCGCTCTGCTGACTTAAGAGACATTTAGCTAAAAATCCATTTTGAAAACTTGGTTGTAAATGTTATATTTAGTGTATTACAGGTGCCAAAGTCTGACGAAAAAAGATTTAAGGGTTCTGAATTAAAAAATAATAATAATTACATTAAAGAAGCAATGACCCCCTGCCTATGGGTTTTACCCATAGAAATGTTAAAGCGTGTCCTGCTCTTCTGTTACAAATCTTTTAGTAAAACAAACACGTCTGCCACTAAATATGCCATTTATTACATGGTAATATAACACACACATGTATATCTGTTGTACCACGCAGCGGAATATGTTGGCGCTTTGCAAATTAATGATAATATCATCTTCAGCCCGTCGATCCCCTCGGATTTCCCAGGTTCTGCGGTCTCTCTCCTCCACATCATTGCCCCAACACATTTTCTGATTCAGTATATATCTATGCATTGTAGCATCAAGTGATATAAAGGTTATTACAAGCACTGACAAGATGGCATATACGCGCAGTTTCCTTTATTAGAAAATGATCAGCGTTTCGGTCCTTTAGGGAGAAAAAGAGGGGGGGGGTTGTTTCTTTCCCCCTCCCCTCCAACAAGAAACTCCATCCTGTGATTACAAAGTGATAAGGTAGGTTAGGGTAGTGATAAGAACGGCTGTGGATGTTAATTGGAAGTAGGGTTGCCACGTGGCTTCTCTGGACACAATGGTGAACGGTGCGACACGCTAGAGACACACAAAACACCCCTCTCCATGCTGTTTCCTCCTCTTCTTGGCACCACCCCCAGGGCTCCTGACCTCTCCTCCTGATTGACTGTATTGACTCTGTCGTGTGCGCTTATAGTAGGCGCGACGGCTTGGTCGCGATCACTGGAAGTCACTTCAATTTGATTTTTCCGGCAACGCTGACACTATAAGCTCGGCCTTACTCAGCAGCAGCCAATCAGGATGGAGGAAGCTGCCCAGGACCCCTAGCAGAAGTCCAGTTTTACTTCTAGTGTTTTACTGGACAGTGTCCAAATACATAGGGTGACCAGATGGTTTTTTCTGTCCTGTCCCTGAAATGTCCCGTTTTTTTCCGCTGGTCCCTTTTTTTAGATGCGGTGGGCCGCGGGTGGCTTGTGTCGTTGGCGGTGCGCGGGGGCAGCGGTGAGGAGGATGCGGGAGCCCGGCCGGTGAGTATTTTCAGAATACCAGGGGTTGGGCTTCTTAGTAGAACATGCCGGGCCGCAGGGGACTGGATGGAGGATGCCGGGGGCGTGGCTTTAGAATGCCGGGCCGCAGGGGATTGGATGGAGGATGCCGGGGGCGTGGCTTTAGAATGCCGGGCCGCAGGGGACTGGATGGAGGATGCCGGGGGCGTGGCTTTAGAATGCTGGGCCGCAGGGGATTGGTTGCAGGTCAGAGGATGCCGGGAACGGGGCTTTGTACCGGGCCGGATGTTGTGAGCAGGAGCTGGTGTGTGTGTGTGTGTGTGTGTGTGTATCAGTGGCAGTGTGTGAGACAGTGTGTATACAGACACCAACCCAGTCACCCACCCACGTGTCAGTCAACCATCACCTCACCCCTCATCCACTCTCTCTGTCACCCACTCTCTCTCTCTGTCACCTACTCTCTCTCTCTGTCACCCACTCTCTCTCTCTCTGTCACCCACTCTCTCTCTCTGTCACCCACTCTCTCTCTCTGTCACCCACTCTCTCTCTCTATCTGTCACCCACTCTCTCTCTCTATCTGTCACCCACTCTCTCTCTCTCTCTCTATCTGCCACCCACTCTCTCTCTGCCACCCACTCTCTCTCTTTCTCTCTCTCTCTCTGTCACTCACTCTCTCTCGTTCTCTCACCCACTCTCTCTCTGTCTCTCTCTCTGTCACCGTCACCCTCTCTGTCACTCTCTCTCTCTCTCTCTCTCTCTCTGTCACCCACTCTCTCTCTCTCTGTCACCCACTCTCTCTCTCTCTCTGTCACCCACCCACTCTCTCTCTCTCTGTCACCCACTCTCTCTCTCTCTCTCTCTCTCTGTCACCCTCTCTCTCTCTCTCTCTGTCACCCACTCTCTCTCTCTCTCTCTCTCTCTCTCTCTATCTGTCACCCACTCTCTCTCTGCCACCCACTCTCTCTCTCTCTGTCACCCACTCTCTCTCTCACCCACTCTCTCTCTCTCTGTCACCCATTCTCTCTCTCTCTGTCACCCACTCTCTCTCTCTCTCTCTCTCTGTCACCCACTCTGTCTCTCTCTCTCTCTCTCTCTCCCTCTCACTATCACCCACTCTCTCTCCCTCTCTCTCTCTCACTGTCACCCACTCTCTCTCTCTCTCTGTCACCTACTCTCTCTCTCTCTGTCCCCCACTCTCTCTCTGTCACCCACTCTCTCTCTCTCTCTGTCACCCACTCTCTCTCTCTGTCACCCACTCTCTCACCGAAATAACCTGTACTGCTTTCTTCCAGATCTGACTCTCAAGTTTCACACGGGAGACCTCAGAAGACAGGTAGGGAACACCTCCCCTCCAGTGTATAGTACCTTGAGGGACTGCGGATCAGGTAAGATCCCATGCGGGATTGCTGCTTTAGAAATTGTGAAGAGGGGGCATCCTGACACTGGTTAATGGGTTCAGAATCATTCACATCTGGCTTTTTTTCCCCGATTAGTGAGGTCAACACACACACACACACACACACACAACAAGGGCTAATTATAGTACAGTATAAGTGTAATACAATAAATAAACTGTTATGTAAAAAACGAATCCTGTTATTAGTTCTTACTAGGAATTTATTCAATTTCTTTTTTAAGGGGTGGGGCTAGGTAGCGAGTATTTTTTGGTTGGGCGAGTAGTTGTTTTTTTGGGGGGGGTGGGGGGGAACATGATTTCTGTTGGCGGCCCTGATGGGGGAGAAGGTAGAGAAGAGAATGGGAAGAGGTGGAATTAATAATACAGCATCAATGGTGACACTATTAGATAAATATCATTATAATATTAATTTCTTAGTAATGTTATTTGTTGTATTAATTATTTTTTTGAGTCCCGGTTTTTCATTTTCAAAATCTGGTCACCCTACAAATAATGGACAGTCCGGTTAAGTACTGGACAACTGGCAACCAGTCTGTGGATAGTAGTTTAGATATTAATATATATATATTTATTTTATTTGGGGGGGGGGGAGGGAGAAGGGGGAAGTGTGGTGTCATGAAATATGAAATACCCATGAGCAGCTTTTCCATTGAACCCTTTGACCCTCCCTGCTTCACCAGCTCTAGTAAGTAACAATCTATACACCAGAGTTTGGGCTGGAGAAGAGGGACTATTGTATATGGAACCCAATAACACTTTGCCCGAACCAAACATGGCCGCCGTCTGCTTCACACTCCTGCCCGTAGGTGTATTCTCAACCCTTCCTCTCCATTGGCTGCACATCCCTGCTCCGAGAAAGCTGAGCCGTCGGCTCCCGTTGGCTGTAGTGCTGCCAGATGAATCGTATGCAACGATTGGCTGTAATGGTTTGGGGTAGGTTAGACCCTTGTACCAATTGGCTTCGTATGGAGCGCAACGCGGCTTCTGATTGGTTCCAGCGGGTCGGCGCCCTGGACGCGGATTGGCCCAGGTGACAGTTCCGCTCTGAGCCGCGCTGTCGCGCCGTGTCCTGGTTGGGAGGGGAGGGGGGGAACGTGTGATGTTGGCAACCAAAGATCGGAGACCGTGTGAGTGAGGTGAGGGCAGGAGGGGGGGGGGCACGGGATCTGGGTTAGGAGTTAATGGGGGGGAGGGAGTGTCCTGGGCTATAATGAGTTAATGGGGTAGTCAGTGTCCTGGGTTAGAATGAGTTAATGGGGGGGAGGCAGTGTCCTGGGTTAGAATGAGTTAATGGGGGATGCAGTGTCCTGGGTTAGAATGAGTTAATGGGGGGAGGCAGTGTCCTGGGTTAGAATGAGTTAATGGGGGATGCAGTGTCCTGGGTTAGAATGAGTTAATGGGGGATGCAGTGTCCTGGGTTAGAATGAGTTAATGGGGGAGGCAGTGTCCTGGGTTAGAATGAGTTAATGGGGGATGCAGTGTCCTGGGTTAGAATGAGTTAATGGGGGGGGGGGGAGGCAGTGTCCTGGGTTAGAATGAGTTAATGGGGGGGAGGCAGTGTCCTGGGTTAGAATGAGTTAATGGGGGGGAGGCAGTGTCCTGGGTTAGAATGAGTTAATTGGGGGGGGGGCAGTGTCCTGGGTTAGAATGAGTTAATGGGGGAGGCAGTGTCCTGGGTTATGAGTTAATGGGGGATGCAATGTCCTGGGCTATAATGAGTTAATGGGGGGAGGCAGTGTCCTGGGCTATGAGTTAATGGGGGATGCAATGTCCTGGGCTATAATGAGTTAATGGGGGGAGGCAGTGTCCTGGGCTATAATGAGTTAATGGGGGGAGGCAGTGTTTTGGGCTATGAGTTAATGGGGGATGCAATGTCCTGGGCTATAATGAGTTAATGGGGGGAGGCAGTGTCCTGGGTTAGAATGAGTTAATGGGGGGAGGCAGTGTCCTGGGTTAGAATGAGTTAATGGGGGGAGGCAGTGTCCTGGGTTAGAATGAGTTAATGGGGAGAGGCAGTGTCCTGGGTTAGAATGAGTTAATGGGGAGAGGCAGTGTCCTGGGTTAGAATGAGTTAATGTTATCAGCATTTTGTGTTATAGGGCATGTATTGGGAGGAAAATATTATATCCTGCGCTCTAGAGATACCACTTAGATTGTAAGCTCTTCGGGGCAGGGACTCCTTTTCCTAATGTCTACTTTTATGTATGAAGTGTGTACTCCTATATTATATCACGTGTTACAGCTTTAAAGCGCTATGTACATGGATAGCACTGTATAAATAAAGATATACTTACAATTAAGAGGGAGGGCTGTATTTCGTGTTGTACGGAATTAATGGGGGACGTTTGGTTTCATGGTTACTGAAGTATTCTGGGTTATATGGAGTTAACTGGGATTTAACAGTATCCTGGGTTATAGGGAAATAATGGGAGGGCAGCATCTAGGGTTGAATTGAATTAATGAGGAGTGCATATGGAATTAATGGGGGGGTAGTATTTTGGGGTGTTGATTTTAATAGGGAGATCTGTATCTTGGGTTGCATTGAATCACTAGGCAGGGCAGTATTTTACGATATATAGAGTTAGTGGCGTGAGGTTGTATCCTAGGTTATATGGAATGAGTTGTGGGGCTTTATCATGGGATTGTAGGGAATTAATAAATGTCTGTCTCACTAAAACGGTTTGCCAGCCCTTTCCAGTATTACACCTCTCTTTGGACAGCTGCACCTCCACGCAGGCGTGCAAATCCTTTCTGTTTGTATTTCACTTGTTTCTCTGCACCCTTTGTCTCTGACCCTTTCTCTTTCTTCTGCTGTCACTTTGACCTCTCCCCATTGTCTCTGCACCTGTCAGTCTCTTAGAATTATTGATGTCCTCCTTGGTTCCCTGAATGGAGTATTGTGTAAATTTCCAGATCAAAAGGTTGTACAGATTAACCCCTGCAAGCAAACCAAAAAGGGAGCCAGGGTTTAAACGTTGAGGTCACATGAGCTCAGAATCACTTACCCAGCGCTCCTTTCCTCTCCCTGCCTGACTTGTGTTATCTGCAAGAGTGCCAAGTCCTGCACTTGAGGAATGTGTTGGTAGCATTCACAGCAAGTCTAAGAGAGAACTGGAACTGCAGGATGGGTGTTGGGCATTGACAGTAGCAACTGGATTACAACACCTAATACCCTATCACATGTGTATCTCTGATCTGTTACTTCTATGAACCTTATTGGCCTTGGGAGGAACCACTTCTACCTCCTTGAAAATAAAATGGATGGCGAAGTGATGAATGTAATGTCTCTGAAATTCAAACCCTGTTTTCCCACTCAAAGTTGAACTCATTGTAATATCAATGCATGTCATGCTTGGCAAAAAAATAGACAATGGAGTCCTAGATTTTGTCATTAAATTCTGTACAGCACTACATAAGCTGTCAGTGCTATATAGCAACATCATAGCCTATAGTGTTTTTATTTTTGGTTGCCTTTCGGTACCTTTTGCTTGAGTTGTAGTTCTTTAATGCTAATGATTAACCATCAGTGAGTTGAAGCAAAGTTGAGGTCCCTGGTTAGTCAGGGGCTGGGGAATTTATTACCTTATTCTTCCTCTAAAAGAGGCCTGTGTGTGGTCACATTAGCTCATGGGAGTGTAGCTCCTCAGGATGGAGACAGTTCAGATACTCCTACTGTAGAAATACACTATCTTCTTTCCTTTCCCAGCAGGTTCCAGTGAGGATTCTGCAGAGCGATGCCCTGCACTTGCCACCCTGCGGTCAGCTTCCCCAAGTGCTAAGACACCCTCCTCAGGGTCATCATGAAGTTGAAGCAGCGGATTGCTGTCCTGGCTCTGCTGCTGGTCATCCTGGTTCTCACCAAGCTTCTCTTGCTGGACCGGCTGGAGACCTCAGCCGCTCAGAGACAGGACCAGCTGTCCTTCCAGCACATGATCTCTAGCCTACGGCTTACCATGGACTCCCGGCTGGAGCACACTCTGCAGTCCCCCTGGGAGATTGCATCGCAGTGGGTGGTCCCACGGGAGGTGTATCCTGATGACACACCAGAGATGGGAGCTGTCCTGCACTCTATGGCCACAAAGAAGATCGTGAGAGCTGATGTGGGCTACAAAGGCACACAGCTGAAGGCCTTGCTTGTCCTGGATGGTGGACAGAAAGTAGTCTTCAAGCCCAAGAGGTAAGGGGCTGATCTGAATTCACTATCTATCCCTCCAGATTATGTACTTTGCAATGCTGGATCAGGCAGTGAGATATCTGGTTGAGATGTAGAACTCACATTTTAGTTGGAGTGTGGAGGGCAAGACTTGCGCGCACACACACACACACACACACACACACACCATTGCACGGCCAACGCTAACATCATATTTCTGAGAGAAAATAAATACATTTTGAGATATTTTTGTATGAAAAAAAAAATTAACTCTGTTTTACCTAATGAGCTAAAAAGCACTGAAAAGAACAAAAATCAGCATTTTGTTCCCTTTTGCTGCAAGACTATCAAGTTAAGATACATGAAAGAGGTATTCGCTCCTTTTGATATAAATTGAAACTAATTTAATATTAAAAAAAAGTGTTTTTATTTTCTTGGAAGTCTCATGCTTTTTTCTTTGTGTGTATATATATATATATATATATATATATATATATATATATATATATATATATATATATATATATATATATATATATATATATATATATATATATATATATATATATACTGAGTTAAGTTATGGTGAGTAAAAAAAGTGACAAAAACCCTCCACAGCAGAGCAAATATGCAAATGTAAATACAACTGTATGCTCATCTGCATGTCTTAAGCAGATCTGCAACCCCGCCTTTCACCATTATCACCCAGCACACAGCACTTCCACTGCAGCAAGGGATTCTGGGAAATGACATGCAAATGAGCACCCTGAGTGCTCATTTGCATGTCATTTCCCAGAATCACTTGCTTAAGTGGAAGTGCTGTGTGCTGGGTGATAATGGTGAAAGGCGGGGTTGCAGACCTGCCTAAGACATGCAGATGAGCATACAGTTCTATTTACATTTATATATATATATATATATATTTCTCACATACTTGGTTTACATGTAGAATATACAAGCAGGTATGCAATGTGTACCCTTTCATATGTTTCATTGTAACATAATATTAAGTTGTGCTGCAAAAAGGACATGCTCTTTTTCAATGCAAAAGAACAAAATATATAAACGTTTCCTTTGAAACATCCCTTACAGGTCCACTGCATTTTTATCGAAAAAGATTAGTACAGCAAAGGTCAGCGGGACCTTAAATATGAACTACGAATGGCTACATCGTTCTCTCTTCCCCCTTTGTATCTAAAGCCCTCCCCCGCCTTAAACTTTTCTCACTGGCTGCCCCACACATCTGGAATGCCCTTCCCCTCAATACCCGACTAGCACCCTCTCTATCCACCTTTAAGACCCACCTTAAGACACACTTGCTTAAGGAAGCATATGAGTAGCACCGTGGCTGATACTATACACCTCATACATTAACCTTGACCCCTTGCAGACGCACTTACCAGAACACCCGCCTACTGTCTCTGTACGTTCTTCCTACTTACCAATTAGATTGTAAGTTCTTCGAGCAGTGACTCCTCTTCCGAAATGTCACTTTTATGTCTGAAAGCACTTATTCTCATGACGTGTTATTTATATGATTGTCACGTGTATTAATGCAGTGAAGCGCTATGTACATTACTGGCGCTATATAAATAAAGACATGCATACACAAGCCATTGGGAAACGCAACAGGATATTGGGATCTTTTTAGGAGACAAAAAGACAAGATTATGCTGCCTATGAATTAAACGCATGACCTTACCTAGAGTGCTGCACCCAATCTTCAAGGTCAGTAACATGCAGTATGCTGATAATTATGGTGCAGTAATTGCTCCTCAAGACTCAAGTCCATGGGGTGTGGGCCCTGCAGAGGAATGTGTTGGCAGGCAGCATGCAGTATTAAGGAGTAAACTGGAGCAACAAGGTTGGGACATGGGTAGGAAGTTGGAACAATGGCCACCAGGGCAGAGGCTTCACACACCCTATATATCACAGGATTATCTCTAGTCTATGTTACCTCATCAGCCCCAGGAGGTATAATAGAGACGACTTCGGAGAGGGGGAATTAATGGCTAAGTGGTAAAGTCATTACACATCGGGACCTGTCAAGAAAAAGCTTTAAAACCTAAACATCGGGAGGATTAAGGGCAGAAATGATAAAGGAATTCAAATCGGGTGCTGGAGTGAAAAATGAATTTCCAGAAAACAATACAAGATTTGAACTGGGAATCCATGTTACGAAGAGGTAGTGTCTTATTCAGCCAAGGGGAGCAATTCATCAGCCTCATTACTGGGACTTTAAAGGTAAATGTGATCATGGAAGTTATAAGGCACAGGACACGTTGTCATAACCAGCGACTGAGCAGGGACTAAAGCATTACAAGAAGTAGAGAAAATGGGCATCCTAGTAGTTTCAAATACTTATGCTACGTACATTGTTTCAAGAGTGGTGTGTATCCAGATGTTGCTTTTAAAGGTGCAGTCCTGCATAGTCGGACAGTTGCATTTTTTAGGGGCCTTTGAAGAGGGAAGTGTTTGTAAATCACGTGCTTTCTTTTACCCTTGTGCCACCCACCCTGTCCTCTTCAGAGAACCAATTAAGATGTGGGGGGCTCGGGCTGTAGAAGCACTTGCAGATCCCACAAAAGGGATTAGCCAGAGGAAACCAAACCGCCCCCAAGTCTAACTTTACTAAAGTAAATTAAAAATACTTATAGGACTCAGGTTTGGGGAAAAAAAATGTCCATTACACAGATGAGACCCCTCCAACATGTCACTGGCATTAGTTCACTTTGGTACTAGAAGAGATTGTACCTTTAAAGTCTCCAACTCCTGTGAGTTTCTCTCGAGGTGCCACTAACCACAGTGCTCCGTTGCTGAGGCACCCCACAACACAACAGGACAGTCAGACACTGGACAGTCACAGGAGGCACAGGGCTGAGCCAGTTACAGGAGGCACAGGGCTGAGCCAGTCACATGATGCAGACACGCAACAGGACAGAACAAATACACACAACAGACAGACTGACAGCTTCCTCTCTCTACTGCCCATGCTGCTTCCTCTGCTTGGCCACACCCCCATGCTCCTGACACCACCTCCTGATTGGCTGCATTACCCAGCAGCAGCCAATCAGGATGGAGGAAACTGCCCAGCCCCTTAGCAACTGCCCAGCTTTCTCCCTGCTCTGGAAGATGGGGTAATCCTGTGGCACCCTTTTGATCCTCTCCCAGAACCCCAGCGTGCCATGAAACCCAAGTTGGGAAACACTGCTCTAACCTATTGGGTTTTCCCAGTGTGCTGATACAATGCATTTGGTGCAGTTATCTCGGGGATGAACCCCCACATCTCTGCAGTCTCCCCATGACGTCTGTGTGTGTTTCAGGTACAGCCGTGACCATATTGTGGAGGGGGAGCCTTATGCTGGGTATGATCGGCATAACGCGGAGGTGGCTGCGTTTCACCTAGACAGGTAAGTCCTCCTGTGCAAGATCCGACACATGAACATCTCTCTACTGCCTGCTCTATATTAACACCCCTCTTCTGCTCCCTCTGCAGGGTCCTCGGCTTTAGACGGGCACCTCTAGTGGTCGGACGGTTTGTGAATCTTATCACTGAGATTAAACCAGTGGCCACTGAGCAGCTGCTAAGCACTTTTCTGAAGCAGGGTGAGTGGGAGGCAGCTGACCGGTGTTTTAATAAAGTCTAGTCTTGCTGAAGGCCTGTATGTCCCCTGTATGTCCCCTGAAGGCCTGTATGTATGTTGGTTTAGCTCAGGGCTGTGCAGTGGGTGTGATGAAAACAAGTCTGCTTCTCCTGGTTTTGATTCCTGCTTCCCCCTTAGGAAACAACACTTGTTTCTACGGTAAGTGCTACTACTGCCGGGAAACAGAGCCTGCCTGCGCCGACAGCGAAGTGATGGAAGGTTCAGTCACTCTCTGGCTCCCTGATGTCTGGCCCCTCCAAAAGCACAGACACCCGTGGGGAAGGACCTACCGCGAGGGCAAGCTGGCCAGGTAACATGCAGGGCAAGTGCGCCGAACACCGCATCTACCTATCACCTACATACCTCTCACACACTGCAAGTCAGTCGTGCACGCTACTGACCCCACACACCGCTCTTCCACCGCCCCTCACACCTGACGTGCTATTACCCTCAGGTGGGAGTATGATGAGAGTTACTGTGATGCTGTGAAGAAGACATCCCCTTACGACTCAGGCCCGCGGCTCCTGGATATCATTGACACGGCAATCTATGACTACCTGATTGGGAACGCAGATCGGCATCACTACGAGAGCTTCCAGGATGACGAGGGAGCCAGCATGCTTATACTGCTGGACAACGCCAAGAGGTCAGTGTGTGTTTCCCTAACTTGTTCATTTCAGTGAGCTATTGATAAAACCTCAGCAGCCCTCCGATGTAGCAAAGTAAAAAAAAAACCTTGTTTTTAAAGTACAATTTTTCTTTATTTTTTAAATAAAATAGTATAATATATATATATATATATACTAGCTGAGAGACCCGGCGTTGCCCGGGATGTAAATGCGTAATAGGTAGTATTATTTATAAATGGTGGAACAATAGGTGAGTATTTGTTGTAAAGGTTGGATAATAATGTTGAAAAGAAAGATGGAAGAAAATGTAATACGATGTTGTATAAAAATGGTTTATTGTAAACACACCACAGTACAATGTATATTTTGGTGACATAAGTGATGTGAAAATGTGAGGCGTGTGTCCTGCTAGGGTGTGAGCGTGTGTGAGGCGGCAGGTGGGTGTTCAGTACGGGTGGCGCGTGGGTAGTGAGTGCTGGCTGTGGGTCGGGGTCCTGCTAGGGTGTGAGGCGGCGGGTGTGTGGCGAGTGCGGGTGACAGCTGGTCAGTGATATTGTTGCGTAGGGGCAGGATGCGGCAGGTGTGTGTCAAGTGTGTAGGGTGGGAGAGAGGCGGCGGGTGTGTGGCGGGTGTCTGTTGAGTGCGTGCGGCGGCTGTGTGGCGCAGGGGTGTGAGCGGTGGGCGGGTGAAAGGCAGAAGTGCGGGTGGGCGAAAGGCAGAGGCAGGAGGGCGGACGAAAGGCATTGAAGGAGGGGAGGTGAGGTGGTGAGGGGAGGTGAAGGGGGGCGGAGGGGAGGTGAGGAGTGGTGGGGTGTTGGGGGATGGTGAGGGGAGGTGAAGGGGGGGCGGAGGGGAGGTGAAGGGGGGGCGGGGGGGCGGAGGGGAGGTGGAGGGGGGTGGGAAGGGTGGAGGTGGGGGGCTGGGGGGGGAGGTGAAGGGGGGGTGAGGGTAGATGAAGGGGGGGTGGAGGGGAGGTGGTAAGGGAAGGGGGGGGTGGTAAGGGAAGGGGGAGGGTGGTGGTAAGGGAAGGGGGGGGGGTTGGTAAGGGAAGGTGGGGGGGGTGGTAAGTGAAGGGGGGGGGTGGTGGGAGGTGGTGGGAAGGGGGGGGGGTGGTGGGAAGGGGGGGAGGTGGTAGGAAGGGGGGGAGGTGGTAGGAAGGTGGGAAGGGGTGGGGAGGTGGGAGGTTGTAAGGGGGGAGTGAAGGGAAGGTGAAGGGGGGTGAAGGTGGGTGAAGGTGGGGGTGGAGGGGGCGGTGAATGTGGGGGGGTGGGGGTGGAGGGGAGGTGAAGCGGGGGTGGAGGGGAGGTGAAGGGGAGGGGAAGGTAGGGGTGGAGGGGAGGTGAAGCGGGGGTGGAGGGGAGGTGAAGCGGAGGTGAAGCGGGGGTGGAGGGGAGGTGAAGCGGGGGTGGAGGGGAGGTGAAGCGGGGGTGGAGGGGAGGTGAAGCGGGGGTGGAGGTGAAGGTGAGGAGGTGAAGGGGGGGTGAAGGTGAAGGGGAGGGGTGGAGGTGAAGGGGAGGGGTGGAGGTGAAGGGGGGGTGGAGGGGAGGTGAAGGGGGGGGGTGGAGGGGAGGTGAAGGGGGGGTGGAGGGGAGGTGAAGGGGGGGGTGGAGGGGAGGTGAAGGGGGGGGTGGAGGGGAGGTGGAGGGGGGGTGAAGGGGGTGGAGGGGAGGTGAAGGGGGGGTGGAGGGTGGAGGGGAGGGTGGAGGGAGGGGAGGTGAAGGGGGGGGTGGAGTGGAGGGTAGGTGAAGGGGGGGGGTGGAGGGGAGGTGAAGGGGGGGGGGTGGAGGGGAGGTGAAGGGGGGGGGGTGGAGGGGAGGTGGAGGGGAGGTTAAGGGGGGGGGTGGAGGGGAGGTTAAGGGGGGGGGTGGAGGGGATGTGGAAGGGAGGGGAAGTGGAGTGAGGGGTGGGTGAGGGGAGGTGAAGGCCGCTCACTCACCCGTCCGGCCGTTCCCTCACCCGTCTGGCAGCTCCCACGTGGATCTGAGGCGGGAGGCAGCGTGTTGTGGCCGCTCCCCCGCTGTGTCCCTGGCGCTCGCTCGCTCACTCCACTGACTGTAGCGGCGCCGGGGGGGGGGGGGGTGGAGGGGAAGTGAGTGAGGGAAGGTGAAGGGGGGTGAAGGCCGCTCCCTCACCCGTCCGGCCGCTCCCTCACCCGTCCGGCCGCTCCCTCACCCGTCCGGCCGCTCCCACGTGGAGGGGGGGGGGGTGAAAGCGCGGGAAACAGGGAGAGACGGAGGAAGAGGCGGAGCCTCCGGGACCGGTGGGGAAGAGAGCGGGAGATGTGCTGCTAACACTGTGAGCCCCGCTAATGTATGTAACACTGTGTGTGTGTGTGTGTGTGTGTGTGTGTGTGTGTGTGTGTGTGTGTGTGTGTGTGTGTGTGTGTGTGTGTGTGTGTATTTTTTTTTTGGACCTTTGGCCCGTCACTCCGCCTCAGGCCAATGAGAGGTGTGGGGGACGGGCCAAGGGGGTGGTGTGAGTGTGTGAGCCCAATGAGAGGTGTGCGGGGGCGGGCAGCCCAAGGGACCAATGAGATTGCCGCTAGGGACACCGGACATCCAGGCAGGCAGGCAAACATACAGTGCTTTCACTAATATAGTATAAGATATATATAATATATATATATATATATATTCTACTACACATGTTTATAATTGTATGTAACAATATCTCAATCTGATTTTGTGCAATCTAGAACTATACAACCAACTGATGACAAATAAAAATAAAAAAATAGAAAATCCCGGAAAGGGTGAAGTTGAAAAGGAAATAAAATAATCACTTAAATTTTTTTTTTTTTTTTAATTAATACAATCACATTAAATATAGTTCAATAATTAGTGGTTTCCTGATATTAATCTTGCATGTATCATTAAACATAAACAGCAGTACATACATCGTTCAAGCCGATCACCTGATTACTGATACCTGCGATCTGTATTACCTTTCCCCATATGTAAACTCAAACTTCTATTAATTTATATTGTCATTCAATCCTACGCCTTTGCCAACTGTCCTAGTAAAAACCGTTCTAAGCCTTCGATCTCTCCTTATCTGTTCTCTCTCTGTCCTTGGAAGAATTTCCAGCGTAGCAAAGTATTTTGAGAAAAATACATTATTGAGAGCTGACCTTCAATACATATTGTAGATCTTAACACCCGTGTTATCAATGGCTTCAAAACCCTTTCTGACAGCAAAGTGGCTTTTCATTACATGTTAAAAAAAAAAAAAACTGGAGGAATAATTTCCTATTTACATTGCCCTACGCGTTTTTGTAAATGGTTTTGATGATTCCTAGCTACGTATAATATATATTATATATGTCCCTTTATGTAATGTAAAGAATAACTCTCCGTATACCGCAGCAATAATGCGGCTCAGCTCTTTGCATGTTACCCAAGAAGGCCAAATCATCTCTACTCGTGCTCCTATGGAAGCTGCCACCTCCCTTCTAGGTTACGGTACCTTTTATAACTAGTGTCTCTAATAGAAAATATTTGCTTTGTCCTTCAGCTTCGGGAACCCATCGCTGGATGAGCGCAGTATCCTGGCCCCCCTGTACCAGTGCTGCATGTAAGACCACCGTTTTCAGACATATCTGCTTTTATTGGTTATTCTTCTGCCGTGACTTCCCTACATAGCACACTTATTTATTTATTTTTTCTATCTGTGTTTCCTTCTCCTGAGATTCTCTCCCCCTCTTCCTAACTATTTCTTTCCTCCTTGTAGTATCCGTGTGTCCACTTGGAACCGCCTCTCCCACTTGAAGCATGGCTCCCTGCGCTCAGCGTTACTGTCCGCCACATCCCACGACCCCCTTTATCCTGTGCTGTCCGAAGCTCACCTGGAGGCCTTGGAGCGCCGGATGCAGGGAATCTTGGGGACTGTTCAGCAATGCATAGACCAGTTTGGGGCTGACGTGGTGATGGTGGAGGACAGGATGACCCTTTCCCACGTGTAACGTCACTGTTGTCCGACAGAAACACTGTCCACACCAGATCCTTGCAGCTAGCAACATGGAGCAACAGATTGCCCATAAAAAGGGATTATCTTTTACACTACACCAAGGAACGCGTGGGTAGGGATTAAACCCCCAAAACAGCACAGTGCACCCACAGACACAAGTACTAGACCCAGCAGACTGCAACCCCCTTACTGCTGGTCTCAGGGGGAGGAGACATTAGACTGGGGAGGACACTGCTCTACCCCCCTCCCAGATTGACTGCTCTTTTGTTCCACACTGAATTACTTGACTCTGGAGATAATGCTCTTTAATGAGGGAGCAACTTGAAGAACCCCTGATGGTGCTGTGGGTGTGCAAGGTGGAGAAGCATTGCCAATTTATGTTCTTCAGTCTATAATTTATTCTCTTGATGGTGTCGATATTCTTCATATATATATATATATATAAATATATATATATATATATATATATATATATATATATATATATATATATATTCTCCTTTTTAAATCTGTTGGTTTACAGTTTTGGGGGTGTTTCTGGTTTTTAAGCATACAGTATACATAGTGGCCACAAGGTTTCACTGTTGCTCCTTACACGGTACAACGTACAAAGTCCTATTTAAAGGTTCAGTGTGTGTCTCAGCGAAGGACAGTGACCCTGCCTAGTTCTGGTAAATTATTAGACTATTCTAATTTATGGCCTATTTTTTTCCGATACTGAGGGACCTGCTGGGACTTTGCATACCTGCCAGTCACTTGTAATGGCTCCTGCAGAGCAGTCTTTCATTAACCTGGTCAGTTCTTGAGAGGCCTAGAATTTCTTAATCCACATTGCGCTGCCGGCTCTTCCATCACGAAGAGCGATAGTCCCTGTTTTATTTTATTTTTAACCCTTTTCTGACCTAGAGGACTGCTCTACAGTCTACATTTTGCAGCCTTCTCTGCTGTGAAGGGTTAAGACTGTCGCTCCGTTCATTGCCAGTGATGGGATATTCTTAGTTTGCTGCCGGCCCATTGCTACCTTCTTCTTGCCATAGTATAAGTTGGGCAACCATAGGAATGTTGGGAGACAGACACAGAGCAACGTTTCTCCGAAGGGTTAGTTAAGGGTGCATTAACAGTTGAAATTGAGATATGAGCAGATTATTCCACTCACCCCACAGATGTAGAATCTGCTTTTAAGTTAATATTTTTTTTTACCTCGTGTATTTTAGAAACCTTGAGTCTCCTACCTGTCTTTTCCAGGTGTCTACTCCAGTCATGGTTCTTCTTTGTTGACTAGTTCATAAGTAACAGTTTTTACGCAAAAGAAACCCCCAAAACTATTATCAACTTCTGTTTGGTTCTGGCAAGTGTTCACAGGAATCATTTCCCATGCGCCCAGTGTGCACTGTGTACTGCAGATAAACATGTGTGCAGTCACAGATAACTGCCAAGATAGTCCAATAGGCAGCTGCCATGTCATGCTCTAATAATCTTTCAGGAACCAGGAGGTCCACAGAGCTAAACATTGTGTCATTTAGTCCTGGTGGGCAGGGGACACCTAGTCCCCCCCTGGCTTTCGATTCTGTAAATAACATTTGAGTAGGGGGGATTGTTGCATTAAATTAAGTATTAAAGTATATCAGACAGGGGTGGCCAACTCCAGTCCTCAAGGGCCACCAACAGGCCAGGTATTGGGGATATCGCTGCTTCAGCACAAGTGGCTCAGTCAGGACTGAGCCACTGATAGAGCCACCTGTGCTGAAGCAGGGATATCCTTAAAACCTGTCCTGTTGGTGGCCCTTGAGGACGGAAGTTAGCCACCCCAGAAATAAGAGAAACATAATGCAACATTACAAAAAAATGTTTCTGAGCAAAAAGCATAATAAAGTGGCTTTTTTTGCCATTTCTCTTTTGTATTCTGTTTCTCGAATACATGGGTTATTTGATTTGGATCGCTGGGTGCTCGGTCATTGTTATCTTTGGTGACTGGCAGCAGCAGATGATCCATAAAGGCTGGAGTTTAGGAGAGGGGGAGCTGTGGGCTCTGATTCCTTAGGTGTAACAGCAAGGCATTCCCCAGTATGTTTTGACCGGAGATGTTGGTGTTTGACCTCTGCTGAGTGCAGGAAGGCAAGCTACATCCTTTTAAAGATGTAAACCCAAAGTTCTACACCTAGGAAAGCAGGTGCATTTATTTACATAAACTAACTTATGTAGATGTGTACGGTCCCTTATAACCGCTGTGTTGCTGCTGATGCCTGTTGTGCTCCGCTGTACTGTGTGCATTAGCAGCAATGCTCGTCATGAAGAATTGTTTTTCATTTTTATGAAAGATTAATGATCCCTTTCAAGTATGCACCCAGGTCGCGCCCTAGATCCAGTGTACATTTTTGCTACATTAACCCTTGCAGTTCTGGAGTCAACTGCTGTGCAAAGTATTGGAATGCCAGGTCCTTTCAGCTTTAAACTGGTTTGAAGCTGAAATAGAAGGGCTTTGAAGCAGCAACCCCCTCTATATTACAGAAAGTGTATGAGGATGCTTTTGCAAATCATTCTGATCCCAGAGCCTCTCTCTTCTCGGGTTCCCTTACAAAAAGGACGGTCAAAGTTCAATTCTAAGTCCTGCTTTTCCCTCAGCCTAGCTACCTGTAAAGCAGGGGTGGCCAACTCCGGTCCTCAATGGCCATCAACAGGTCAGGTTTGCAGGATATCCCTGCTTCAGCACAGGTGACTCAGTCATTGAGTGAATACACTTTTTTTTTTTAATTCAGTTTGTGTAAAATCGTGGTTACCAGGAAGCAAGTGACGTGTTGCAGAGTATTTGCTTTTGAGGTGTGTAAAGCTGGCGTTTCATACTTAATATTTTAAAGTCGGCAGCACTTTTGTTTGAACTGTAGCCGTTGAGACGTCTGGATTCCTTTAGACAAGTAGCAGAATCTCTCCCCCCCCCCCCCCTTCCTCTTTATAGAAATTTTGCTCTGTGTCTGTGCAAGGTTCTCCCCCCACAATCCCTCCTGCCTACAGTACGTGTCAGATTGGAGGTTTTATCATTGTGTAAAGCTGCTACAGAACATACCTTCTCTAGACTCGTGCTAGTGTACAACACAGTGTGTAGAGGTAGGATTTAGTTTATGGGAACCTCCCACACTTGCTCAGGTTTGCTCCAGTCCTGGAGAGTTACAGTGCTACTAAAAGAGTGTGGTGGATAAAACATGAAGAAAATAAAAAAGATGTATACAAGAAAAGGCATCGCTCTTCTTTTTTAAGGTGGAATTCTTGTGTTTTTATTTATTGATATATAAGATTTTTGTGAAAATGTATTTCCTCTTTGCCATCCGTGGCAGTCAGACAATGGGTAAGGGCCCTGTCCTGTTTGGGTGGGATAGGTAAGTTATGGTGTTTCTCTGCTCATGCCCGCGGGGCTGCTACCCTCCATTCAGTAGGCAGCAGCTTCTATTTCCTATGTTCTATGTGGCACATTTTCGGTAGGTGCAGTGTTCCCTTCAACTCTAGGGTCTGATATTGTGGCCATTTGGTAGCCCGCATCTCCCTCACATCACGTCCACTGCTGGGGATGCCCACATCACGCTGTAGGCCGCCTGCTCCCAGCAGATGGTTCACATGGCACTGGAAGTGGCGCATAATTCGGAAGCACCGCGCTTCACTAGAAGTTCCCTTCTCCATCGCCGGGCCATGTTGAAACGCTACGGGGAGCTTATATTTTGACGGCTGCCAATCAGACATGTCTCTTTGCAGTGAGGAGTGGAGGAAGGATGCCATATCTCCCACAAAACCCTCAGGATAAGAAAGGTTCATTTTAGGTGTGTCCGCTATTGAATTGTTCTCTCTACATCTCTATTTTCTTGCTTATGGTGCCCATATTGCCTTGTTTCAGTGCTGACTATTATGTCTAATACAGGTCGTCCTCGTTATCCAACGTTTCACTTTACAACGAATGGCATATCCAACGCTTTACAATGCATACCTATGGGCCATTTTTCGACGCCGGAATGCGTTATCCAACGCTCACCGCCACTGATTAACATGGGACTCACTTTACAACGGTTTCATTATCCAACGCTACTCCCAGAACGGATTCCGTCGGATATCTGAGGACTGCCTGTACTTCCTCTTCCAAAAATGCTCAAGAAGGGGAGGTGTTTAAAAAAGTTTCTAGGATGTCCAAGAATTTAGTCTGTGGTTCGTATGATAAAGTAACCAGGAATTTTCTTAATTGCCACATAACTAACTAACTATGATTAGTAAAAAAAAAAAATCCCAGCCTCCAGAACAAGTGGCAGACATGATTTTCTGGTTGAAATCGGCCTTGGCCAAAAATCTTTGTGACTAAAGAAGGTCTTGATGTGCTACAAGCACCGGAAAGGTCTATGTCACAGACCAGCCTTATTAGATTAGATGATTCACCTGTCGAATCGGACCTAGAGCTAGCATACACTTACAATCAGGAATGTCTTTGTGGTATCGGACACAGCAACACCACAGACAAGAGGAAATTGCAATTAATGCCGGTCAAGTGGAAGAATTCATTCAATCAAATCATGGACATTTGGGAGCCTGAGCAAGTACACTCTCCAAGATGTGTTTTGTTTGAAAGTTCTGTAAGAGAAGTCTTCATGACGTGTGCATAAACCAATTAAAGAGGACATGGCCAGAGAATAGGAGGAACCAGATTGAGAAATGGCTACTTTTAGGCACTTTTAAAAATAAAATAAAAATAGAATATCTGTTTTAGACCCAGGATATTAAATTCTGTCTCACCTGTTCCTATGATGGATGCTCTCCTATCCATGTTAACCAGAAGAACTACATTCCCATTGAAAGAAGGGGCACCATTCAGAGATCTTATGGATTGCAAGCTGGAATTGCTTTTGAAAGAAGGTCTATTTAATGGCAGGAGCTGCTAATAAACCAGCAGTCGGTGGGCAGAGATCTTTGTATATGGTTGGTCAATTTACAGGAAAATATCCAGGGGGGGTGGGGGGGGGCAAGAGATTAACAATATTAAAAGCCATAGAAGAAACTCAGAGCAGTAGATTGTAATTTGAAGATTTTTATACGCTGTCCGTCTCTCCGCAAGAACCGTGGCTTCAACCGTGGCAACCAGAACAGCCCTGTAGGAAAACCCAGGGAGGGAAGGCTTAGGGAAGTACCTCTGGGACCCTTTGGGACCAGAGGGAATGGGCCAGATGAAGACGTAGTTCCTCGAAACGTTGCCCCCCTAGCATACTTTCTTTTCTCCTATTATGTGTTTTCCTAATGTTTCATGTCCTTTTTTCCCCCTTCTTCTTTCCCCTCCACCCCTAACTTTGCAACATTATTTCCCATTGTGACACCTTATTTGTTTTTGCAAACATACTTGCTTTATTTCTTGTTTACCTGTAGTGTTATTAAATGTATTTACTATTCTGACATTTGCATTCAGTAGATCATTTAGCCATTAGACAGAGAGTGCAGGTACTTCCATAGGTGCATACATAAATAGTGTTACAGGAGTTATAAAAACATGGATGGCTATGCAACTGGGAAAAAAGTCATCTTATACCAGTCTAGCGACAAAGAACTGCCAAGAAATTTGAAAACTCCTTCTACAAGATCTATAGTGACATTGTAGGCTCTCAAAGCCAAAGGTACCCCAGAGGAGGTATGTAAGGCAGCGGGGTGTGCTCGTCGGTGCACGCCTTCACAACATTTTATAAAGTGGATGTACCAGCTCTACAGAAGTAAAATTCTGCTGCAAGGTTATGCAAGTTGTAGAGATCTATGTATTCCGCCTACTCCAGCCACGACTTAAAAGTACTTAACTTGATGGGGTCCACACAGATTGAGATCACCACTCCAGCCCAGAATAGCATATATAGGGAAAGGATAATCCATAGCACTCACTTTGTATAGATAAAAATGTATTCCATCACAAAACAAAAAATGGGTGACCAACGCAGTCCTTTGTCAAGCTCCTATCTCAGTGTAACATACACTGACTTTGTATAGTAGAGGAAAGTGGAAAAATTAGCACCAAACGGCATCATTTCCAGTTTAATGGTGGCTCAGGAGGAAAGAAATCAGCTGTTCACGGTTCATGTACTGTCATTGTGTGTAAATAGTAATTTTTTTTTTGAAAAAATCTGGTCACCCTACTCCTAAGCAATGCATTTGTGTTGATTGTTGGATTTTTCCTGGGACGAGGGACTGCCCCTCTAAACGTTGAGATGAATCACTTGCATCAGCCACAAGCACACACATTCCAGGCTGGGAGCGGTGTGTGTCCTGCCAGCTGGCAACATAGTGGTCAGACTTAGAAAAGGCACAGCTCATTGTGCAAAAAGGGGGAAGAACCAAGAGAGGCAGATAGCTCTACATGAGCACAGCCAGATTCAAATGGTTAGAAGTTTAACAAGACCAAGAGAGGCTGAAAGAGCAGAAAGTGAAAAACCCATAGAGGAGTTGTGATGACATATAGAAGGCAGGACAGACCGTGACCTATAGGAGGGGACACACCTAGAAAAGCAAAGGCGTGTATTGTAAAATTGGAGAGAGTCAATGACATGCACAAGGGAGTTGTGGTAGAGTAACATGAAAGGAATGTAAGACTTCTAGAGAGGGGGAGATAGTTAAAGTGACATGAAGAAGGGAGGTTACAATAATAGAAAGGGAAGGACACTATATAGTGATCTGCAGAAGGGATAGGATATACATTGATATAGAGAGGAACAAAAGGCCAGGAAAAGAGAAGGATATAACATCTAGAAGCCAATAGGGAGGCAGTAGAACAAGAGCGTGAGGGAGACAACCAGAAGGAAGGAGTGAAATTATAAAGTGATCTTCCAGAGAGGTGAAGTGGCGGTCATGCTGAGGGCTGTCTCCTTCCTGCTGGTGCTGCTGATGGGGTCATCAGAGCTGTGTATGGGACAGAGCAGCCTGGGCTTCAAAGAACCCAATGAGGAGGAAGCAGGAGGGGAAAGGGATGGCACGTGGCTCACTGGTGCTCATGAGATGCAGAACTTGGCACAGCTTTCATGGGAATATGTAGAAGACCTGCAGTGCTGGCTGTGGCCAGAGAAATGTGAAGGGGGGAAGCAAACGTATACAGGTGAGTGTTAATCTGATGGGCTCAGGAGTCATCTGCGGTATCTATCGCTCATCACCAGTCCTTTGTATCTAACCTATCACGTCTTTCCTTTCAATGTTTTACTTTCCAGCAGTCACTCCACATTTTCCATCTACACCTAGCATCACAACAGTTTCCTTTCTAGTATTCCTTACAGCTGTCACTACACCATGTCCCTTCCCAGCTGGTCCTCACTGTCTCCTTCATGCCTGTGCTGCTGATAGGGTCATCAGAGCTGTGTATGGGACAGAGCTGCCTGGACTCCAAAGAACCCAATGAGGAGGAAGCAGGAGGGGAAAGGGATCGCACGTGGCTCACTGGTGCTCATGAGATGCAGGACTTGGCACAGCTTTCATGGGAATATGTAGAAGACCTGCAGTGCTGGCTGTGGCCAGAGAAATGTGAAGGGGAGAAGAAAACGTATACAGGTGAGTGTTAATCTGATGGACTCAGGAGTCATCTGCGGTATCTATTGCTCATCACCAGTCCTTTGTATCTAACCTATCACGTCTTTCCTTTCAGTGTTTTACTTTCCAGCAGTCACTCCACATTTTCCATCTAAGCCTGTCCTTTCTCACCTAACATCACAACAGTTTCCTTTCTAGTATTCCTTACAGCTGTCACTACACCGTGTCCCTTCCCAGCTGGTCCTCGCATCTCATGTGTCCCTTCCCAGCTTCTCTTCCACATATGTCCCTGTAATTTGAGGTCTATCAGTAAGTTGTTTTGTAGTTAATGACTTATACTAACTAGCTAGTTTCCTGTCATTGTGTTGCAGGTTGGAGCTGGCCCTCTGTAGGATGGAATTCACTGCAAATCCTGTCTGACTGGTACAGTAGAGGGAGTGAGAGCAGGATCACTAACAACTTGACAGGTGAGCTGATAACAGAGGTGTGTGTAATATGGTAATGCTCTTCCATGCTTTGTCAGTAGTTGAGTTACTAAGAAGGTGCTTTGGTAAGTGGTGATTGGGAGAATAATGAAGCATTGAGCTGGGTATCATTAATGTTAATTGGGCAATGTTCTAGATGAGTAATTTCCAACCATTTCTGGGCTGCTATCCTGTATTCTTAATTTCTTGATTGTAATTACTGAAATGGACTCACAGATACTCCCATCAGACACACTCGCAAATCTTCCAGGTGCACAGATTACCCTAACAAGTACTCTCACATACCCCTGATATGCACAAATGCCCTCAACATGTATTCTCAGACATCCACAGACACTAGTTCCAATGTCCTTTCTGAACCCATGCCCAGCCACCAAATCTCAATCCCTAAATCAAGGTCTGCAAAAGTGTGCTGTCTAAATGTGCATTTTACACGTAAACTGACTGACGGCTTTTAAGTTAAAGACAATTGTGCAGGATGGTAGAGAATTAAATTGACCAATAAAAATGTAATCTGCAGGAATAGTAGAACTATGTTTAGCAGTAGAGGATTGTATCACAGAACTCCTAACATCCCGGGCTGCAAAGTAAGGGTCAGTGTAGCGATGTCTCCAGGAATCCACACACAAAAGTCCACTGATGGGTGCTGGCCCACAGACCTATCCCTATCTGGATGTTCGTAGTGCCGGGAGGCTCTCCAGCTCTGTTTGGGATCTGTCTTCCAGCAATGTAACATCTTCCCGGTGCTTGGTTTCTTTACCACAAGAACATGGGAACCATTACTTTCCCTCTACTTGTATTTTTAATTTCCATTATGTGGTGGTAGCTTTATTAGATCCATTATTTATGACTCCTACTCCATATACTGTGAAGATGCTTCCCAACGCCGGAGCAGAACTCTGCTCCACTCAACTGAAAGGGATTACAATCTTCTCCAGAACAGGGAAGCAGCTTCACAGTATATTGCATAAGGGCCCATGTTCCATTGTATTTCCCTACTCAATATGCTCCTAACAACCACACCATGCAAGGCTCTCTAGTGTCAGAGGGGGTAATACGTGTACTTTCTCACTGAGGGACACTGCTGTCCCCTGTACTGTGATGGCTGTAAATCGATCTTAGGCGGAGCAAGGGATGATGGACACGTGATCTACAGGATGAAAAACTGATCCTCCTCAATAAAGGGGTTTGAGGGATCAAGGCGGTTTCTAATAAAACAGATGATAAAGTAGAAGGGCTGTGTATACAAGCAATAACAAAAATAAGGGGGCTCATTCAGTCATGAAAGGGTTACGATAGGAATTTATAGGAACATTTGGACACTGTTACATTTACTGACGGCAATATGAACACTGCTTCCTCTGTCTGTACATGTATGATTTAAATAATTTATCATTTAATGCATGGTAAAGCAGTTGTTGGATACAGAGATATACATATACTTGTTGTATCTGTTGCTATGGAAATGGTATAGGATGTAACGTTTTTGCTATGAAAAATAGTGTGTATATGTATACATCCATTATTCATACAGCAGTAATATATATATATATATATCAGCATTTTTTATTCCAAAGTGCTTTATCGACATAGTGAAATCGGTCTTTCAGTTGCTATACTTAGTAAATCAATCATGCAGCCACCTCTTTGTTGAAGTCCTCACAGCTCAGTCTCCAGTACACACAGGGTAGAAGGAAATAATGATGTCGGTGTTTAATTACAATTACAGGTGAGTAAGCGGGTACACAGATAAAGGGGGATACGGTGGCTTTCTCAAGATTACACTGTGTAAGTGACTGGAATCAAACTCCAATGCTTCTGTGTTGAAGACCAACTACCGTTCTTGACAACGCACTGTTCTTTTCTTCTTAGGATTGCATTGGGATCTCAGTAGGAGGGTGCATGGCCAGCACCTGGCAGGGCAGCTCATCCTAAGCTCCATTCAGAAGGTCCTTCGGGATGATGGACCCAAGAGGTCACTGGCTCTCTCCTTCCACGGCTGGACCGGGACCGGTAAGAACCTGGCTGCCCGGATCATCGCAGAAAACCTGTACCAGGATGGACTGCGGAGCCTGTGTGTCCGAGTGTTTATCCCTCAACTGCACTTCCCTCACCTGTCACACGTGGAGGCGTACAAGGTAAAGCGCTTTCTTATACTGTATTACCACTGAGTATTTTGCAGGAACAGCAGTATTGTGCGCTGGGTAATAGGATACAGTACAGCCTAGGAAATCATGGTAGTTAAATTTAAAACAGGTGCAATCCCGCAAAGGACCAAACTGAACTAATGACAGCCAGTGGTTGAACTACGATGGTACTATGGGGGGGAGGAGGGGGCGGGGGCTGGTGGTGTGTGTGATACCACTACTTTTTAATTTCCAATCCCAAAATACAGCTGCTTTTTAAATATATTTAATATTTTGTATTTGATAGAGTAATGGTCTCTCTCCCTTTCTGGTTTCTTTGCACATGCTCTATGAAGCATTACACATATGTGATCTATACATCTTTCCAAGATATGATCAGAATAGCTTTTCCTCTACACTGAGGTATTTTTTCAATGTGGCACGTGGTGGCTCCCCCAGCGATCAAATGATGGCGCTATCGCTGGGGTGAAGAGGTCCCCAGATCAAGTTCACTGCTCCTGTTCAGCGCTGGACGCGATCTCCCCTAGAAAATGAGCAAAAGGGCATGACGCAGATACTACGTCACGGGGCGCCCTAAGCATTAAACAACTCTGACCACTCAGGACCACAATGTCTTTAACAGGTCAAAACGTGGTGATTAAAGCAGCCGAACACCTTGCACTACATTTTTAAAAAAAAATTATTCTAGGATTGAAGCAGGGGGTCTCCGGAGCTGAACTGTTAAGCAGGGGGTCCCCAGACCTGAAATTATCGAGACACGTACCTCCATAGGGGGTGCCGGTATCTATGCAGGCAGGGAGCTTGGATCAGCGACGTGGTGGCTTCAAATGTCCCGCGGGCCAATAGGAAGCCGTGATGTCATACCTTGCGGGCTTCCTATTGGCTCGCGTGACCGGGGCGTTAAACTGAAGACAGATACCGACACTCGCTATGAAGGGAAGTATCTTCCGGAAGCAGATGGTCCCCGTAGCTGTAATTAACACCGCTCAGCTCCGGACACCCCCTGCTTCACACCTACAAGAAATAAAGACGGAGAAATGTAAGGATTTTACACTCATTCTTGATTTTCCGTAATATTTTCTGTGGTTCCGATTTACAAAGGGGACTCCTGATTGGAGTGATTTTCGATCCTGCTTGAGTCAGCCCTCCTCCCTCGGGCAGAGATAAAAGCAGTAACACCCGCCAGAAGCCTTGGCCACAACGATCACAAACTTTTCCAGAATAACTTTCAAATATTATTTGAACTATTTAGTTTTCACCTATTCTAACGCAATCACTGTTATCCGCTCAATTTGGTCATATGCACCTTTTATGTGTACTGTGTCGCCAGGTAAACTGGGGTGCTCTTTAATAAACGGGAAGCGTGACTGTACGACTGCTCTGTGATGAATAGAAGATACTATTATTTCATGTTGGTGGATAAGGCTCCACAATGATCATTTGCAGGGTAGACTGCACAATAATAAACAACTGATTCGACGGCACAATGCTAATTTGCAGTTAAGATTAGATCACACAATAATTAACTATAGATCAGACTGTACAATGTTAATTTGTAGCTTAGGCGGCACAGTAGTACTTTACAGGTTAGATTGCACAGCAATAATTAGCAAATTAGGCTGCAAAATAATTAAATGTAAGCGGTACAATGTCAATTTGCAGATTAAACTGCACAATAATACGCGGACTGTACAGTATAATAATAATTGGAAATTGGACTGCATAATGATAATTTGCAGAGCAGACTGCACTGTGAGGCACGTTATATAGTGCCGGGCACGTTATATAGTGCCGGGCACGTTATATAGTGCCGGGCGCGTGCTGCGCCATGCGCGCGCGGATTTTTAGTTGGCTGACGTCAGTCAGCCTTTCTATACAAGGGCCGCGCACGACAGGGAGAGGGGAGCCGACCGACAGCGGCGAAGATGAAGAAATTGATCTTTTCGCGCCGGTGCCTTTCTTTAAAAAATCTATCTAGGACTTACATTCACTCACACAACCCATGCACACACATATACTCACATATACATACACACATATATACATTACCTGCAGCTCCCGGCACTATATACAGGAAAAGCATGCGGCACGTGCACGCGCGTTCGCATAGGAACGCACGGCCGCCTCCTGTATATAACAGCCCTGATAATGGGTGTGTGGGCATTGTATTGCCAGGTAAATAGGGAGTTGTTGTGTTGCCAGGCAGATTATAGTGTGCTGTGTTTGGCTTGCAGGTGCAGCTGGAGAATCAGATCAGAGAGGTCTCCTCACGGTGCCCCCAGCCCCTCTTTGTGTTTGATGAGGCTGACAAACTCCCTGTGGCTCTCCTCACCTCCCTCCCTCTGTTCCTCAGCCCGTCAGAGACTCCCCAAAGCAGGAGCATCTTTATATTTCTCAGGTATATGTCAGTGTAAATGCACAGCTGCTTCTAGCTGAGCTGCTCAGCCCAATAGATCAGAGTCTGTAACCTTTATTGAATTGCTCAGCCCTAGAGGTTACAACATCTATACCCTGTGTAGTCCTTCCTGGGTCACCAAGCCCTAGAGGAGACATGGGCTACAGTCCATATTTACCAAGTAGTTCAATTCCACAAGGGACCTTCCGGGACTAGGAGACACTACACAGCCTGTACAAGTTAATTGGCTGAAAAGGGTCTTCTGGTGCAGAAATAGTCCCACTTAATGAATATGGGCCAATATTCTTGTATCCATTCACGAGGCATCCAGACCTACTCTTATTCTTGTACCTGGCCCTAGATGTCAGAATTCACTTCTAAAAGTCATATCTTCTTTCTTTCTTCACCATTTTCATTTCCATTCTTCTTGTCGCCTCACTCCAGTGATATCGGTGTCAACGCTATTAATGAGGTGGCCCTCCGTTTCTGGCGTGACGGGCGCCATCGCGAGGAGATCACGGTGGCTGATTTGGATCGTCCTTTGAGAGCTCAAATATTGGAGAGCAAAGGTACGGAGGAATAGCGCGTGGGTAGAAATCATTCAACAGGTTCAAATGACAGGTCCAAACATTAATTTCCACACCGTATCTGGGAAATAACTTCCACAGTTATCTCCGTGATAGGCTCTGGAGACTGTAAGTCTTCACTTGTGTATGTGTAAAAAGAAGTGCACATGGAAAAGGTGTCAAATGTTGCATATGACACAAACGTGAAATAATGTATACATACAGTTGGCAGTGTGATTCTCTGCCCCAGATAACACAACATTCCCAGTATAACTATGGATTTCAGTTTCCATAGGATTTAATGGCACTGTGGGCATATTGTATCACAATGTATCACAATATATCCCAACATACCAGACTGAACAATGAAGCCTGCTACATATGTAGCTCCATATAGTATTTTAATGATGTATATATATCTTTATTTATATTGAGTCAAAAGTGTACTCGGCGCTTCACATAGAATACAGTACAGGGAATTATAATAATGCAATAAGTGCAGCAAAATCAGACAATAGGAAAGGAAATCCCTGCCCCGAAGAGCTTACAATCAAAATGGTGGGTATGGGTGACTCTGGGTGTGGGACAATAGCCATGAGTGCAGGCTATTGGGATGCTTCATTTGTGAGGTTAGTTTTAAAAGGTTAGTCAGTATTAAATCAGGTTAACACCATTAGCAGAGGAAGAGGTGACAGGGAGGCGTGGGTGAGAGCAGCTATGTATATGGCTGGGTCCAGGATTAGGAGAGATCCCCAGCAGCAGGCAGGAGTAAATATAGAGGATTTGTGGGGATGCTTTTTAGTGAGGGGTAAAGAAGTTGTTGGGAAAGAGGTGTATAAATAATGGTGCAGTTTATGGGCACATGCACGGACACAGGTGGAGGGGTGGAGAGATGAGGGGAGTGGGGAAGTTGGAGAGAACAGAAACATTTACAAAGGAGTCAGGAAACAGTAAGCAGAAAAAACAATAGAGAGGCCATAGTGAGATGCAGGAGGAGAGACCTCCAAGGTATTGAGGATAGGGAGAGTACAAATTATCAGAGCATTTAGAAAGTCACATTCTCACAGTTGCAGTGTTATAGTGCTGAGTCCAGATCTTCTTGTAGTCTTCACCTCCAATTCTAACTCCAGTATTCACATTACAGACACTTTATATGTGGCACTTAACATGTTACACAGCCAAGATAGATTCACTTCAATACTCTAAGCACATTCACTTCACTCATAATTAAGGGAGGGGTTTGCCTATTCAGCTCATACAGATATACCAAAGAGTTGTTAATTAGATTTAAGTTGCAGATGGGGTTAAATTAATAGAAGTATTCAGCTCATACAGACATACACTTTATATGTGACACTTAAGATATTACACAGCCATAAAATATGGCTGGTGTAAATGGGAGTAAAGTTGTATATAACAATAATTATGTACAAATTATGAAGAATCTCTTTGCCTTAAACAAACTACATACAGAAGAAACTTCCTCTGATTTGTGTGTGGAAAACGGAGCATTCTAAAAATGTGATTTTATGATGATTGTTTACACATATTATAGAGTTAAATATCTGGCACAGACCAGTAATTTTCAACATGTATATTATTAACATGTCACCAGGGGCTCCACCAAAGATGTTAACTGGCAGATGTTTTAGACATATGTTCTATGTTAATGTTCTATAATTACATGTGTAAAATAAATACTCCCTTGTAGAAGAATGTTTGAATGGTACTTTAGAAGCTTAAGTCTGGCATTATGCTTTTATGGCTGTTCCTCTGCTTCTCCTGTGGCCCTGCTCATTGTTTGCCTGTGCTCTCTCAGGAGATAAGTTCCTGACGCACCATCTCCTGGCAGAGGGTTTTATTGACGTCTTTGTGCCCTTCCTGCCTCTGGAACGCTCTCACGTGAAACTGTGCGCCCGCGATTCCTTTCTGGCGAGGGGGTTGCCATATACAGAGACAGCACTAGAAATGGTTACCCAGGAGCTTCTGTTCGTGCCAAAGGAAGAAAAGCTTTTCTCTGCCCAGGGATGCAAATTAGTCGCACAGAGAATAAACTTTATGGAGCTTTTACACAAAGGGGAAGGGCTGGCAAAAGGTGGGGGCTGAAGATACCAGAGACGCACATGGAAAAGACCTGGACAGAGCCCAGCATCAGTGGGCGGCTTATAAGCCTGGCACATACAGCATAGGAGAATCTAGGAGTGGTCTGGCCCTAGCCTGTTGGGCGCCATTCCCACTTACGTCTATTACACGTTGGAATGGCCTAGAATAATACAGACGAGCGGCGCTCAGGCCGGGCACACATGGGAAAAGCCTAGGTTGAACTCACCGGCTCCAAGAGGCTGAACCTAGCATGCATGACTGGAACTTAAGCCTGAGCCTGGTGCAACGGAGGTCTACAGTGACTGGCACATGAGTATTCATTTATACCAAGGACTTGTTACACAAAGTACAATGTAAAATAAAAAGTATATTTATTAAAAGTGTTAGTGCTAGTGTTCCTTTTGCATAGCTCTCTAGTGGCAGTTTAAACTTAGGATATGTCAAATATAACACTTTTTTTTTTCTATACGTGGTTTGCTGTTGCTTTGTTTGCACACGTAGTGTTTGCTGTTGGTTAACCAGACTCTGTCCTGCCCACTCTCCTCATCGCTGCCCCTAACGTTGCAATCTAGCTGTCCTCTTGCTCCATACACATTAGGTGAGGTGTGAGTGCAGATGTCCCTTTTTAGAGCAAGGTCTGTGAGCAACGATGCTGATGCAATGCGCAGGTCACTGGGTGTTTGAAGGGGAGGGGGGGGGGGGGTCCAATACTGCTGTTTACTGTCTGTAGTTTGAGCCAAGTACAGTAGGAGGTCATGTACTGCACACACAGATGAAAGTGAAGCACCGGACATCGCCCTTCTAACAGCCAGGGGTACAGGTTACATTGCACACATGAAAGTTCTTCAGCAGGGGACGAGTGGGATGGGAACCTACAGGAACTCTGTTCCTGCACATTTTTCCCTGTGCTGGAACGGGACTTCCTGTTAGAAAAGCACCACCGCATAGTAAAAACCAATACTTTTTTTTTTAAATAGCTGAATAAATCACTCTGTTTCTTAATCTTTTTGGTGGTATCCACATTAGTGATTTGAATAAATGAGCCAGGTATTACAAAGGCGTCTTAAAATGTAGTTTCAGGTTGAAATTAATAACCATGTTTGCAGTTTTTCTTATTGAAATAATGGACCAAAAGTTTGATATGATACCCAATGTGTCTCACTACCCTGCCCAATGGTTGTAGTATAATTGTACCCAATTATAAGTTAATATGGAAAGAATGTTTTAAAAAAACAAACATTTTTTTTACTGTTTATACATGTGATGTCCTAATCCTGCAATATACAGAACATTATTAATATTGTTCTACCTTCCTCCAAATAAGATCTACTGAATTAGAGCACAGAACTAATAGTTTTTCTTGAATCTCTGTACAAAGTAGCTTTGTTTTCAAAGGTTGATACTGTAAAAACTATTCACTGGATTCAAAAGCAATGAAATGAAGTAAAATCCGATTTAAAATAACTAAAAGGCTGCCCTAATCCCATCTAAATGTAATCAGTTATAAGGACCTAGAGAAAAAGGATAGGATCCAACTGGTCAGCACTCTTCATATGTAACACCCCTTCCCTCCTCCTCACGGAGCTATGCGTGTTATGGTGCTACCTGTTAGGCTCACAAGAGGCCAAAGCCTCTGCGCTTGGGGAGGCTGGGGCAGCGCCTCCACCCGTGAGGATCTCTGCGTTGGTGGGATAGCCCTCACGGGAACCGGTATACCTATTTGGTATACCTCCAATAACCACAACAAAGTATATACAACCTATTTACCAGTCTCCGCAATACAGAATACACAATCACATTAACTGTTCCCCAAAGTAAAGAGGGTGTCCTGGGCACCTAAAACCCAATGGTCCATCCAAACAGTCCCACCCAGATGTGAGGGCAGTGCTACCCTCCCGCTGTGGTGTTGGTGCACATGGTGGCACCATCTTGGCTATGTGAGTGCACCATGGGATTTGTAGACAGGTGGTGAGCGTGGTCCCACGATGCAGGGCCTCCAACACAATCCCCTTCTTGCCTTAGGTCCATCTCCAGTCCGCAGAGGAAATCCTGAACGTCAGGACCTCCCTTTCTTGCGGCCCCAACCTCAAGATGGCCACTGCCTTACACATTGTCCATATGTAGGTGTCTGCACCGACCACGTGTCCAGACAGGACCACTGTCAGGGTGGAGGCAAGGGAGGGTACCATGCTACACATATATTCCTGAAAAAAAAGTAGTATTTCTATTTCCTGAAACAGTTATCTCATGCAAGTTAGTGGACCATAAAGGGTTATTAATGGAAAATAATGGTGTGGATATTGCAGTGGAAGATATAGGCACATGGAACAGGTGTGTAGGAAGAATGAGTTATTCCTTCAGTGCCACTTGGCAACATAATTTGGAGAAGTGAAAGCACTAACACCACAAAGGTATGCTGCATTGCAGGACCATTTCACCCATATATTCTGACCAATTTCCTGGATTACTGAACATCAATACCAGTTTTTTTTGCTTATTTAGTGATCCTTTGTATATCCCAACCATTGTCACTCCTATAGTTTATTTGCCCCTGCTTGCAGGCTGTTCTGTGTATGCACCAAACATTCACAGAAGATGATAGCGTAACACCCGACTGTACCAACCTCTGGCTTCAAAGCATTAACCCTGGCTGTAATAAGCCCTAAAACTATCAGCAATGAATACTCTGGATGCAGAAGAGACAAGAAATTGCCAGCTCATGTCCTGCTCTGGGTGCATTAATGCAGGGGTGCACAACTGTAGTCCTCAAGCTGCACACCTATCCCCCACAGGTCAGGTTTTCAGGATAGCCTAGCTTCAAAGCAGGTGGCTCAATTAGTCCCTGCTTCAGCACAATCAGAGGCTCAGTCGAGCCACTTGTGCTGTAGCGCTGATATCCATAAAACCTGACCTGTTGGCAGGGCTCGAGGACCTGAGGCTGAGCGCCCCCTGCATTAATGGTATGTTGTCATTTGTACTTATTGCATGTTTTACAGGGTTCTAGTTCTCCTGAATATTCCAGGACAAATGTACCTAAAATTGGCAGGAACATTGGTTTCCAGTTGCCCAGAATTGTTAAACTGGAATTTATTTTGCATCACATACCCTTGAAGTATTTGAAGATCTCTTATTCTCCGTTTGCTCTCCTTTCTGCCAGAATGTACATGTTGAATTCCATGAATGTTTCCAGATACATGATATTCATAAATGAGACTATCAATTTTAGGGTAAAGTCTTTGGATTGCTTTTATTTGATTGATCCTTATTTCTAGCTGCTTAACACCTTTCCTATACCTATTAAATGCTGCTCCCCCAACCTTTTTATGTACATTCTAATTTCGTTAGCTCAGGGGTGCTCAACTCCAGTCCTCATGCCCCACCAACAGGTCAGGTTTTCAGGATATCCCTGTTTCAGCACAGGTGGCTCAATCAGAGGCTCAGTCTTTGATGGAGTCTGTGATTGAGCCACCTGTGCTGAAGCTGAGATTATGCTTAGTCTCTTCACATCCAAAGAATACATGCCTATAGACCTGCCTGTATCAACCAGTTTAATTTGTGTACACTATAAGGGGTGTCTGTGGGCTTCTCCTATTTTGCTGTATATTCCATAATCAATACACTTAGTCCTGAATATTTATAAGGTTGCTTGTCACCCAGTGACCCAGTGCATAGTGGCGTGACCTCCAGTTGTTGGCAAAGTGTGGCTACTCCCACTGTGGAGTAAGGTCAGAGACCTTGGCTGCTCTCCCACTACAATGTGTGCTTAGCACCCAGCATGCGTTCTGCATATGAATGGAGAGTGCCTCAGACAGAAGATGTTTCACAATGGAAGTGCTCTAATCGAGAAGAGCAAATAGAAAGGAAACATAAACCTGACAAGGTCACTTAGAGGGAACCATTTTATCACAAGTGAATAAGAGGTCATCACCACTCATCTGCCTGTCTTTGAAGTGGGAGAGGCGAATCCAACCTCCAATGCCAACAGTGTGTGAAAGGTGAATCTCCAACCATAACATTAGACTAAACTATGTAGCCCAGGTTTTCATTTCAACTGCATCCTACAAAATATTACTTTAATAAGCCAAGAGGAGCGTGAAGAGCAGTCTTGTGGAGCTAAACTAAGTGTCAGATGTGGCTCAAAAGACCCCAAATTATATTTATGGGGGGGGGGGGGTGGAGTCGGGGGATAGATCTACACTTTAACTCCATTACTGGGGGGTAGATAAAGGCACATTCTCCTATATCCTATGCACTGAAGGTAAAACTCTGCATTAAGGACCCCCACTTTGCAGCCAAGAGCTGCAGCCCATCCTTCAGTGACCTCTCCATTAATCTGCAGCCACTGCAATGTGTGCAAGAGGATCAGGCAGACATGTCACTTGACTGCCCGTGTCATTTTATTCCCAATCCCATGGCGAAAAGACATGTATATTTCACTCCCACTACACCAAGGACGAAACCAGACACGCAAAGTAGAGGCTTCAAGTTTATTTGCGATAAAATATTGCAACTTGCTTTTCGCTCTTTTTTTGTTTTGTTCTTTTCTTAAAAATAACAAAAAAAAAAAAAGAAATGGTATGTTGGCGTTCGCTCAGGGGGGTGGGGGGGTCACATTCACATCACATGTAACACTGTTAGCAGTTCACAGTCAGACAATAAACCAGTGAGAATTAAATAAAAAATAAAATTAAAAAAAAAAAAAAACACCAACAAAATATATTACAAGAACTATTTAAAAAATAAAAAAAACACAACAAAACACTGGTGGGGTGTGGACGCATGGCAGAGGTGTGCAGTGCCAGCGGTCCCAAAATTACTGCAGCCCAGGAGACGTTTTAATGTTTGTAACTCATTCTCCTGCCATGCATCTGTAGTGATCCCAATAAAAAGGTATTGCTTAGGACTGTAGCAAGCAGGGGACATTCCCGCGAGACCGCTCCGGGAGTTCTGGAAGTCGGGTTGGTGGAAAGTCAAAGGGAAGACATACTTTGCAGAAACAATTGTGTGATATTTACATGGACATCACTAAAAAGGGGGTTGTGGAAGAGAATATACAGCAGGCTGGCTAATGGATTGGCGCATTCTGTGGGAGGATGGTGAATGCCTTAGTGTTTGAATCCTCCATACAGTTGATCGTAGCAGCTTTCTGTACAGCTCCAAGGAACAGCATCTGCAGAGTCTCACTTTAGAGCAGCCCACTGCTAGGGCACAAGTAAGGGTGTTTGCTGCAGGAGGGATGGATTTCTCATATGAAAGGGTGATTGATTCCTCCAGGAGACAGCAGGTGCTTCCCTGTTCATAAAGGTGATAGTGCAGGGAAAGAGGAGAGGTAATCAGTTGCTTTCATTACCCAGCAGGCAGGGAGTGATGGCCTGTGGAACACAGCAGAGGAACGTGTGATGTTTATGTATTGATATACACAAACGCAGCAAAGTGTCAGTCTATTCCAGCAGCAAATGGGGGTCAACACCCAGCTCCCCCAGCTGTCAGAACGCTGGAAAAAGGGGACAAGTTACCCTCCCTTTGGTAAAAGGTGACCCATTCACATTGGCATCTTGCAATGCATGGCAAAGGATTCTTAGCAGTAGTGTAAACTTAAAAAAAAATAAAAACAAACAACAAAAACACGTCTTATACTATTTAGTGTTAAAAGGACCGCGACATACATATTGCCACTGAAGGTGCATTCACTCTTGCCAACTGTTGAAAACAAGATTTCAAAGCAGTTAAAACACTGCATATTCAAGTAAAGAGCTGTGGCTGCTTAAAGGGGATAGATAAAGCAATGCTGCGTGTGTAACGTGTTAACATTATGGATCCCACTCATTTGTAGCTGTAGCTCTATATAAGCTGTTTTTGTGTAGCGAGATGGCAGCAGAAGTTGGATCCAAGATTAGTGTGGGGGCGATCAGGGCTCCGAGGCCAACTTTTTAGTGTTTTGGAAATGCGGTTTGGTATACGCCGAACCATTTTCTGCTTTCAGCGGTGTCACAAGAGGGATTCTTCCATTGGAAACAAACCCAGGAAAGATTAAAATGCCCCACGTCAGAAAAAGTAATATAAATAGTCAGGCAGATATGGAGGACTCGTATGTTCAGCTTTCAACACCCATTGAGACTTTTAGGGCTTTAATACTATGTTACCCAAAAGGGACACAAATACCCTTTACGCCAAGGGGGATTTTTATTTATAGCTGAAAAATAGCCCAAATGGCCACTTCGAACTATATAGAACTACCCCACAAATCGCTAAACTGGGGTAAATTGCTACACCTATAAGATAGAAAAAATAGCACAAAAACAAACAGTGGTTTCCCCGGAAATATAAAAGTAGAGCTCTTCTTATTTAAACCAACGTCAATTTTTTGTCAAGGAACATGAAGGAACGACATTTCGAGTCCACAAAGGACCTTTTATCATACGTGCATCTGAAATGTTGCAGCTCTGTCATGTGCCTTGAAATAAATTGTGTGCTCATTTGCAGGTCATTTCCCAGAATCCCTGGCTGCAGGGGTAGCACTGTATGCCAAGAGATATTGGGGAAAAGCCAGGTTGTCAGACATTTTTATGTGCTTGAAATAAATTGAAATTGACGTTAAACCAACTGTAAGTGGAGCTCTCCTTCATTTCTTTGAGGAAAACCACCTGTTTTTCCTATGTTTGTATATTTGTGCTGACGCTCTCTAGTTTCTTTCCCTGCTGAAGTTTTTTCCCTCCTACTTTTTTCATGTTACACCTAGAAGTTGCAAATCACCGTTTGCATCAACGCTGCTTTAATTTCCAAAACATATGACAACATATTAAAGCTGCAATGCCATTAACATGGGCACATTTGTATACAATGCTTCTAAAAATATGGGAGTGAGCAGGGGAATTTCTGTGCAAGATAATCTTGGTCTATTAAAGCAAATTACTTGCCAGACTGCTTCAGATAAGGTGTCCTTCAGCAGGGGGAAAGCATTAACTTGCAAAAGTGAATGCACCTTTCACACCTTGGGTGCTGGACAGACTGGTATCGATGTTCCTAGTCCTTATCCAACACATTATTTGGTTGCAGGCAGCAGACTACTAGCTTTGCCAATGTACCTCGGTACTAACCCTCTGCTGCTACTGATCTAGATAGAGCAGGCAAATCGTTTGCTGTAAAATCCAGTCGTCCCCATGTTCCAGTACAGACCGGATGCAGCTTTCAACTGGCCCTGCAGGACTTGAATGAGCAGCTCATATAACAAAGCTATCTTCAAAGTAGACGAATGACTGATACTGTGGACACTCTTCAAAGCTTCCATGTAAGTATCCTTTAGCTAATCTTCTACTGAGAGAGGCAGGATCACCCACAAGGCCAAACTACATCATCATTCCCCATTACAATGATTTCAACATTTGGCTAATTAAATAAAGTACATGGCTATAGCCAATTAACATTTGGAGAAATAGAATATATATATATATATATATATATATATATATATATATATATATATATATATATATATATTCTATCGTGTAAAACAAATAAAAATGGGTTTACATGGGGAGTTTTAGTTTTTTGTTCACTGTGGGGACTGCATAATTATGGTCAGGATAGTCACATTGCATTGCGGGACTGTCTAAACTACAGAGAATACACAATAATTGTGGTTGAACAGCACAGCTATTAACATGCTGGGAGCGGGGCGTCACTAAATACAGGGAAACAGGAAAGGGGAACGGGACCGTCAAACAAGAATAACAAGAGCTGTTCGTTTAAAATCTCTACAATACAAAAACCGAAATAATACTCAAAGACAAATGTAACATTCAGAATCACTGGTTGTGTTCATTTCCAATTAGTATCATGGACTGTTGCTTAAATGAGGTATAAATACGGGTGAGGAGGATGGGGGTGGGGGGGGGAGGATCATGTTTCAGCCACATTGGTGCCTGGTTGCTCTCAGCTGAAGTGGAACCACATAACTAGTTATTCCAGTACAAGAATTTCCACCCTCGCATAACTCGTTTCCACAAAAACGTGCTACTCCGGTCCAGTCCTGCACCCATTTTCTGCTCCGCCTGTATGATTCAAATAATGCCAGCACACACCGTGCTGCCCATGTGCCACAGGCTTACCCCGTACCGCTTTCCCCAGACAACTCCAGGGGTAGCCAACGCCAGTCCTCAAGGGCCACCAACCGGTCAGGATATCCCGGCTTCAGCACAGGTGGTACAGTCTTCGACTGAGCCACTGATTGAGCCACCTGTGCTGAAGCCGGGATATCCTGACCGGTTGGTGGCCCTTGAGGACTGGCGTCGGCCCCCCCCTGCTCTGTTCACTAGCAAAAGTTTTATCAAAGGGGATTCCAGCTTCGCTCACATCATATTTGGACCCAGACAAGAGGTCAGAATAAAATCAAACCTGAGATGAAAAATAAAATAAAAAAATGGGGACAAATAAAACAATAAAAGGGTGTGAAAGTGATAATGCGGCTGCTGAAAAGCACAGCTCCACTAGATTTTCCAGCAAGGAGACTATTCTCCTTTAGCACTAGAGGGGCCATAAAAACATTACTGGCCCCCTCCAACGCTGAGGTTACTACTCCTACCCCCCACCTGGCAGTGCATCTCGTAGTGGGAGGGTGGTATTCAACAGTGCGGGGGGGGGTTTGAGTAATAAATGTCTCCCGCCCATTTCAGCAGGACCTTCAGTAGCTACCTCTGCACCACGTCGCTGATCTCCTGCACACAGGACAGTAAGTGATTGAGTACGGGGTTTGCCCCCTGGGCAGCTGCAGAGGCTGCTCCTGCCCCACCCCCTGCTGAAGACACCTGCAGCTCCTGCAGACTGACCTCTAGCCGGCTCACGGCCTCGCGGAAGGCAAACTTGTTTCGTGTCTGGGGGATAGAGTCCACGTACCCTGTGCAGTAGTCCAGCAGCTGGTGGCCTGTGTCCACTAGTTGGCTGTTGGGTTGGGGTAGTGAAAGGGCACTGGACAGCAGCCCTGCACACTGCAGCAGGGCCTCCTTGCTTATCTTTTCTGCAGAGACCCTCTCAGCCAGCTGCTTGGGCTTCCTCAGCGCCCCCCTGCAACCTCCGGCTGCTCCGTTGGACAGCTTTCCTGTTTGGGTAGCAGGCGGTGGTGGGGGCAGCATGGGCCGAGAGGGCTTGGCGGTCCGTTCAGGCCCAGGTAACGCAGGTGCGGATGTGGCTGTGTCCTCGGCAGGTGTGGGCTGGAGGAGGCGCAAGTTTGGGGGAGGGGGTGGGGCGCACTTTGGCTTGAGTCGACGGTGGGAAGGGCGGTCCCTCTCTGAACCGCTTGGTGCTGTGTGCTCCTGAAGCAGTTTGAAAGTGTGACCCAAAGAGTCCATTCCTACCAGCTGAACCTCTGCCGGCGCGTTCCTTGGGGAGGGGGAGATGAGAACTGGCACTTTGTGGTTGTGGGCTGCCGTAGGGAAGGAGGAAGTGGCACCTCCTATGTGTTTGCTGGGTGATGCCTTCTCACCTACTCCTGTTCGCAAACCTCCATTCCTCTCGCTCCCTCCTGTCCGTGGAAGCATCTTGGGCTTCACCCTGTCCCTGACTGGCTGGGGGGGTACTATCTCCAGTGCAGTCCTGGGGAGATCCTGCTGGCTCTCGTCCGGCTGGGAGGACACAGAGGCAGCATGGTCTACCTGGAGTTTAGTCCGGTGGCAGTTTCTGGGCAGTGTCATGGATATCCTGTCCTGCTCAGGTAACACAGGAGCCATGGAAGAGGTGGAATTAGACCTGGGGAAAGGTTTGAGCTGCTCCTCACTGCCCCCTGATTTTCCTGTCCGTAGCCCCAGTGTCCTCTTGATGAGCCGTGGAGTGAAGAAGCCAGATATGCCAGTCCAGCCTCCACTGCCACCTCCTGTTGCCTCTGGAAAGCTGTGCTGTGAAAGACCCCCGTAGCACTTGTGAGAGCCCGGAGAAGAGGGGAAGTCCAGACCATCCAGCTGCTGGAGGGCAGCGAGTTCTCCGGTCAGCTCCGGCCTCTTGTGAGGCTGGTTCTCCATCTCGCGGAAGGAGCTGCTGCGTTTGGGGGGCTGAGGGGCGCTCTTCTTCTTCATGAACGAACTGAAGAAACCCCCCTTTCGGTCGCGGGTGAAGGTCGTCTCCTTGGTGTCACCAAGAAGGCTGCTGGGGGATTTGTCCCTCTGTTTGCGGGGGAGGGCAGGGGAACCGCTGGCTGCAGGGGAGGCACAAAGTAATCCTAACAATTAAAGGGGAAAGAAACACACAGATAAGTGAGGGGACAGAATTTTACAATCCATGCACAGAAAGTGGACGTCGGCTGAGTTTATCTGTACTAGCAATTTATTTATAACATTTATATAGCGCCCTTATGCAGGGCGCTGCTGTAAATTAGTTAGAAAAAACAATAGTGTGGTTACATTTGGAATATTTAATGTGATAGGCAGAGTAATTGAGATGTTTTTGTGGTGGGCGGGGGTGGGAACATAATGGTTGGGCTATGGGTTAGCTGCATTGAGTTTGCCTTGTTGGTCAATCACCCAATGCGCTTTGGTCAATACTTTCCTTATTGTACAGCTACAGTACAAGCAGCCGTAATGCACACGTACCCTTCACTTTATTAAACTACGCTACCAAACACTTGAATCTTTGGGAAACAGGCAGCAGTACCAAGCTCCCCCCTTACCCGGTGCGGAGCTAGAGGTGGAGTTGTCGGATGAGTCCCCTGTGCCTTCCATGTTCTCCTTGTTCTCTGCTTTTTTCTTCAATGTGCGGGATTTGGAGGGCAGGATGGGGAGGCGGCACTGATATGGCACCGCGGAGGAGGAGGAGGCGGCTGTGCGTCCCAGCTCCTCTGCAACCTCTGCAAGGGAGCAATATATATGGTCAGTAAACCAGAGCATCCAACAAGGGCGATAATCACACAGCTGAGGAACCTGTTTAGCCGTCAGATAAATTAAACCTCTGCTTCCCATCTGGGGATCCTTATCTGAGCTCCTCGTGAGAAACAAAAAGGTTTTAGGCTGCTGCCTCCAGTTCTTATTTACTTACCCTCGTTTATGTTGGAATCGTGGAACATGGTCTCAAAGGCTTGGTGCGTCTCTGAGAATGATGGTCTGTCTGAGGGACTCCACTGCCAGCCTGGGGGAGAAATAATCAGTGAGAAACAGAAAGGGATAGGGGTGTGCTGCAGAATAAGAAAATAAGCAGCTATATCGCAGGAGCAGAAATATATATGAACCAAGCGTCAAGTTCGTTATTCAATAGTTGGACATCACAAGACAGGGTAGGGTGAAACTAATGGGTTGGAGTACTCACATGCTCTCATCAGCTCATACACCTTCGGAGGACACCCCTCAGGCTGCTCCATGCGATACCCCTTCTCCAGCAAGTCGTACACCTGCGACAGGTCGATGCCAGGGTAAGGGGACATGCCATAGGTTGCAATTTCCCACAGTAGCACCCCGAAAGCTGTAGAGAATAGAAAGATGCTCATTAGGGAGAATATTCACAGCCTTTCTGAGAAAACCTTGCAGGTCAATGGGGCAAAATCTGTGCGAATTCAAGAGCCTAGGGCCAATACCAGTGACCTGGAGTATATTATCTATAAAGAGAAGATAAATCAGAAACAAGAAGGATATTATAACTGAAGGAGTGGCTCAGTGAGTAAAGGCACTGACAAATAATGACACTGAGTTTAAAGCAGGGGAGCCTGGTTCAAACCCTGGTGTCAGCTCCTTGTGACCTTGGGCAAGTCACTTTATCTCCCTGTGCCTTATGCACCAAAAACAGATTGTAAGCTCATCTGGGCAGGGACTGTCTGCAAAATACCTATGTATAGTGCTGCTTATCTCGTGCACTATACTGTAACTGTGAAGCACTTTGAGTCTTATTGGGAGAATGAGACTGGACTCTAGACTAGAGTAGCTATATGAAATAGAAAGTTATTATTAAAGACAAAAAAACAAATCAAAGATTCTACAATGCGAAATGCGTGTCTGCCTTTGAAGTTTTTGTTTACCTCCATTAATACCCGTTACTCACCATAACCTCACTAAATCTGTTTTGCAACCTATTTGCAGCCTCACAGGAAGTCGGGGACAATTAATAAGAGGACAACATGTGCTCTTCATCTAGCTACGCATTACCCTCGGGCGAGGACTGACTGCACAGGCTGCGTTTGCAGATGGCTAAAGCTTTAAGAAAAAACATCTAGAGTAAAAAAATAAATGTCTCAAAAAACCACTACTAATAACTTGCATTTTTAAAGTATTTTTTTTTTTTTAAATGTTCTCATTCTAGAAAACTGTAATTTGTTGCAATATCTACAAGACTGCGCGAGACATGTGGATGCATCTCACTGTTTTAATGGAGGGAAGGTGTGACATTAAGCACAACGAACACTATTAGCGGAGCTTGTGTGTCATGGTGAGTATTACTTTTCCAAGATGACCATTTAGAAAGCACTACTCGGGGTCAAGCTTGGACGGGCTGTGTCGCCTTCTCACCCCAGACATCTGACTTGATAGAGAAGGTGTTGTAAGCCAGGCTTTCCGGAGCGGTCCATTTGATGGGGAATTTGGCGCCAGCGTGAGCTGTGTATGTATCTCCGGTCATCAAGCGGCTCAGCCCAAAGTCAGCCACTTTCACCACATGATTCTCCCCTACCAGGCAGTTCCTTGCCGCCAGATCCCTAAACCAAAAGGCAAGATGGTGAAAACGAAGAGAAACAGCATGCCTTACAGAGAGAGCGGTCACCTGAGATGTGCAGACAAGGTCACCAAAACCCAAACACAGCCCTGAAGATTACCAATATATAACCCCTTTCCACAGCGGTCTAATAGATTTGGGCGCAACCGTTTCGCTGCAGTGGCCGCCGGCACTTCGCTGCAACTCACCACGCCGTCAGAAGCTTCCGCCGCCGGCCACTTCGCCGCTAAGGTAAGTGCCTTACCCTAAAAACCCCTACGCCAAGCCATGCTTGGACATGCTCTCAAAGAGAAGCATGTTACTAACCCAATAACCACCAATGTGCTTCCTCGGAGCCCGATCTAGTAACAAACTACATCATCCAAACCCCCAAAGCAGTGCGCAGCTACTCACCGGTGGATGAAGTTCTTTCTCTCCAGATATTCCATGGCGGAAGAGATCTGCGTGGCCATGTACAGCAGCACCACAGCAGTCACCTCCTCCCGGTTACACTCCCGCAGATAGTCCAGCAGGTTCCCAAAGTGCATGTACTCTGTTACTATGTAAAATGGGGGCTCCAGCGTGCAGACGCCTAAGAGGGACAGTGGGAGAAGAAGTAAGGAAACGGCACAAACTATACAGGACAGATCCAGTATTCATTACCCATGGCACCCTTCTTCAGACAACATACCCAGGAGTTGCACCAGGTTGGGGTGTTTGATCTCTTTCATCACTGCTGCCTCCTTGAGAAACTCTTCCACTTCCATAGTGTCTTCCTGCAGATAGAGAGACATGATTTTGGATCCCTTACAGCATTGAGCCGTCTTTTGGTGAAAACGATACAATACCAAAAATCACACATCCCTGCACCAGGACTACCACCAAACAAGGATCGTCTTCAGGCGCACCGATCAATTCAATATGCCAATAATTTAGGTCTCAAAAGCTTTGAATATTGGGGTCTGGTAAAAGATTTTTTTTACTGGTTGTACCTTGCATATTTTAGGGGAAACACAAGGGAATACAATGCAGGAGTAATCAGGGAGCATCAATGAGTATGGGGTCAGAAATTAGTTGTTTAGAGAGATTGGAGTAGACAGAATTAAGAGGCTCCGTTTCCCAGCTGTTCTCAACGTCTTCTCTTCATTCTCAGACCAATTATCTGTCCTAACCTCAGGATATCAGAACCTCCAAATTGTATTTGTGCAAGAATATGGAAAAATACTTTTATGAAAAAGGTCTAAAACACAATGCGAGATGGAAACCGTTTCCCCCAAAAACTGTGCTTTATTTTGCATTTATTTTCTGCAAAGTGCATATATCCAGTGTTTTAATTATTGCACTGTAGGAAATTTGGGTGGTTTGATCCATGACTCACTTGAAGATTCATGCATCTATAGGGTGAAGGTAAGGGCCCTGCAGGAAATCAGCACCATTATTCGCCTACCAGATAAGGAGAAGTGCTACAATTCAGCATGGTCATGTCAATGTATATAGACAAACATTGCCTTCAGGAACTAAAGCATAAAAAAAAAAAAAAAAGAGCTGCAACTTTAAACATGCCTTTACCTTGGCCGTAATGTACAAATACGGAAGAGAGACAGACAGTGTATAGACTTGGAATAGTGTTATTAGAAATCTAACTTGCTAGTCATACTTATAGACGATTAATTAGACAGACATTGGAAGGATTCATTTTTTCTCATAAGACAGTCAGTGTCAGAGAGAACAGACTTCATGGGTTGTGTGCTCCACTGTAATAGAAGTATTGTCCTGCTTACCTTCAGTGTTTTGACAGCCACGGTGAGGCTGTATTTCTTCCAGACGCCAACATACACCTCACCATACTGCCCCCCTCCAAGCTTGTGCTTCATGGTGATGTCTGTGCGCTCCATCTCCCACTTATCATGGATAGGGGACACCCCGTACACTGTGGGCTTGTTGCACTTGGGTGCCGGGTAGTGTAAAATGGTAACAAGGCCGTCAGCCACAGTAGAGTGATGGTGGACCAGTTCTGCCAGCGTAGTGAAGCGGCTCTCTGCTGTGACATAGACCTGGAGGGGGTGAAACTATTTGTCAGCTGCTATTTAACAGCTTCTCCCGAGAATTATTTTAGTGACTTGTAAACATTTCCCACAGGGCTGAAGTCCCAAGATAGCACAGATATCCCTATAACGAGACACGCTCAACGAATCCCAGGCTACCCTCACACAGCCTGTAACCATATATCCACCAATATTATTTGTATTATTGGACAGCAAAAAAAAAAAAAAAAGCTTCCTTTCTCCAAATACCCACCCCATGCCTCATTTACCCAGTGTACAATGGCAGACGCCTCCACCTTCTCACCTTGCCGTCAGAGGCCGTGTTGATGCGGTAGTGGTAGACGCGGCCCTCGTAGCGTAGGGAAATAGACAGCTGGCCGGGGCTGCTCTCACTCTCGCGCACCAGGAAGCTGCCATTGATAAGGCTGCTGAGCAGGTACTCTGCTGCGCTGCGAGAAACAGGGCCGTGGTACCAGGAGTGCTTCTCCAGGCTGTTGACCGGAGTGATGTAATTACTGGGCACCCAGCCCTGCCCGTTCTTAGACAGCACCTCGCACCATTCCCCATTCTGGTTGTAGCACAGGACACGCAGCTTCTCTCCTAATAGAAAAAGGGAAACAAAATGGAATATGCACTTAATTGACATCACTCCTTCCACTAATAGATGAGCATGCAGAGCTTCACTCGCTATTCTTCCACTACTAGAGGTATGGCAACAAGAATTGCTTTGGTAATGCTACACTCAGTATAATAGGGATACGTAAAGCACTACATTCCATCAGCACCGTGACAAAAGCACCTCTCCATTAACATTCCCACTACAAGGAGATCCTGCAGAGCACTGCACTCACCATTAGGGGGCCATGCTGAGTATTGACGACAACACGGTAGACGGCAGGTATTTTCTCCAGTATTACCCGTTAGCTCATTAATTACTTCAGCAAACTAAAAAACATTGCTTCATTCACCCCTCTCAAAACTAGAGGGACCTGCACATTTCCCTTTTTTTCTTCCACTAGTTACTACAATGCTATAGCCCCCCTCACACCCCCACTACAGCATAATTCCTCTGCCATTTCCCCTGCTACAAGGCCGGTAACAAACATGAAAGCAGGCCTCTGATTATGCTGCCCCCTTGCCTGCGCACCTTTCGTGATGCTCAGCGTGTTGTCACCGCTAGCCACAAAGTCATAAAGGGCGAGGAACAGGTTGGGGTCGCTCTCGATGGCTCCAAGCAGGTTCTCTTTGGAGCTCCAGCGGATGGCGTCATTGAGGGCCTGTGGTTCCGAGTCGCTGCCATAGGGACGGTGCAGAGCTTCTGGGAAAAGCAAGGAGGGGGTAAGTGAAGCTGTGTCACACATTTACAGAATAAGACTTTCAGGGCACTACAACTACTGCTAGCAGCTCAAGGCAGAGTTTCCAACTAGAGCAGGAATGGCCAACTCCAGTCCTCAAGGGCAACTAACAGCTCAGGTTTTCAGGATATCCCTGCTTCAGCACAGGGACATCTGGAAAACCTGGTGGCCCTTGAGGACAGGAGTTGGCCAGCCCTGTACTAGAGGTCTGGATTAATAAAAATCTATGATGAAATCATGATGGATCTTGACGTAGATAAATGCAAATCCTGTCACAATAAATACTTTACAGTAAGCCAGCTGTGTGGCAAAGTATTTTTATTTACCTTTATAGCCAATTTGATTTGTTCATTACATGCCATATTGTTTGTAAGCACAGTTTAAGAGTGTATACATGCTCTGGTTATACATTTATTTTTTCCTTCATTTCTGTAAGCCTAAAAAAATATCTTAACTGAGGGGGAAAAAAAAAGAATTAAAAAAAAAAAGAAATTATATTTATTAGCTATTCTGAGGTTCCCAAACTACAAACCGGGCACAGCACTGTGCTTTCATTTGTATTGTGAACAAAATGCAATTAATAGTTTGAACAGGTGGTAAGAGTTTCTCCAAATTTCCACCTGGCAGCGTATTTTGGCCCATTCATATATCGTCCATGTAACAGGGAAGTCGAAGATCTCCAGACAAGTACTTAACCCCAACCCACAGTAACATGAAACATTACACCGCCTGCTGCTGGAGAGCTCCAGCATGTGGTGTGAAGCCAGACTACAGGGACATCAGGGCTCCCGACTCAGTGACTGTATGTGACTGTAATGTAGGGAATGCCCCCAATCCAAACGCTGAGCAGGATTCTAGACTACTGGGATGCTAAAAGAGGAAGCCATGCTGTATGAGAATAGATAGACAGTGGCAGAGAGACGGGTGTCAAAAACCACAGATATAAATAAGCTCACAAACAAAAGCAGAAAACAAGGTCCCAGGTTTCCAGACTCCTTTCCCTAACCAATAGACGGCCCTTATTTTCTTGCACATCACATCATCGGCGCGGTGTTCTAAAAACAGACGGTGTACGTGTCTTCTTCCAAAATAATCAAGACTTTACGGCTTTCTTCCAGCCAGGTCATTCCTTCAAAATGTTTTCCATGAGCTTTCCAGACCACAAAGAGTAGTGTTCAGTTGTAAAGAAGAATCTCTTCTGAAGGACAGACTTCTGGGATCTTGAAAGCTCATGTAAACTTGAGGAATAAAAAACTGTTTAATACAGAAGGTATGACAACCTGCAACAAGACTATGAAATGCAATCAACTATTGCACCATCCATAGGTTTCACATGGACCCTGTGATCACACCAGGTCTAGGCAGACAAAGCAATTTCTTAGAACCCCTTTACATGGGCGTTCATTTTTTATCCTAATATTGAATGGTCTTATCCTATTATACTCACATGCAATATCTTTCACTGCATTGAACAAAAAAAGGATCCCATAGGGGTGGGTTAGGAGTACGAGGGAGTCCCAAAGTATTAGAGCATAGAGAAGAGCATAGAGAAGAGCATAGAGAAGAGCATAGAGAAGAGCATAGAGAAGAGCATAACTAAAGAACAAGAACAGAGTCTTCAACAAGGCAGCTCCACATTAATCTGCACTAATCTGTACACTGGATTAATTAGCTCTGGCAGAGTAAAACAAGAAAATTAACAGACCCCACAAACTGACAGCAAAGCCACTGTCTCGATAAGAAACTTCTGGTGTACAAACACACACACTTCCCTTGTTAATTTATTAAAATATATCAAAGCTTGCAATGAATTTCTCTGATATACTCAACCACGGTGCTCCCCAAACAGTACCTGAGCTGAAGAACGCATTGCGCCGGGTGGCTTTGTCCCAAGATGATGTGCTGATCATGTGCCCCTTTCCATCCAAAGCACCGAGAGGGAACAAGACAGGGCCAAGTATCATGACCGAGGAGACAGAGCCAGCTAACACTGTGGCATTGATGGTGGATCTGTCTGTACCGACAGGAAGGAGCTGGCATGGATGAGGAATCTGAAGGGGTGGGTGGAGTCAGACGCAGAGGTTTGGAGTCAAGTTACAGGCAGCGGCTTGTAACACCAGTTGTTGTGTAATGATGCTGGTCTGGGGTGTGCTTTCAGAGTGGAGAGCCAAGCTTGGTTTCAGACAGGAATCATACATGTCCCTTAGCATCACCATATGGAAGGCAGACAAATGAGGGAAGTCTACAAGACAGATGCCATGCTCCAGAGGAATAACAAGCATGCCCGACCCGCAGCTCTTCCTGCCTCAGCAGCTTCAGGATTAGACTTGGGAAGCATCTCTAGGAATTCAGGCAAATTACCGTTTTTAGTGTCAGACGCAACACATTCCATTACAATGTGTTACATGCCCCAATGGATCACAGTTAAAGTGGTAGGCAACATAGATGCTGAAATTCCCTTGGGCTAAAAACATGACTCAGTGAGTAAAGACACGGACTGAAAATAGCGACACGGAGTTTGGATTAGGGGAGCCTGGTTCAATTCCCGGTGTCAGCTCCTTGTGACATTGGGCAAGTGACTATCTCGGAGACAAAAGATGTGTGTAGGGATTTACCATTTTTCATCTCCTGTCCCTGTGTGTAGTTACTGACGCTCAGGGTCAGTTCATGTGGGGTTCTCCTATTTTGCTTATTTAGCTACATATCCAAGTGTTTTGTCCACTTACCTTAGTGGCAAACACTGCAAGCATGCACTTGTGTGTTATTTAGTCAGTGTATGGGCTTACAATTACCTTACACTTGTTTATCACACCACACTGTTGCCCTCATTTTTCATTGCTTTTACAGTATACTACATATTTATGTGAGGCTTTACATGTTAGGTGTTATTTATTCAATTACACACTAGTGCTTATTGTGAGTGCTATGACCTTTAAGCGATCCAGTGACGTCATTTACCAGAAGCAGCCATGTTACATTTGGCATTGGGAATCCGTGCTTCTGGTTTCTCACTGCGCTGATGTTTTAGTCTCATTTGGACTACATTTGGCAATCTGCCAAACAGAGACCCCCTACGGGGCATCAGCACCTAAACATTTTCAGTTTACTTTACTCACTACATTTACTGGTACCATCTTATTTTTATTAGTATTTCCTTAATAAAGTATTTTAATAAACACTATTTACATCACTACTTGGTCCAGACTCTCTCCTTTGTACTGCAAATTCAGTAGGGTACGCTCTCTCCCTCAGATCTTGAGTGCATCATATAGGGCCTTATCTGTATGTATAGTGTCTTTGCTACATACAGTGTTCTTTGTGTCTGATAAGTGACTATCTCCCTGTGCCCCAGGCACCAAAAACATACATTGTAAGCGCTGTGGGGCAGGGACTGTGTCTGTAAAATACCTATGTACAATGCTCCTTACTGCGCACTATACTGTAATTGTGAAGCGTTTTGAGTACCATTGGGAGAAAAGCGCTATATGAAATAAAGTAATTACATAAACAGACAATGGGTTTGTAATAAACTTAAAGCACTCAAGAGTGTAACACCTTCTCTACCAAACTTTGAGGTATCTATATCATACTAAGTAAAGTAAATTGGAGCAAATCTTCTATTTGAGTTAGAGGCGCCAACATTTCTTGGTGAGAGGGGAACTGGGCATCTTTAAGAGTATGGGCACAGGTTGTAACCCTGTGTATTGCTAACCACTGGGCTTAAACAAGTAAGCTCTCTGTGGGCAGAGTCATAAGCAACTTGCTGGCTGACTTGTCCTTATATATCAATAGCCCTGGGTTTTGCTTCAGAGAAGTAAACGCTACTTGAGAAACTAAGACCTCACAGCTCTTGTGCTGCGCGTCTTTTGGAAGAGAGGGGGCAGGTGCTTGGGGAGGATTAGAAGGATTTCCAGGCCACTCTGTTAATCCCACATTGCAGAACCCGCACATTTGCCATTAAACCAGACATTGCCCACACTTCCGGGAGAGCCGGACAACAGCTGGTTTGGCATTGTTGAGCTGGAAACCTGCACATGCATCTGCGCTCTATCACTTGTGTTGACATGGACAGGGCAGTACAAGTGGCCCAGCTGTCGCTGTGACACACCCAGGCATGCAACAGCTGGCAGAGACCCTGCCAGCATCACAGCGAGACAAAGAACAGTCACTGCACCAGCTCTGGGAACTACCCATAGAAGAACTATACTAAATTACATTTCCCTTACTAAATACACACTGACTAACATGAAGGATATTTTTTGATTCTCGTAAACAGCACATCGTAGTTTACGGGAAAATATAATATATATATTTTTTAATTATTATTACACTGTTGCGGTTTCACTTGCGTTTCAAACTTTTACCAAACTATTTTCTTTTACTGCCAAACGGTTTTCTATATTTTGTTACATCTAGTTATCATTTGACAACAAAATATACTGAAAAGCCCCGATTGGAATTCCGGAGGTGTTGGGGTGATGAACGAATGCTCAGCAGCAACATAGCTGTATTTCCGTACTAGACTGAGTAGAAAGAAAGGTACTAAAGCTTAGAATAGAGGCACGCACTAAAAGTGCAATAAAGCATGCATACAGAGAAGTACTAAATGATCACTTGCAATTGCAGGGCAAGGTGGAGGTACAACAACTAGTGTGTGGAGGATCAGCGCATGTGCAGCAATGGGTTCAGAAGGGAAGGATTACATGCATTAGCAGTGCTGCGTCGTTAGGGTCAGGAATAAAAGAATTTGATGCTGCACGGTGTTCGTGGGAGGGCAATGCTGCCGTGCTCCGGGTTAGGATCTAAGTCAGGGGTGAGCAACTCTAGTCCTCAAGGCCCACCAACAGGCCAGGTTTTACAGATATCCATTTCAGCCCAAGTGGCTCAATCCCTGCTGATACAGGGAAATCCTTAAAACCTAGTCTGTTGGTGACCCAACCCTGATCTAGGTACTAGCAGAGATATGTGTTGGAATGAATTCTTACCTTTATGTTTGAAACCACATTATCGCTGCCTGAAGCAGACAGCAAAGCGGCTTGCCTAGTGTTATTACAAGGAGAATTGCTATATTAGTGCTTGCTACACTATACGGATGACTTGTACCGAAAGTGTGTTGGAAAGCAGCACTGAAATATCAGTGGGAACTGCACAGCAGAACGTGGTGCACTGGCAGAGCTGTGGCGACTATACATGTTCGCTTTCGCACAGATTTATGCTCTCAACTCCACATCGGTCCGGGCCCTTGAGATTGTTCTTTAACAAAAGAAAAAAAACTAAATCAGAAGAGGAAGCAGCAGCTCAGACACCAGAAGCCACTGAACAAACGTATGTGTGGTCACTTCCTCCTGCCCCTGCAGTGACTCAACCTCTCAATGCAACTGGTGCCCAAGGGGAGAGTGTCAGAGGGCCTCCAAAGCATGCCGTTTAATGCTTGCCTAATACTGAAAGGGGCAGCAGCAGACTGAGCAGGGTTAATGTAGGAAACAGATTACATCTTTGAAACCTGTATGGGGTACAACAAGCAGTGTGTGCCCAGGCAGAGGGGGAGGAAGGATAAAAGTAATGGTGTAGTAGACAATGAGGTCTCTTCCTCTAAAGACATAATGTGTATATACATATAACTATTTTATTTGAAGAAAAACAAATATAGAATCGGCGCATATTCTATATATACACAGAAAACATTTCAGCTATTGTCTGAAATGGTCTCAACTAGTGTCTTGCTGGGGTCTAAATCAAAGTCCTCCATGTCTGAGAAAACAATTTAAATCACAGCTGACACCTACCACACACTTCATACATGGCTTGTGCTCATGCTTTAGTGATGCCAATTTTGTTAACGGGACATTTGCAAGAGGCGAGTACTGCATTTACTGCACACTGCATGTTAGACTACAAGCCGTGAGAACCTTGGTATCCTATGCAGCATTATAACCATAAGCCTAGGTGCCAGCAAACCCTACTACAGCTATTATCAGCCATGTTCTGTACCACAATAATTGATGTACAAACTTCCTGTACCAATCATTTTTACAGGCTTGTCAATAAATAAATTACATCATGCCTATATCCAGGACATGAAATCAATCTCAACTAGCCAGAAGAAAAGGTCACTTGCCACACTCAACATGTCCATGCATGCCCTGCATTAACTCAGCTACACAGGCTTATTGATTGCAGTTGCTGCATTTCCTGTGGGTTCTTCGCCACGTGGCGACAGGTGTAATGCGCTCTGGTAAAGCCCCTTATCTTAATGTGATCAGCTGCTGGGGTAGACCATACTCCAGCCCGAGATACACTCCATCCCACAATGAGCAGCCACTTTTTGGTTTCAACATTGTCCCAGTTGCAGGGCCCTCATTGCATCTGCTTGTCCATATTTGCTTGTAACTGTTAATGTAATGATCAAATCTATATACTTCCCTATGGTACAGCGCTATGGAACATGTTGGCGCTTTACAAATACACAATAATAATAATATCTTTGCAGAATTTGCAGTGCTGTTTGCTATTCTTAATATGCTCCTAGTTGGTTCGATTACTGCAGTGGTTTTCAACTTTTTTTGGTTAAGGAACCCTATCATTATATTGTGAAATTCTGCAAAACCCCAACCCTCTCTAATAGCGCGTCTGAGATCAGATGCATTGTAAGGAACCCCAACCCTCTCTAATAGCAACTCTGAGATCAGATACAGGCATACCCCACATTAACGTACGCAATGGGACCAGAGAATGTATGGAAAGTGAAAATGTACTTAAAGTGAAGCACTACCTTTTTCCCACTTATCGATGCATGTACTGTAATCGTCATATACGTGCATAACTGATGTAAATAAGGCATGTGTAACAGGCTCTATAGTCTCCCCGCTTGCGCACACCTTCGGTACAGGTAGGGAGCTGGTATTGCTGTTCAGGACGTGCTGACTGGCGCATGCGCGAGCTGCCATTTGCCTATTGAGCGAGATGTACTTACTCGCGAGTGTACTTTAAGTGAGTGTACTTAAACCGGGGTATGCCTGTACATTGTAAGGATCCCCAACCCTCTCTAATTGCACGTCTGAGATCAGATACATTGTAAGGAACCCCAACCCTCTCTAATAGCAACTCTGAGATCAGATACATTGTCAGGATCCCCAACCCTCTCTAATTGCACGTCTGAGATCAGATGCATTGTAAGGAACCCCAACCCTCTCAAATAGCGCATCTGAGATCAGATACATTGTAAGGAACCCCAACCCTCTCAAATAGCGCATCTGAGATCAGATACATTGTAAGGAACCCCAACCCTCTCAAATAGCGCGTTTGAGATCAGATGCATTGTTAGGATCCCCAACCCTCTCAAATAGCGCGTTTGAGATCAGATGCATTGTTAGGCTGAGCTTATAGTGCCGGTGACGTCACGCTGCGGTCGCTGGAAAAATCAAATTGACTTCCAGCGATCGAGACCAAGCCGCTGCTCCATCGTGCCGCTTCTACTATAAGTGCACGCGACGACAACCATACATTTGTTTTGCCGTGACGTCGGCACTATAAGCACAGCCTAAGGAACCACAACACTCTAATACAGCGGTGCGCAAACTGGGGGGCGCGACCCCCAGGGGGGGGGGGCGCGAGACTGCCGGCGGGGGGGCGCGGGGTTTACAGAGGCCCCGCGCGCTTCCCGAAGGCACTTAAATTAAGTGCTGGGGGAGCTGCAGGGCCTCTATAAACCTTTACTTACCTAGGCTCCGGCGGCTTCCTTCCTGCGTCGCCATGGCAACGCAGCGTCAAAATGACGCTGCGAGGTCATGTGACGACACGTTGCTATGGCAACGTGACGTCATAACGCAGGTAAGTGGGGGTTAGGGGGCGCAGGGAAAAAAGTTTGCGCCCCCCCTGCTCTAATACAATGCATCTGATCTCAGATGCGGTAAGGAACCCCAACCGTCTCCAATAGCGTGTCTGAGATCAGATACATTGTAAGGAACCCCAACCCTCTCTAATAGTGTCTGCGATCAGATGGATTAATTCTATGGTAAATTCTTCTGTATTTGGTACAATTTTCAAAGGACTTGAAAATAGTAGGAAACACTTTAGGGATGCCCGGTTGAAAAACACTGGTCTACTGAAGCTCAAGGGAAGAGAGGAGAGGGCAATCATACGGAGAGGCTGAACGAGGCAATAAGGAGGGGCAGGTCAAGAGCACATGACAAATGCATGCAGCAAGCAACATGAAATAGCATGCTTGCAAGTATCCATTAAACGGTCATCTGGAAAACTGACAGTGTGTGTGTGTTTATGTGTATGTGTGTGTGTACGTGTGTGTGTGTACATGTGTGTGTGTGTGTGTACGTGTGTGTACGTGTGTGTGTGTACGTGTGTGTGTGTACGTGTGTGTGTGTACGTGTGTATGCGTGTGTGCGTGTGTGTGCATGTGTGTACGTGTGTGTACGTGTGCGTGTGAATGTGTGCGTGTGAATGTGTGCGTGTGAATGTGTGCGTGTAATATATATATACACACCTACGCGCGCACACACGCTAGCTAATTCGTCACAGGAGTGTGAAGAACCCATTTATAGAAATTTATAGAAATTTGTCTACGGCCAGTGGGATTCAAAACATAGATTACGCGAAACAGTGGTGTTAACAATGATCAAAATCGCTTAGAAAAAAGTATTCGTTCTGTGCACAATTAAAAAAAATGCTAAAGATTGGGGCAAAGCTCCTATGATCTTATTTTAGAAAGAAAAAAAAAGGCGTAAACCCTCCTTTAAAATAAATAAGTGGGAGGGGCGTGGCCAGGGGTCTGAGCGTGCTAGTCGCAGCTTGCTCTGCTCCTAAGGAAACCGACACCTATATCCGATCAAACCCGAAGATCGGGAGGCAAGACACCCCAAAACACACTTGCCACGGTGTGGCACAAGTTACAACACCTTTGGGCTCTCCCCAGCGTAATTGGAACTGGCCCCGCGGCTGCCAAATCGATCGCAGGTTCCCCCTCTGCCTCCAAGCTGATCCCAAGATGGCCGCCGGGACCGGGAGGCTGCATTAGAAACAGCCGATTCCGGACTCACGGAAGGAGGTAAGGGGTGTCCCTGCGCTTCACCGATCTAGGCGGAGGTGCGCCGTTGCAGTCGGGGGGTCGCCGCTCGCCCCCCCCTCACATAACCCTCTCTAATAAACTTATCCCCACACGCCCGTGCCCTGCCGGAGTAGCAAGATGGCGCCGGCTAAAGTGTGAGGCGCCGACAGCTGCCGATCGGAGGCGCGGCGGAACCGGAGTGGGTGCCTTCCCTTGTGGCTCCAGGGCCCTGTGAGCTCCGTGGGAGGAAGGGGGGGACGATCCACCCAGAGGGGGGAAGACTTACCACTCAGCGCAGCCCTGTTTGAGTGGTGGCCGGCGGCCATCTTGGTTCACCCATCTGGCACATCACTGCTGGGAGTAGCCGGCGGCCATCTTGGTTCACCCATCTGGCACATCAGTGCTGGGAGTAGCCGGCGGCCATCTTGGTCCACCCAACCAACACAGACACTGTTAAGAGATGGTTGGCGGCCACCTTGCTCCTCCCAAACAGCACAAACTGCATTTAAGTAAATAAAAGATAAAGTGACACTGAAAATAAAGAGCTGGAAGAAAGTGTTAATGAAAATTCACCCACTCTCCCTCCCCTACAAACCATTTTCACTGGGAGTCCCAACATCCTCCATTAACTTTCCACTGGGCCCAGTACAGTCTCTAAAATCGGCCCAGATGAGAAGGGGGAGAGCAAGATCACATGGAACAAAGGCTCAATTAAAAGCAACCATGGAACCGCTTCCAATGTTTGTGTGATCAGGTCTCCATAGGAATGAGGGGGCTTATTCCAATTTAACTTTTCTCTTTTTTTTTTTTTTTTTTTTTTGTGCTACATCACCTAAATATATTCAGCTCTATTCAAAGTCAAAAAACTTACCAAGAAAAAACAACAAACATGCCATCCACTAAACAAAAAAAACCGGTGGCCAGACGTGAGGCATCCCTTTTCTTCAAAAAACAAAATACCAAAGATCAAGAAGCGTCTACCGCAGGCGGAGACGCAGATTCAGATCTAGACTCTGGAGAAGAGACGGACGCTCCACTTACCCGCAAAGAAATGATGGGGTTTGTACAAGAACTAAAAAGCTCTTTCCACTCTGAGATGCAGAGCTTCCGCCGCAGCATCAGAGAGGAGATTGCGTCCATAGGTGACCGCATTGTGGACTTGGAGGAGAAAGTGGATAACACCGCCCTTGCACAGGAGACCCAAATGCGAGACATCGAGGAATTAAAAACTCAAGTCAAAACTATCTTCGAAAAACTGGAAGATACGGAGAACCGGTCAAGACGCAATAACCTGCGGATCAGAGGTATCCCGGAAGAAGTGGACAATGCCCAATTGGATGCTTATCTCACTCGGCTTTTCATGTCCCTGCTACCCGAAACATCGGATGAAAAACTTCAGATGGACAGAGCCCATAGGCTTCCTAGGCCGAAAGGCCTAGACCCAGCAAAGCCACGAGATGTGATCACTCGCCTACACTATTTCCGTATTAAAGAAGAAATACTGAGAGCCGCTAGAACCACCCCAAAGATAGAGCAGGATAATGTTCCACTCCTCATCTTCCCGGACTTGGCTCAAACCACGCTGAATAAACGGAGAATGTTCACGCAGATCACCAACTCACTGCGGAACAATAAAATCCGCTATCGCTGGGGTTTCCCGTGCAAAATTTTGTTCACTCATCAAGAGACGATGTACATCCTACTCTCACCTGAAGAAGGTGAGGAAAAACTACGATCATTGGGCTTACTCGAACCAGAGGATCCGGAGGCCTCTCAAAAGCCTCGTCATTCACCTAAGGCACAACGCCAGGCATGGGTGAAAACACCAACCTCTGGGCGAGCAAAGACCCAACCCACTTGAAGAACTAGAGCTGGATACTTATTTAACACCCATTTAAGATGGCAGACAAGCCACAACGTGGTCTGGACTTAAGGTACTCACCGAGACGTGGCCCACTCCAGTAACCCACCTAAAATCTAACCAACATTTGAGGTACCTGGAACACATCGACCAACTCGGTCAAGCCACAATGACCACGACAAGTCCCAAAATCTAGGTTATTTCCTTGTTCATAGTGAAACTATTCTCCCAAGTTACCCACAAGTTCGAATCATTCAAAGTTGGACAATCAGTTTGAACTAACCCGAACACTTAAAAGGACTGACATACAATGTTTGTTTGGAACTGTTTTCTAGACAAAATTGTATTTGTAATATAAGTTTATATGTTGTCTATAATAGAATTGGTCTCCAAAAGTTCAGCTACCAATTCTCTATTACAGGTTAAAATATTAAAGGTTACGTTTTAGGTAATTTTTCCATGTTATTTATCCCTCTCCCCCTGTAAAATACGAATGCAGAGTCTGCCAAACTATAGTTGCCAGTCAACCCTACTCAATGCCTTTAAAATTGAGAAAAGACATGTTGCTGTAAACAGTTATAACGTTTAATGCCCCCCATTCTTGCTTTTACTTCCCTGATGTGTAAGATCACACACACAACCCACCCCGTACTCTATGGGGTGATTTTGTTTTCCCTCTTCGAAAGTTTAGCTCCTAAACAACGGAGCACTGCGACGTCAAGCCGCTGGGCCACTGCCCGCCCCCCTCACGTTCATTTAACCTGTGAGTGCGAGAGACTTGCACCACAGGTCCTACCATGGCTGGTCCCCCCAAACAATGTTTGGAAGCCGGGGTCCTCGGTTTACCCCTCCCCTCCCTCTCTATCCCTCCCCTCCTCCAAGTTTTGCAAGCATTTGCCACTACCATGTAATAATATGTATATCTCTCGTTGTATATGTTCCCATACCAGATTGTTTCCAAAGACGGATGTACCGACTCTTCAGCTGTATGTAAGTTATCACTCTGTTCATTTGTATTATAGAACCTTGAACCACTACCATGCCGATTAATATAATATCCCAAAACACCAAGGGCTTAAACACCCCCCGAAAGAGACGTATTGCTCTCTCGGAAGCCAAAAGACTGGCAGGAGATATAATCTTGCTACAAGAAACTCATTTGAAAAAAGAGGATCAGTCGCTGCTGTTCAGCAATGACTACCCCCTAATCTACCACTCATCAGCTCCCACGAAAAAAAATGGCGTAGCAACACTTTTCCATAAAAATTTAAACTTCAAAGTAGACAAAATTAAAAATGATCACGCTGGGAGAATTCTAATTATTACAGGGTCACTGGACTCCACTGATATAACAATAGTCAACACCTATGCCCCCAATGAAAATCAAGAGTCCTTTTTCCAGGAACTAACAAATTTAATTCTCTCTGTCCAGAAAGGTCTTTTAATTTTAGCAGGAGATCTAAACGCAATTATGGACCCAAATCTAGATAAATCTCCCAGTCCCCCCCCGCCACAAAAAATAGCCCCCCCCACTCGGGGACTTGTATCTATGACCAAGGATCTATTGTTGGTAGACTCCTGGAGATTAGTCAATAGCAATGTAAAGGATTTCTCCTTTTTCTCTCACCCCCATAATAGCTATTCTCGAATTGACTATATCCTAATAGACCAACAAATTAGCAATAATATTTCCTCAGCAGTAATTGCCCCCTCTGCTTGGTCAGACCACTCTACGCTTATAACCAAATTGGCTGGCCTCACGTCCAAAAATAAAACAAGGTCGTGGTCCCTGAATGAATCCCTACTACTGAACCCACAAAATCTCCAACTAATAGAAAAAGAACTGGCCCAATACTTTGAATTAAACAATACCCCAGAGGTTTCCTCTTTTACCCTTTGGGAGGCCCACAAATCAGTGATAAGAGGCAAACTGATTGCCCTGGCTTCTCAGAAAAAAAAAGAAAAAACAAAACAAATTGAAACACTAACACAAAAATTATCAGAACTAGAATCTACCCACAAGTCAAATCCATCTCGGAAAAATTATAGGCAGATAATCTCAGTGAGGGGCGAACTAAACCTTTTGTTAGTGTCAAACGCAGAAAGAGCTATAAGATGGAGCCAACAGAAGTACTATGAAAAAAGTAATAAAGCAGATAGAATGTTGGCACGCAAATTAAAGCAAAAACAAGCTAAGGCTAAAATTCACAACATCTACACTAAAAATGGCTCAGTATCTCACAACCCCAAAATCATAAGCGATGCATTTAGGGACTACTACACATCCCTTTACAATCTACCAGGCCCAGTGGGAGACTCGGCTAAAGAGAAAAGAGCAATAAAAATTCGAAATTATCTAGCAAAATGCCGACTCCCTACTCTAGACCCAAACGACATCACAAACCTTGAAAAAACTATAGAGCCCCTGGAAATTATGGAAGCAATAAAATCCCTGAAAATTGGGAAGGCCCCTGGTCCGGATGGATTCTCTAATCTTTATTACAAGAAATATTCCACAACTCTCCTCCCATTTCTTACCAAAGTCTTCAATGAGATGACACTAGGCGCACCCCCTCCTAGAGACATGCTTCAAGCTACCATAGTGGTAATCCCCAAAGAGGGGAAAGATCCCCTACTGTGCTCTAGCTACAGACCTATTTCGCTATTAAATACAGATTTAAAACTATACGCAAAGATTCTGGCCAATAGATTAAATAGTATCCTCCCTAAATTGATTCATCCGGACCAGGTGGGGTTTGTCCTGGGCAGACAAGCCCTTGATAACACAAGGAGGACAGTGAATCTAATACACGTAGCAAATCTCACGAAGTGCCCATCTCTATTACTTTCTTTAGACGCTGAAAAAGCGTTCGATCGATTAGATTGGCAGTTTATGTCAGCTACGCTTTCGCAGATGGGATTCACAGCCAAAATTTTAAATAGTATAAACACACTATACTCCACACCAACGGCCACTGTAAGGACGAACAGCTCTCTGTCTGACCCCTTTCCAATATTAAATGGAACCAGGCAGGGTTGTCCGCTCTCACCTTTATTGTTTGCCTTAGCCATAGAACCATTAGCATGCCAGATAAGGATGAACCCCAATATTGCGGGTATTTCTGTTGGCCAGGAAGAATTCAAAATAGCTCTTTTTGCGGACGATATTCTATTGACACTTTCAAAACCCCTCACATCCCTCCCTAACCTTTTCCATGTATTATCAGAATTCGGCTCACTTTCAGGTTATAAAATTAATCATTCCAAATCCATGGCCCTTAGTTTAAACCTCCCTAAAGAATTAGTAAAATTACTCCAACTAAATTTTGACTTTAAATGGAATGCGAACCATATTAAATATCTAGGGGTGCAACTAACAAAACATTATTCGACCCTATACAACGCAAATTTTAAACCCTTTTTTGAGCAGATAGTCAAGGACTTAGCCAATTGGAACCCATATATAATATCCTGGTTTGGGAGAATAACCACTATTAAAATGAACATTTTACCTCGACTCCTCTACCTCTTCCAAACCCTCCCGGTTAAAATCTGTCAGAAAGATCTAAACAATATTCAGAAGAAAATTTTGAAATTTGTCTGGCAAAACAGGCGACCTAGAGTCCGCAAAGATATTCTTTATAAGTCCAAATTAGAAGGAGGCTTAGCTCTTCCGAACTTACAAAACTACTATAGAGCAGCTCAATTAGGGCAACTTGTTAGCTGGCATTCAAACCCAACCGAAAGGAGGTGGGTCGAGATAGAGGATTTGATCTGTTCCCCATGCAAAATAAAAAATCTTCTCTGGCTCAACAAAAAGTCTAGACCACCCGAGAGTCTCAAGAACCCGGTGATATCCTTTGCCTGTAATCTTTGGGACTCCCTCAAATCCAAGTTTCAACTAACTGGTTCCCCTTCCCTCATGCAACCCCTATTCTCGGACCCCTCCCTTCCTTTTTACACAGAAAACCCACTCTCCCATACCTGGGTTCAAAAAGGACTCACGAGAGTCAAGGATATTCTCACTCAAGGGAAAGTCCCCCCATTCGCTTCTTTACAAACGAATTATGACATCCCCACGGCCGACTTTTTCAGATTTCTCCAGGTTAGGCATTATATCCAATCAGTCTACAAATCAGGTCAACCCCAGGCTTTGACTTTATTTGAAGACTGGTGTCTACACCAGCCCCATATGAAGGGCATTACCTCCAGAGTATATCAAAGTTTATCCTCTATCAAGAGCAACCAAACCCCCGATAACTATATGGTATCCTGGGAAAAAGATCTTAATGTCTGTATAGATCTCGATATTTGGAAAGACATCTGGGAAGCTGCCTCCAAAAATTCATCGTGCGTTGTAATAAAAGAGAATATTTACAAGTTAATATACAGATGGTACATGACTCCTGCCAGACTGCACTCTTTTCTCCCAGGGGTCTCCCCACTATGCTGGCGTGGTTGTGGCGAAGTTGGGGATATTCTGCATATATTCTGGTCATGTCCCAAAATCCAACAAACTTGGACAGAAGTGTTCACCTTAATACACAAGATCCTAGATATCACTGTCCCACATGACCCAGTATATATATTGTTAGGCAAGCCAATAGCCAATATTCCCCGAAAAAAAGCTAGAGTACTAACCCAAATGTTAAATGCTACACGGTGTACAATTGCCAAAAATTGGAAACAACCTGCCCCCCCATCCTTAAACCAAATAAACAATAAAATTTGGCATATAGTTTATATGGAAAAACTCTCAGCCTATCTGAATGGCTCGACCTCACAATTCTCTGAGATTTGGGCTCCTTGGTTTCGCCATGCAGGTATATCCCCATACATAGATTAGAATACTTGGAACAGAGTGATATATGTGACAGTTAAATTGTTGTGTACAATGCTATATTTTTACAAATGCTATCCCTTCCCCCCCCTCCCCTATCCCCCCTTTTATATGTTATATGTTTTGTTAATTTTTCTTTTGTATGAAAAAAAATGTTTAATAAAAATTTAAGTAAAAAAAAAAAAAAAAAATAAATAAGTGGATTTGTAATATTGGTATTCCTGGTATGTAAAACAAATTGCAATGGTTCTCCGTACCTTCTAGTGTCATCACACGCAGACTACTGGCTGTAAAGCTATTTCAGATGAAGAATGCTACAAAAATGCACAGCAATTCTGGCAAGTGTTATGTGCATCCCTCTCAGGGGGTGCGAGGGCCCTGCCAGCAGGAGCCAGGACACTTACTACGTTGTCAGACGCACAACACCACCGCAGCCCCAGGGCCGCACGGAATGTGTGAGCTGCTCACACTGCCAGAGCAGCGGCTGGCGACCGGCCCGGCCCAGCTTACAAGAAGGTAACCGTGGCAACCAGAGATACGGACCATCACAAGGAGTGCAAACTGTGGGAGCTGCCTCTCGCCCCCCTCGCTTACTGGAGATGTGCAGTATATTGCTATGCAAATTACCTGCAGATATATAAACTTCCAAGGACTCAAATTAGAGGCCAGGTTCTGCACAGAAAATACATAAAAAAATAAAAATAATGGTGCTTTTTCAATGAGACTGCATTGAAGTCCATGTAACAGGTGCAAATAAAAACCAGTGCGACCGACTTCAGATGTAGCACTCAAGTAATACGATGAATGGGTTAAATAAAGGCTCGCTGACACCTTTTAAACAGAATCTAAAAAGTATTAATATTTTTAATCTTTCTGAAACGTCTTCAAAAGCAATGTTTCCATGGTAACAAGTCGTTTGGAAGGGATTAAATGATCCCAATCCAATTGCTTTTGTGGCAAGACTGTTGGATTCTAAATAAATCTACAAGTACATTTGCAATTGGCACGGCGGTTCCGTGTGTAACGAGGGCATCATAAAGACATTACAAGCAGAACAGAGCAAAAGTTTAATTACACCTGTCTTAAAGGAAACGAGGAATAAAACGGTTCTTTTTTTTTTTATAAGGAAGCGAATGGCAGGTTGTGTATATATGTTATAACCCGATGAAGCAGCAACTGGCTCTAATCACCATAAAAACATCAACTTCTTACCATTGCTAAATTATTTTGCGTCTGGTTTTAACTAACACACACACACACACACACACACACACACACACACACACACACACACACACACACACACACACACACACACACACTGTACTTGAATGCTGGAAAGATCAATTGCAGAAAAGGTCTAACTGGGAGTTTAAAATGGCCGCTGACATTCCTACGCTTTAAGCCAAGAGGTTGTCATGGTAACAGAGAAATAAACAGGTGAAAAGATGAACCATCATATAACGATATATTTTTTTTTTTTTTTTTTGAGGAGGGGGGGAAATGTTTTTTTTTCTATTTTAATAGGGCGGTATCCTAAGCCAGTGACAGAACATTCTTTGCACAACAATAACCATCACTGAATGTTGAAATAGGCCTGTGTGTAAACACCTTTATACTTACTCAGTGCTTCATGTCCGAATTACATTTAATTAACCTTCTTTCAGGTTGACTTAAGTCAATGTATTCATCTATTTACTCATTTTCTGTTACTCAGTACATAATTCCACATCGCCGCACACAGACTATGAAAGACTTATAATTATATTACAACACTAGAATATACTGTTACAACAAGGGGTTTACAATAGAAATGATAATTATGTTGTTTTGCCTCTTGGTTTCTATCCTTCTCACACACTTGGTACAAGACCGTGACACGTCAGGGCCCCGTGACTTCCTAGTCGAGAATGAATGACCTAGACCATTTTTTGTCTAACCTTTTGTTGGTTATATTGTGAAATTCTGCAGAACTCCAAACTGATATCAGATGCATTGTAAGGGACCCCAACCCTCTCTAATAGCGAGTCTGAGATCAGATGCATTGTAAGGAACCCCAACCCTCTCTAATATGTCTGATATCAGATGCATTGTAAGGAACCCCAACCCTCTCTAATAGCGCGTCTGAGATCAGATGCATTGTCAGGAATCCCAACCCTCTCTAATATGTCTGATATCAGATGCATTGTAAGGAACCCCAACCCTCTCTAATATGTCTGATATCAGATGCATTGTAAGGAACCCCAACCCTCTCTAATATGTCTGATATCAGATGCATTGTAAGGAACCCCAACCCTCTCTAATATGTCTGATATCAGATGCATTGTAAGGAACCCCAACCCTCTCTAATAGCGCGTCTGAGATCAGGTGCATTGTAAATTCTTCTGTATTTGGTCCAATTTTCAAATGACCAGAAAATTGCAGGGAACCTTTAGGGAGGCCCGGGGAACAGTGTTTGGAAATAAAAGTTCTAGAGCAGTGTTTTTCAGAGATATGTAGAGAAGTTCAATAAGAAAACAGCATCTCCGCTCATCACTGCTGAAGATCTATTGATCTATAGATGAGAATGTGTCAAGAAATCTCCTCCTTCCCTGCAACAGAGACCTGAAATGCACAATATTCCTAAACCAGCCCAGTGTTTCAGCTAGAAACCGCTCATCCATTCATCAGCTGCTTACATTGTTTTGGACCATATAAATTGGTATACCAAGAAAACATAACTCGCTGTAACAAATATATATATATATATATATATATATATATATATATATATATATCACCACTATTGATACAAAATAATGAGAGATGCCAAACCATACCCAGACATGAGCAGAATAACCAAAGTGAGGCGTCAATATGATGCATCAGGCGGAATAGGACATTTGTTTTGCTGCGACACACCCCGCCACCAAAGCCGATCCGCTTCTTAAGCTGAGGGCAAGGCACTTACCTTAGCGCCGATGTGGCCGGCGGCGGCATCTTCTAGCGTCGGAGTTGCTGCGAAGCGCCGGCGGCCATTTGGGCGCGGTGAAATAGTCTCAAGCAAATGTCCTAGACCAGTGTCGGGGTACCAACCCTGTCATCAGATGCAGTAATAATGTTGATCGTATGACTTTGCACCATTTGACGTACTTGTGATAGATTATTTCATATATGGGCGAATTTGTGACATAGTTAAGTGGTTTCCTGTTTTTGTATCTCCTGGAATGTGGGTTAGTGGGATTAGAGATGACTGATAATTTACCATTAGGATAGGTTTATAGGTTTACCGTTTACCTGACTGGTAATCATTATTCTTTTCCCCTCCTTGACATTTCCTTAGAAAGAAATCAACTACACTTAAAAAAGTAGCAGTTTCACTTAGTACTACTACTTTGTATTTTGTGAAAAATGAACGGGATACGTTTCTCTGGGAACACAGATTTTCAATCATACCAACTATTAATGTTTGTGTGTTTCACGAATGGTGGAATCATAATTACTATGCAAACGCAGAACAGAGCAAAAACATATCTTTGAGGACTGCCAAGCAGTGTGATCCCCAAAATACATTAAATAAATGGTTAAAGGCTCCAATTAGTTTGTTTACCATGGGAAATGTATCATTTTAAAGTTATTTAAAATATATGTCAGATTATTATAATGAGACAAAAGGTGTCACAGCATGTCATTTCCCAGAATCCCTTGCTGCAGTGGAAGCACTAGGTGATAATGGCGAAAAGCAGGGTTACAGACCTGTCATAGGCTAAGGCCCCGCTCCCAGAGTCAGCGCACCTGCGCTGCTGACAGGCGGTGCGCTGAGATACACAGACCGCGATCTGCGGTCTGTAGGGAGCGGGAGCCGGAGCGGGAGGTGGGCGGGAGGTGGGAGGTTTGATCGGGAGGTGGGCGGGAGGTGGGAGGTTTGATCGGGAGGTGGGCGGGAGGTGGGCGGTTTGACAGGGAGGGGGGGCGTGGCTTGAGCGGAGGGACCCGCTACTCTCCCCCCCCTCCCTCCACGGACTCGGGCTGGAAGGTAAGTTTAAACACACACACGCAGGCACTCATTCATACACGCGCACACACACACACACACACCCACACACACACACACACACACACACACAGGCAGGCACTCACGCACTCATACACACACACGCGCGCGCACACACAGGCAGGCACTCACGCACTCATACACACACACACACACAGACAGAGGCAGGCACTCGGGCACACACACACACAGACAGGCACTCACGCACTCAGACACATACACACACACACAGGCACTCAGACACACACACAGAGAAAGGCACTCACCTGCTTTCACTCCACACTCCTCCCCGCTCCCCGAAGCCTCTCCTCCTCCCGCAGCCTCCCCTCCCCATTGGCTCACAGCCACACACGTCACGCGTCAAAGCTAGAAAACACCATTCTCTGGTGTCTCCAGCGGCTGACGCGCTACAGCGTGTAGTGCTCTGTGCAGCCAGTGGGGACCGGGACCAGCTCGCGAGGATTCCCCTGCTGGTGGGGAACTCGCGACCCGCCGCCCGCGCCAACGAGCGCAGCGGGACCGAGGCCTAAGACATGTGAATGTGCTCACAAGTAATATTTGTATGCGAGATATATAGATAGATTAGATTTTTTTTTTTTGGGGTGTCAGTCGGCTCCATTTAGTGTGTAACATGCCACCGCCTTAGTTCTCTCGCTACCTATTACTCCACATCAACGATGTCAACTCCAGTCTCAAGGACCAACAACAGGTCAGGTTTTCCGTATATCCCTCAACTCTCTTTGACTGAGCCACCTGTGCTGAAGCAGGGATATCCTGAAAATGTGACCTGTTGGTGGCCCCTGAGGACTGGCGTTACTTCCCATTCCTTTAAACTGGTTAAGCATGTGTCTGTTAAGGCAGCGGTGCGCAAAGTGGGGGGCGCAACCCCCAGGGGGGGCGGGAGATTGTGCTGGGGGGGCGCGGGCAGTTGCAGAGGCCCCGCGCTCTTCCCCCAGGCATTTAAATTAAATGCCGGGGAATCGGGTGAGGCCCCTGCAACTATTTACTTACCGGGATTCAGCCGGCTGTGTTGCGTCGCCATGGCAACGCGGCGTCAATGGACGCCGGGGCACCATGTGACCTGACGTCACACGCCCAAGCAGCGGCATCTGCCGCGAAAGAAGGTAGGCAGGGGGGCGCGAGAGCCGGGGGCAGAGTGACAGGGGGGCGCAGCACAAAAAGTTTGCGCTCCCCTGTGTTAAGGTACCGGCTTGTGAAGTACAGAAGCGGCAAACGTTACTGTCCCTGTTAAAGAGAAGTAGCACACACAAGACAGGAAAAACGTTAACGCATGGGCTACAATGTGTTTGCAACGTCACATAACACGTCAGCGTTAACACGATACGTCGCGTTAACGGTGCAATAACGTCTGCTACATGTGTAGGACAATGTCTGTCCAATCACATATGCTTTATAGCAGTAATTTAAAAAACACATTAACACAGATAGCAAACCCTTGTGGTTGTGGAAATAATTGTGTATTTATTTCCTGTTATGCAGCATTATATTTAAGCAAATAAAGTGGTGTTTGAAAGCAGGAAAATTGACAGGGTAGAATGGCTATTGTAAGTCTTTACTTCCAAGAAATATATAGCATTTGTACACTTTGCCAATCCAACACAACAATATGATAGTGTTGGACCGGGTCCTACTTAAAAAAAAAAAACAGGTAACGGGTACCCGGTCAAAATCAATTGATCTACCCGGTTGGGTACCCGGTTGGCACAGCCGGCTGTCCAATAGGAATGCTTCTGCTCCGGTCACATGGTTCCCCAGCTCACACTGCTATGGAGTCCTGCAGCTCCCGCGCGGGCTGAACACCTCTGCTGACCTGCCTAGCTGTCGCCGCGGGCTTCCTCCTCGCCTTCCGTCGCTGACAGCAGGTAATGATGTATTTTTCAGCTAACCCCGACATTACCCACCCGGCGCCGGGCCCACTTGCCGGGTCCGGGTAATTTCCGGGTAGCTGAAAATCCGCCGGGTAATTCCGGGTACTCGGTACATCACTACAATATGCCTGTTATGTACAACAGTCTTTAAATAGTCCTTTTAGACAACAGAGCAGTAAAGAGAACCAATTCAAAGACACCCCTAATGAATTTCTCCATGGAGTGTTGATTATTAAACCATTGCTTACTGGAAACACCTCCAGTACAGATTCATTACCCTGGCTTTGAGAAAGATGCCTGTCTTGTATCACACAAATAAAAGGTGCAGTCCAACATCTTAAGTGTCAGATATGAAGTGTCTGGAGTTAATATTGGAGTTGAAGATGAAGGTGGATAATACAAGAACTGGACTCTGCACTTAAACAACAATCCGGCAACTGTGAGAACTTGGCTTCCTAAATGCTCTGGCAATTTGCACACATCTATACACTCCGTTTCTAAGCTGCTGCTTAATCTTCAGTGCTACACTGCCCTGCCAAGCCTGATCTATACACCTTCTCTTTCAAGTCCTACTCTTCTTAGGCTTGTTATATAGTAGGTGCTGGTGCGCGTACAGCCGCGTACCCAGCGTGGCGCATGCACATGGCGTGCATTTCGTTTATATGCTGTAAGCCAGCGGTGCGCAAACTGCGGGCTGTTGCAGAGGTCCCGCGCTCTTCCCCCCGGCATTTAAATTAATGCCGGGAGATCGCGTGAGGCCTCTGCAAAAAAAAAACAACACAACAACTTACCGGGATTCAGACGCTGTGACGCATCTCCATGGTAACCATGGGGCCATGTGACGTCACCGGCATCAAATGACGCCGTGGGTCACGTGCCCCGACGTCACGCGACTAAGGTATGAGTGGGGGGGGGGGCAGAGCTTCGGCACAGGCCACACAGGGGGCCGCAGCTGGAAAAGTTTGCGCTCCCGTGCTGTAAGCGGTGGCGTGCACGGCTAGGGGGCGTAGCTATAGACGTAACAGCGATAGCCGTGCTGCGATTGGCTTGCCAGCGTCACGTGGCGCGGCAGCAGCGCAAAAATATAAATTTTCACGTATTTGCTGTGATCTGCCACGCGCACGGCTGAAGTATAGAACGCCAGGCCTGGACACAGCCAATTCTAATTGACGCACGCACGCGCACTATATTACACGCCTTAGGCTGCGGCGGCGCTCAAAGCATGCGTGGCGGGTGTCCTGCGTCTGCTCGCGCACGGGGGGAGGGGGGCGGCATTGCCGAATATTGAGCGAGCGGGAACGTAAAAAAAATGTATTTACCCAAGCGCATCGCGTGTGCACGCGCATACCCGCATACATATATATATATATATATACACACACACACACCTCGCTAAGCACCGCCCGCTCAGCGCTAGCGGGGCCGCAGCCTTACCCTCCAATACCTGGGAACTTTCTCCTCCTACGTCTCATTATGCCCTCCCTATTGCTTTTTCTGTTTGCCATTTTCTCACTCCTTCGTAAACTTTTCTGTTCTCTCCCCAACTTCCCCACTCCCTTTCTATCCATATGTCCAGATACTGCATCATTATGTACACACCCCTCAATAAAAAGCAACCCCACAAATCCTCTATTCATCTCTGCTCTTCTTGCTGCTGGGGATCTCTCTCCTAATCCAGGACCAAATACACCTGCTCTCGCCCACACCTCCCTGCCACCTCTTTCCCTGCTAATGGTGGTAACCCATCTAATTTAATAGCCACCAACCTAAAAACATTGCAAAAGAAGCGTCCCCATAGCCTGCAGTCATGTTTACTGTCCCACACCCAACCATTGTGGCCAAACACTGCCATCTACTGCACTTATTCCCTCACCTGCTGTCTAAGTCCCAACATACCACTTAGATTGTAAACTCTCCTGTTGTCTGATTTAGCTGTGCTTATTGTATTATTGTATTATAATATTGTATTATAATTCATTGTCTGCAACAGCGTCAGCACTATATAAAGATATACATACATAATAATAATAGCATGTTCTTGTATAGCGGTGCTAGTTTTACGTAGAGACATTTTGCAGGCATGAGTTTACAATCTATGTTGCTGGTGCCTGAGGCACAGGGAGATAAAGTGACTTGCCCAAGGTCACAAGGCGCCGACATCGGGAACTGAACCAGGCTCCCCTGCTTCAAACACAGTGCCAGTCAGTGTCTTTACTCACTGAGCCGCTCCTTCTCCACTAGGATGCCTTATAAAGAAACCCGTCTTGTTTCACACAAATAGAAGGTGCAGTACAACTGGGCATGAGTGAACTCAAGGATGGCATAGGTTTAACCCCTTCGCTCCCAGCCACTCTCGCAGAGGTGTTAATGGTTTAAACCAAGGTGTTTAATAAAGATAAGCATAGGTATTTTTTAAATAACATTTCCCTAAATCGCTTGTCAACCTTGTTACCTCAAGTGCAGAAATAAACGGGTTTACGGTATTACACTCTGCCAATTAGCAGATGGAGCAATTATAAAGCAAAAATAAAGTCAGTAAAAGTCTACACTTAACTTTGGGATACAAAGTTTACAAACATAAATCGTGATCAACTTTCCAAAGTGATTTTTAAAAAATATCTGCCTTTATATGAATAAGACAACCTCATAATCGGGAGGTTGCGCTGAAGAAGTGAGCAGAGGTGCGGACTGAAGTCAGGGAGTCTGACAAACAATTCCCTAAAAGATATTAGATAAGTGGGGTCAGACAACACAAAATGAAGGGACTGTAGTAAATGCTGCACAGAGATAAGGGGTGACCCCACAATGCCCAGGTGGAGGAATCCCTTTCAGGAACAGCTTCAGCACAGGGAGACAGAGTGCTTTGATGACACCAGAACCAGATAGAGGAGAGTACTACATTTTTTGTTTTTTTTGGGAATGGGCTTGAAGAAGAAGCGCCTAAGCAGTCTCGAAACGTTGTCCCCTTACGCCGCGATTATAGTGCCCGCACGCGCGACCGAGCGCGTCACGCACGCGAAACATGCACCGAGGCTGGATGATATCGGGAGGCGACGCAGACGTGGCCGTGACGTCACGTGAGCGGTTTGCCCTCATTGGCTGAACTGCGCATGTGACCCGGCCGTCGCGCGTTAAAGACATTTGTCTGGCCGAGAATCGCGCGCGCATTCGCGCTTGGTCGCCCGCTCTATGGTCTGCCTCAGAGGTCTGGGCCTTTTGTTCGTGGCGCGCGCAGGCACTATAGTCGCGGCCTCATGGAGTACCTTCCTGGTTTCCTTTAATATCCCTGGACTCTTATGTTTTGGACTCGTACTGATTTGATGCGCTGTTCTGATAAATTTTTATGGGATATGGTAAATGACTCAGTATATGGGAATCTGTGCCCATGGAATTGACATATACCTGGCTTACATTTAGAATACAGGCCTTCTGCTGCTTCTCCCATATTTATTACATACACATTATACAGTAGGATAAGATCATTCCCTAAAACAAGTATACGGACAGGTCTGTTGCTTTTTGCTGCAAACAGTTTGGGAAGAGGAGGATATTTATATGCCTGACAGCAGGAAAGTCCCTGAACATTGAGGATTTTAGAAACAATTGTCGACATTTGAGCAGTGCAAATTAACCCTTTCCTGCAGACCCCCTGCACCGCAGGCATTAAACCGCATGTACCATGCAGGGCACAACTACAGATGTATCACAACTTGTCTCTGGAGCCGCAGCTGAAAAAGATTAATTAAAGCCGTGTCTCAGGAGATCATGCTGTGCGACATTGTATATGTCACACAGCTTGCCCTGGTGCCGGCAACAATAAGTTGTGCTACTTCTGTAGGATATGGGCGAGTGTTACAGAGCTCTCTGGCCTGGTGTACTGGTACCCATCTCTGCGGCATAGGCATTGCAGACAGAAAATGCCATGGCCTCCTGCCAGGCGACTGTGTTGCATCCTCCATGAGTAACCTTTTAATAGTATAAAGAACTCGTTTCTTAGGCCCTGGGCGCAAACAGTAGAATACACAATTTTCAACAATGAATCTGCGGCCTCATTCCTTCATTCTAAAGAACATTTATTTTATGGATGTTGACTAAATACAAGCAAATCAGAAGTAGGTCACTAAACAGAAGTAATGCTGTTTCCACCTGGAAATCCCTTTTGCTTCTACCTTTGTCTAGACCCCTTCCAGCATCCACCCTAATCTTCTCTTCTGGGGTGCCACAAAGCTTGAAATATAGCTACTAATTGCCTGAACCATACCGCAGGCTTGTCTGTCTCATCTTAGGCTGCGTCCATAGAGGGGGGAGTCGTGCTCCTCCGCGCTGACGCTCGTCTGCGCAATCAGGAGCGATTGCATGACCTAGCAGACGAGCCAGCGTGCGCGATCGGGAGGCGGGGCACTGACGTCACTGGGCCAATAGCCCGCGAAGCGCCGACGTCAATGTCACGGCGCCGTGACGTTGACGCTGCTTCGCTCTGATTGGAGGTTTTCAGCCGACAGCGCGCTCAGAAGCAGGTTCTACTGCTGGCTGAAAATCCCTGCGCCTCAGCACGCCTGCGGACGCTCGCGGGAGCCCCCTCTCAAGACATCCTCATTGAGGATGACGGGGCTCGTCGCGGAGCGTCCGCACGGCTCAGCGCTGACTGTCCTATGGACTCAGCCTAAGATACAGCTTCGGAACTCCTCTCTCTCACTGTATTTCAGATTTCCAGTGGGTGAACTCTGATTATGGTGGGAATTATTTTAGTCGACCATCACAGAGCTAGTTGTACGTGGTGCGAGTACACAGGTTAAAGTCTCGTCTTCAGAAGAAGGAAGTTGAACAAGATATTTTATGGCCATAAAAAACACAAGTGCGACCATCTATGCAGAACTACCATAATGCCCAAATATGAGAAACATGCAGCAAAAGAATGTTTGTTTTTTCCAATATCCTGGCTGAATTCATGAAAATGTGTCAACTCCAACTCCAAGGCATCATTCAAACCTATCTTTAGAACCGGATTCGTTCCCAACAGCCCAGTTAAATGCCTCAGATGCTCTCTACATGGTTTCTACCGCCACAATCTAAACTCGATATGAACAATACCACGGTTTTTATTTTTCCCCCGACTGAAGCCTTGATCACAGTGGATGCCATTTCCATTCATCCTGTTTCCCTGTGGAAGTAGCTCTAGTGCAACAGCTGATTCCATCAATTTGTAAAGTCATGTGAAAGACGCGCATTTTCTCACTTTGCTTCTAAAAGCAACAATCCTCCCCAGAAGCTTATACGAGTTAAACTTCATGGGCGTAACGTGCCCCCTGAGCAGGGCCTGTCCGATGAAAATGTTTTTTTTTTTTTAACATTTTAAGTTTTTCCAGTGTTAAAAAGTATGATTTTCTTCATCTCTAGCTTCTGCGGTTACCATGGGAACAGCCTATAGACTGCAATGGCCTCGGGGGACATTAAGAGTTTGTAACCCTTTAAGTGCACCTGAGTGCTACGGCCCCTCCAGCACTTCGCGATCACATGACTGCTTCTCAGGAGAAATCACATGATCGCTGCGTCACCAATGAGGAGTCCTCTTCCTGTCACATTGTGAGCTCCCTGAGAAAAACGAGCACATAGCATATATAATGTAGCTACTACGCCATGGGGTCCCTGTAGCGCCAGACCGCGTGAAATAGCAGCTACGTCAAACGGCACCCAAGGGGTTAAAGTGTGAGAAACAAAATGAAATGCAAATTTAAAAACCTCTAATTTCCTATTTTGCATAGTGCAAACTATATACAGTACTTGGCCTCTCTGCATACAAGCTTTACCAACGGAAATCTCCAAAACAAAGCAACGAGAATCGTCCTCTAAACTTGCTTCACCCGCCACGCCAGAAGGTTACCGATTACATCTCGTATTACTTTCAAGATTCTCAACCCCTTAACCCGAGGGCTTTTAAGGAATCACCCTTCAAAGTTGTAAAACGTACATTATTTGAAGTGGCTTTTGCATATGAATAATTTTAAAGTGATTCTATTTCTTGTTTCTACACTCCTACACTATCGGGTTATAAAACAGACTTTTGACCTACTTTTTTTTGCCTGTTTCTGCACAGAAAACGTGCATAAGGGCTGTGTGACAAACTCTTGCTTAATGATAATAAAGATTGCAAGATTTCTCTAAGGCGCCAGAAATGAAAAACAATCGTATATATTTACAAGCACTTATATTTTCTATGCTTTCACACAAACTATTTTATGAAGTTGTATATGTGTATTCTCATTAAATATTTCAGTACAGTTCTTTCCACACTCTCCAAAAGGACAATCTCTATTCCACTTAGTTTGTCTCCAAAAACCCATCCTCCTGATACCTGAAATATATGTCTATCATGGTCTCCTCTTTGGAACTCACTATGCACCATTATAAGGGGACACACTTAACCTGTCTAACATGAATACCTTACTTTCTCAAGGAGAATTTAAGTAATCATCTTACAACCCAAGCAACTCAGCTCTTTTAACTAACCCTGATACGAAATCTGTATTTAGGCCAAGACTCAAACATGTTCAGTCTTTGCACACCTTAAGGCCCATTCAAACAAATAAGGTTTCAAACAAATATTTATGTTGAAACAAACGGTAAAACTTCCATGGCCAAACATTAAGTAAAAAGTCAGGTATTGGGCTCACTGTGCACCTTAAAATCAGTCCCTTTTACAGTCTCACTGCATAAAGATGATTAATTATCTTCCATAGCATTAACAATCATACAGATTTCCTTGCGAATAATAATACCACACAAGCAGGATTAAAGGAAACTAGAACTTGGATTCTGTTGACTTTTAAGGTGACAGAGTACAGCAATGAGGGTCAATAAAGCATTGCTGACTACACCAACACAACAGATAATGTGTGCATTATAACAACTTTTATTCTTTCACTAGTTCGGTTATACATTAGTCTCTCATCCTTTGCACTTAGCAACCTGCAGAGCTACACAGTGGGCTGTAAAAACCTCTTCACTTCTGACATGTTGATGTGTATTTTTACCACATATTGATGTTTGACGTCAATCTGAATTGTACAGCTCAAATAGCACTCAACAAAAGCCTGAAAGTCTGAAAGGCGGGCATACGGTCATATTTGGGGTAACAGATTTATTATCAGTGTACCATTAATTGGCATGATGCATTGAAGCCACTCGTACATTTAAGATTTTTTTTAAATACTGTATATCATGATAATTACACAGTGCTTCAACACAAAAATTCAAGAGGATAGAAGATTCCCATGCAGTCATGATTTCAATATTTGTAATTACGGGGCATCCTTGTTTCAATTGGGAGTCCACAACTGTAAATAATAGGGGCATTTCCAGTAATATCGTCTGTCCCTCCAATCTCAGAAAGCAACCATTAAAGGGCTGCTCCCTAACTAATTCAGCTATACATTGCAGTGTACTCTTGTTACGGGGGACCTTGTAAAAGTAAATGTTGTTTTCAATGCTACATTCACTAACGGACAGACTGTTGCTCTGCTGTATTACAAATCTAATAACATATACAACAAAGTGGCTCAGTTCGTCCTCAAAGGCAGTGTCCATATCAACATTTTATATTCCTGGGTCATTTAGGCCCAGACAGCCCCGTGTAACTTAAGGCCCATTCAAAGGAATAAGGCTCAGTGCTAGTTATGTTGAAACAATAGGTCAAACATTAAGGCCAGGTATTGGGCTCACTGTGCTTCTTAACTTGGTACCTTTTTACATTCTCACTGCATAAAGATTTCTAATTATCTTCCATATCATTAACAACAATGCAGTTTTTCATTGCGATGTCATGCATAATTTGCATGCAATTTAAAAAAATGATCTACATACTGTAGTGCCCTTATGGTTCTATACACAGATTAGATATTTTGAATAAGTGAATGTTAGCAATGTCAACACAAAGCAGCATTAGTTTTGAGCCACACACTTCATGGGCCCTCGCATCTGAGATGATGATCTGAGATGTGTTCTGCATGTAACATTATAGGCTTTTGCATTCAGTTACGCATGCACAACTTCTGGATGAAAATAAATATATATATATCCTCTTTACTACCACAGGCCATTTCCAACCTGTGAAGCCTATAGAAATGTGCACTCTAAACAAATGTCAAACTAGCCTATATCAGTGGGGATCCCAAATTCTAGCATAAAATTGCTCTCGAGGCTCACATCAAACATGGTTGTAGCTGCTCAAAACACCCCAACTATGTCAATAGGGGCTAATATAGAGTCCCACAGGTCCAATTTTAAATAGTGGAAGAGACTAAACTCCTATTGCCAGTAAGAGCCATAAGGATGGGATCCATCAATTAGCCAACTGCAAAGAAAATAAAAAGGGGGCACAAAACATAAATCCTCCTAGACCCCTACAAAGATGGTTACTGCATGAAATCAAAAGGGTTGGTGGAGACTATTTACAAGTGAGCAGGATGAAAAGGGTACCTGTTCAGCCTAAGGCTGCGCTTATAGTGCCAGCGACAAAACAAATGCATTGCCGCCGTCGCATACGCTTATAGTAAGGGATTGGTCGCGATCGCTGGAAGTAATTTCTATTTGATTTTTCCAGCGACCGTCGCCGTCACTATAAGCGTAGCCTTAGGCCGAGTCCCCGCTGGCGCTGACCGCGCTCATGCTTGAGGGGTGACATCCCCAACTCTCCGAGCATGAGCGTGGGTGTCCTGCGAATTTTGCGCGGGGCGGGAGAGCATGGGGGGGTCAAATGAGCGCGCTTCAACACTTTTTTTTTTTTACTTCCCAAGCGCCAAGCTTGGGAGAGCATACGTGCCTGTGCATGAGCGCGCGCCGCGGGAACGTGAGAATTCACATTGCACAAAGTAAACTCGGCAAGCGCTGGCCGCCCAGTGCTAGCGGGGTCGCAGCCTTATTTAGTCAACAGCACCATACTTTATCATTGTTTATTTGTAAAGTGCCAACATATTCTGCAGCCCAGTACAATTGGGTAAAAGACATGTTCAGCCTAACCTTTACCACAATATGCCAGCCTTACTAGCACTCTAAATCCTAATAACCTGGTAAAATAAAGAAATCACTGCTGTATGAATAAGGGAGGAGAGGTTAAACAGCAGACTGCCGGGTAACGAGACAGACATAAGGGTTTGATGGACCTATGTGACATGACATGTTGTGTAAATAGAGCTGGGGTAGGGGAAATCATGTTACACGGAGACCATACTGCCCTGCAGATTCCCAGGTGAGGTTATGAGGCGGCTGGGTGACAATGTACCGAGGCCCTTCTCACCGTGCTGTGTGAAGATATTGAATCCGGCTTCAGGGTTGTTCCTGCCTGTCGCCTCCCTCCTGCGGCCCCCGCCTCCTGTCCCCCCAGCCCCGGTGTGGGTGACAGGCTTGGTTACGCTGCCTCGGCTGCCTCTGTGTGGCTGCGGCGCTCCGGCTGCTTCGCCTCCAACGCGGCCTACCTGCTGGCCCATCCCCTGCCTCTCGTAAGATGCCTGCCCGCCGCCGCAGCCGGGATGGCCCCGAGACAGGCCGGTCACATCCCTCCCGCGGCGGATATGTTAAGGTCCCGTTCTTCCCAGCCGGGCCTCCCCCTCCCTTTCCTTCTCGGATGTCTAGCGGGGGGTTTCCTGCAGCGTCGGAGCCGGGCGGCGGCTCTTAATTCTCGGATTCACGGGCTCTGGCTCCGCGCCCCCGCCGCAGCCCAGGCCGCCGCCATCTTAACCAGCGAGAAGCGACATCCTATTGCTAGAGCGCCCCCTGTGACCAACACGGGCTGCCTCGCAAGGGAAAGAGCGCCCCCCTCGTTAACACTTGGAAGGACGCACCTTGGCTAATGGTAACTCACAAGTGATGCGTTCCAACGCCATCTTTGTCAGGGGCACTATGTTGCTTTAAGGAGCGTGAAGCCGGTGAGTGATTTGGACGCCATTTTTGTTAAGGGCGGCTGTTCATTCAAAAGCATCAATGATATTTAATGTATCACTATATTGAACTGTTCCTCTATTATCACAATGTATATTTTGTTTGTTATAGAACTACGGACTGGGCAGAAATGGCCATTTTAAAGGGAATCAACCTCCACGTACCTTCCGATCACTAATTTACAGGGGCCTCCATTTTTAATGCATTTCATTTGTTTATTATGTAGCATAATGTAGGTGTTCTATTTTCAGCGCAAATACAATTTACCTTTTCCGAGTGCTAACAGGGTCAGAAAAATATTGCTGCTCTAAGGCCATTACCCATGGAAAAATGCCTCTAGCATACGATTTCACCAGAACATCTCAATGCAATTGGCATTATTGATTGGCATCTCGTCATAGAAGTAAGCAGCTGACATTTTTCTTTATCCCTAAGAGGAGATCCTGATAAAAAAATATAGATCACTGGAACCTATAAAGCAAAAAAACCACAGCATTTACATATAGGCCGGGAACTCCTTGTTTCTGAATTAGTATTTTTTTTTTTTAAATGAAGTTGCAGTACTTTACTAGTACACTACTAGTGGTTGAGGGGGTCCAGTTGCCTTAGGAAGGATAGGATCCATATTGATTCAAAAGTCAAAACTGAGATAAAGGCAAATTATTGTTTTACTTACCCAAATTGATATAATTATTGCAAAATAATGCATTGCATATTCATAAATGTAAGCTCTGATCTCTTCTTTAGCTATTTATATGACAGCGATTGAGATCCTCTCAACCCCTTCCTCTCTCCTCTGGTCAAGGTTCTTCCTTGCAGACTGTCCGCGGTGGGTGGTGTAGAGTTGCTGGAGAGGAATATGAACAGGGGATGTTAACGTGTTGCCACCATCAGTAATTGAAACCTCTTCCAGCTTCACATTGCAAAGTCAGTATAACATCACACCGATAAGACCCAAAAGGTCAAAATAGCTGCCCTGTTGTAAAGAATCCTACTTACAAGGCGCAAGTCCTAGCGACTAAGTGTAAGTAGTATTTCAATTTTAACTGAGCCGGAGAGTCGATCCTATTTGGATCCTTTGGAGCGGAAGTACCACCACCGCGCACTTTCACAGCTTTATATTGTCCATGCAGCATTTTTATAGTTGTTATTGTCATTAAACAGCATCAAAGAGAAGCTTTATTTTAAATACAGCAAGTTTCAGCTATCTTTGTACCCTGCAGTCTTGTCTCCCTATTTATTAGGAGATAATGCACTATTAGTGCTTGTCTTCTCTTTTCTTTTCATATACATCTACGAGTGTGATGTGGTGATCCCTATAAGATTCTTCTGAAGTAACACAGCAGCGGAGCAGACATTGATGGACAATCCACACAAGGGTTGGTTTGCTGGGTTTATATTACCATTGGAGCATAGGGGAATAGGGAACAACCCCCTAACTGGTGCTACAAACGTCACATGTGGCATAAGAATATGTCAAACAGATCCAGAATCCATATAACATAAAATGACCAATCAATCCAGGTGCACAATGAGGTGTGTAAATGAAGGCAATCTCACTCCTATTAGAGCCCCATAAGGTGAGACCAGTCGGGGGGTCTGACTGTGCTAACAAGGGCAAGTGAAGAAAAATGAACACTTCCCCTGTATGAAAGCACATGCCTCTGCCCGGTGGTCTGGGCGGCTGGAGGGATGTGAGAAGCACACTGGCAACCGAAGGAAGTTCCGTGTAAATAAATAAATAAACTCACAAGGTCAGCTGGATCCCGGTGAGGCTTCAGTCCAGGTAAGTACAGCAAAAGTACAAAGAGGGGACTGATCACAGCAAGTGATAGGGCTGGAGGCAGGTACCAATAAAAAAGTATTTAATTAAACAGCATAACAGCAGACAGATACAAATACAGATACAGGGTCTGCAGGCGCTTTATCAAAGAGTATTACTCTTTTATATTATCATTGGATTGTGTTCCTAGGCACCATATAGGACTTTCTTCCATACAATCCTTTTCTGGTTTGGAAAAAAAACAGCCATTGGAACCTGAATAACAATTTAGTTCATATTAAGTTCATATTAAGTTTCTTTTACATATTCACTTAACTAGTGCTTGTTCACTATTTGTTTCACCAGTAAGTTGTCCCAGTTCTATTCTACACTGGATCTCATTGCAATCTTTTAGCAGGTTAGTTACCATGGAGGGTTTTGGGCAAAAGCCAGATTGGGAAATTTGTCTTGGTATAGTAATCACTAAATTGCGAGTGGACACATTTTTCCATGACTTTGGATAGTATTGGGAGAAGAGAGATTGACCTGTAGTTTGAGGCAGTGTTTTTGTCCCCACTTTTGAAGATTGGGACAACTCTGGCAGTTTTTCGGGTCTTTGGGATATGGAGTGTAGACAAAATAGAGTTGATAAGGGAACTAAGCGGTTTGGCAATGGCTGAGGCACCGGGTCATAGGAACTTAGATTGCAGCAGGTCAGGTCCACAGTGGCTGCTTAGTTTTAATTTGAGGAGCGTTTGTGTAATTTCTCTTCAGATACTGCAACAAGTTAAATTTGTGGGCAGTGTTGGGAGAGGGTGGGGCTATATGGGCTTTCCCAGCTAGAGCTTCATGTTTGTAGTGTGGGTTGCGCTTTGATAATAGGGAAGTAGCACACCCCACAGAGTATTCATTGAAAGTGTTTGCAATGTCAGTGGGATTTGTCAGAATAATAGCCTCCTTTTTGATATTAGATGGTTGTTGATGTATTTTGGAGAAGATTGTCAATGTAATATTGGGCTTTTGCACGTCTTGTTTGCCTTGTGCACGTATTCCGCCGGCATCTGTAGTTAAGATCCTTGGTAGTGCCAGTTACTATGTATCTTTTTCACAAGGCATCCGTGAAATGATACTGTAAAGTGCAACAAGGTTGGCTGTAACCCACGGAAGGTGGGCCCCCCATACTCCTATTCTGCGTAGCGGAGCATGGGTGTCACAGAGTTTTAAGAACTCTGTTTGGAAATGTGATACTGCTGTCACCTAACACTGAATGCACCTAGCCCAGTCTATAATCAGTTTCCTCTTCCTTTCACTTGGCCATCAAACCTTGACATCTATTGCTATCTGTTTACATCCCCAGATCACCTTTTACTTTGAAATCCCGGGGCTATGTTTCAGATCTCTGATCTTTCAACTACACAAAGTAGAGGATTGTCTGACTGTTGACATGGCCCTGGCGTGGCTGCAGGTTATTCCCACAGTTACCTTTACCACAGTGACCCATTGTACGTGGTGTAATGTGAGTGGCAAAAACCTTACACCGACTTTATCATTTAGGCGAGAAATATAGTGTATTATATTGTATAAATTGTAGTGTAGTATATTCATTTTTACAACGCCAAAACGGCTTATCCAACGCTCTTACAATGCTTTGCAAAGTTGTTTATGTGTATATAATATATATATTATATAATATTATATTATACTATATAATATATTATATTATTATATTTTATGTTATATTATATATATAATACAGTATACACTATATAATTTATGTGTGTGCTGCATATCTTATTGCCTGCATAAAATATTTTGTGTATTTTAGCATTAAAAATGCCTTCAGGAACGGAACCTTTCATTTAAACAGTGTTCCTATGGGAAAACGTGTTTCACTTTAAAACGTTTCGCTATCCAACGCCATTTTGAGTAACGCATAGTGTCGGATAACCGAGGACTGCCTGTATTTTCAGAAAGCTCGTTAAGAAAAGTGTAACACTGTGCTCATCACAAACAAGGCGGGACCCCGGTACTGAGGCGGGAATGGGTATAAACGCCACCCACAGCCACGGGGGCACGTCTGGAGTGTGGATGGTCAGGCAGCTGGGTCAGGATTGGAGAGAGTAGAATGGTTAGGTACTTGCCGAGGTCTGAGGTAGGAGCCGGTAGAATGGTCAGTGTCCGTTTAGCCGTGGTCAGGGGTTGGAGCCAGTAGGAACATAGAGGTCCGTAAGGTGTGGTCAGGATTGGACAGATGCGGGAGGTAAGCCGGGTCGGTGAGCCAGAAGTGCGGAGTCCAAAGTAATAGCCGGGTCTGAACACAAGAGGTCAATCTGAAACAAGGAGCTAGGAGACAAGGCAGGACAAGGAAGTGGGAGAACAGCGCTAACTGGAACTATGCTCAGCCAAAGTGCAAGTGGCGCAGCTGAGCATATATGGGAGAGCATGACCAATGAGAGAGGGGGCGGAGAGGAGGCGCGGCCTCCGCAGGGGCACGGATAGGAGGAGAGACACAGGAGACAGGTGGGCATGATTAAGAAAGTTGACACACAAGCGTCACTTGTGTGCACGGCGCTGATGCGCGTTGCAATAAGGGGGCGGAGCCAGACTCCGCGACGTCTAGAACGCTCCTGCGGGGGCGTGCGCGCGCTGTAAGGACAGCGGGGTTGCGCGAGACGTCAGGAAAGGAGGGAGTGCGCTGCAAGGGACGCGCTCCCCGATTCCTTACAAAAAGATTATATATAGAAGAAAGTTCCAGCACTCAAACTAAAATATACAGAAAACATGTCTTAGGAAAAGTATCAAAATGTATTAAACAGAAGAACACTAAGAAAAAAATAGCACAAGGCTGGTGTATGGGGAAAAAAAGAATCTGCAGAAAAAAATATGCACACCCATAAAACAGGAGAAAAGCAGGAAGCAGCCTAGAAGACCATAATATGGTCAGGACCAAGTAACGGGTCGGTGATGACTCGTTTCGCCAGTCCTCATTCATACTGTGGTCTTCCAGGCTGCTTCCTGCTTTTCTCATGTTGTTCTGTTTTATGGGTTCGTGTGTTTGTTTTGTTTCTGCTGATTCTTTTGTCCCCATACACCACCCTTGTGCTATTTTGGTCTTAGTGTTTTTCTGTTTAATAAATATTGATACTTTTTCCAAGATATGCTTTCCGTATAGTCATGTTTGAGTGCTGGAACTTTTTTTTTTTTCTTCTACGTTGGTCTTTTTCACCGGATGTGATGGCCAACGGGCGGTTCCTTTGCACCTTATATTTATATCCTTATTGATTTGAATTATTTCCCAAGGAGTGCTGTTTCCTTTCTGTTTTTACATTGGTTAAGGAAAGAAAGCTTGCATTATGCAACGCATATTTTTCCCGGTAACGGGGTCATTACGTCTGCTAGATCTTTACAGATTTCATGAAGCTGCAGAAGAATAAGTCACAATAACATGCGCTCACAATTAATCAGTACAGCCCACTTAGTTAATAGAGAAGTGCTTCCTAATCAGAGCACTTACCTAATTGTGCCTCAGACTAATTTGAATGGTTTCCCCAGTGGTTTTAGTATATAGCGTTCCAGATATAAGTAAACTGCTGGCTCATTCATTCAAATATCAATTATATTACTCCACTAAAATTTTAATATTAGTCCAGTACTCCAAAATGCGCTCCGTAGGACAGCATGTCCACTGCTAGAAACTAAACAGGGCCCAAGATTAGGGTGATCGCATTTGTCCCTGCAAAAACTGGGACAAAAGTCACGCAAACGCGAACGGCGAGCGCTGCCTGAGCATGCGTGATCCGCACTTGCCGGCTGCTCATGTGCATGCAAAGTCGGCGCTCGCCAGGGGATACAAAACCGGGAGTGAAGCCGAAAAAGTCTGGGCATACTTGAAAATGAGAGGTAACTCTCAATGTATTACTTCCTGGTAAAATATTTTATAAATAAATAATAACCGGGACTGTCTCGGCTAAACTGGGACATCTGGTAACGCTAAATAAGGCCGCGCTTATAGTCCCGGCTACGGCGACGGTGTGACATTATCCATCGCTGTTGTAATAGCGATTTCTGCATATCGTGCAGGAGAGAAGAGGGCGGTTCGCCATCATTGGCTAAACCACTCACGTGCTGCTGACATCATGCGGCGGTCACCGAAAATCAATTTCCATTGACTTCTAGCGATGTTGGTCGCTGTGTCGCGGTAGCGCCTGCGACGGATTACATGGATTTGTTTTCGCGATACGTGCCGTCGCTGTTGCCGGGACTATAAGTGCGGCCTCAAATGCCACTTAGTGGGGACAATCTGCAAGCTCTTGGATGTCAACCGTATTACTTCCTGGGCTCCCCAAGGTCCAAACACAGAAGTTAAACCTCCAGTTTTACAATGCCCACAATTTTTGTGTCTATTTTATTTGCATTTATTTTTTTTACACATTGTACTTAATTGTCATTTTTAGCCTGATCTCAGGCTTCACTGTAAAATCATCTTTTTTTGTTGGCTGGGAAATAATAGATTACACTACATAGAATACATTCTTTGCAGGCCCTGATATTGTTAAAAAAATAAATAAATAAAAAACCTGCTTTATAACTCAGTCCTGGTTACTGCAACTGTGAAGCAGAGAAAGGTTATCGATAATGCTGCCTTTGCCCTTCATTTAGGTATAAGCTCAATGGGAGCCGTTGAATAAAGCGCTTGATAGTACTGTACATTGATATTTGGCATCGTGCTGTTCGCAGTATGCAAAGCTATTAAACACATTGTACATTATTCATGGTATTTGGAGAGAAGGTTTTCTATGGCTGAGTGTTTCTATTTAACTGCAAGCTTAATGTATATTGCTAAGTGTTACAGGCAGCGGGGTGCTTTTATAGGGGGAAAAGGTGTCGAAACAATAAGCAAAGAAAATGTAAATTTGTTACTAAACTACAATAGCTGCAAATAAAATTGCCACTTGTGAGCACATTCGCATCTCAGACAGGTGTGCATTCCGGCGTTTCCCCATTATCTCCTTGCATACAACAATGCTTCCACTGCAGTCAGGGATTCTGGGTAATGAAATAAGCACTCACAGTGTCTCATTCTTTGCTTCTTGTCCCTATATAAGCACATGCCTGCCGCATTACACCTCTTTTGCAGCACAAACTGAGTTAAAGAAGTGCAAAGCCAGCAAACCTACTCACAGACAGCAGCTTCAACCTACAATTAATAATTCAGCTTCAAAGCAAATTAGAATTAAGAACAAATAATCATACCTACAAATCTGAGGAGGGAGTCCCGAAAAATATAATATATAATTCTTCTCAAATATATGTACTGTATATAATTCTTGCTTCTGTCCCTTTAAGAAACTTTAAGAGTGTCTGGCTGTGTTTGTATTCTTTTTGGGGAGAATCTTAGAAAGAAAAATAAGCCTAGTCAAATTTGAATAAAAATATAGAAAAGAAGGGGATAATATCACTCGTAAATATGTATTCCGCTATGTCAGTTTTTATCTCTTTTATCTGATAAGCGTCTCCCATAAAGAATACAAACACAGCAAGACACATAGAGGCTCTTAAGGACAGAAACAAAGACGATTTTAATAACAAGATACATGTGTGTATCTCTCACCCTTAGGCCCGTAGTATAGTGCGCGCACTTTCTCCGCCGTGTGCGCGCGGCACTTATAATTGGCTGTGTTAAAGCCTGACTTTATATAGATCGGCCGTGCACGCGCACGGCAGTGAGCATTGAGCCGGCAGACCAGAGGAAAGACTGAATAGAGTCTTTTCGCGCTGCTGCCGCTCGACGTCACACTGTATTACCCAATCAGCGTACATGTATATTATGTGTATAAGTACAACGTGTGTGTGTGTATGTATGTCCATGACTGCATCCTGCTTAATTATATGTATTTGCTGCACTAGGATTGAGCATTTATTAAATGGGGGAAAAAAATATTCCAGGCAAAAGCCAGTCCATGAATAATTAATCCCTCCTCAGATTTGTATGTATGATTATTTGTTCTTAATTGTCATTTATTGTCATGTCTATTGAGCACAATGGTATTTTACATATTTTGATTTACATATCACTTTATATCACTTTTTTTTCTTCACGTGATCACATTCACAGTTGTAGATATTTTAATTGTTTGGTGCCACCTTTTTGTTTTGTTTTTCCACCTGGAGACTGCACTGGGCTCCATTTTAACATCCCGGACGGACACTTCAATATTTTAAAACATCTCCTGAACGAAGCATCAGATTTTAAAAGTAAAAATAGCATTGGGAAGGGCAAGATAGATATCTTAAATTAAGTTTAGAATACAAAAATGTGGTAGAAATAAATATTTATACTCTTCTAGTTGATATTCTAGCCCTATTCCTAATATTTGTGTAACCATGCTGTAAAATGGCTACAGTCATCTCTCCTGCTGACAGTAAGGCCTGGTAAGTTATGGGCATGCCAGCAGTAATTATGGATGTTTGCCCTCACACCCTGGTGAGGTGCCCTATGTATGGATGAGAGTGGTCACATGCTCTGAATCCATGATTAGTGATGTCAGAGTTGTGCCAGCCCCCAGAGGATACATAAGGCACAGCACTGCTCAAAAGTTAGGTTGTTGCTGAGTGTTGGAGGAGTTGGTAGTAGATGATGAAGCAAGGAGCAAGTCTGAGTACAGACTTGGGAGGAGACAGCTCATAAGACTGTGACCAGGGACCTTGCACAGGGAATATCTCCCTAAGGGGAGATAGGGAATCCACCAATTTGGGAAAGGACACCTTTAAAAGGGAAGTGCGGTGAACATGAGCGGCTGAGTACACCCACTGTGAGGGGCAGATGGCCCGCCGCAAGTCAATAAAGATGATCTTGTTAACTCATACCCTCGTGTGTAAGTGTGGAGTGATTACACAGAGGAGTGCACCACAGAGGAGTTCCACACCAGGACCATCCGCAAGCGGACGCTGGGATCCTGATGAGGTGGATGCGCTGCACTGGATCTAGGTAGGACTCATGCACACTACCTCAGCTGCCTGTCTGGGTTGGCAATCCCCACACAACATCATGCGGGAGACTCAGGAGTCCTGTTGCCAACAGGTGCACCACCAGACACTACACTGTAATGGAGACTGGTTAGACCACAGGGGCCAATCTGAGATTGGTGGGTCAGGCTAGGCCAGAAAATCCATTACATTTGCATAAACCCAGAGCCCGGCAAGCATTTGACTGCAGATTACTAGAAGCAGGATCCACAAGTCCTATCGGCTCAGTGAGTAAAGACACTGACTGGCGCTGAGTTTGAATCACGGGACTCTGGTTCAATTCCCAGTGTCAGCACCTTGTGACCTTGGGCAAGTCACTTTATCTCCCTGTGTCTCAGGCACCAAGAACAGATTGTAAGCTCATCTGAGCAGGAACTCGTGCCTGCAAAATACCTATGTGCTGCGTACCACACATTACGGCTAGGATGTTTGCGGGGCTTGGTACAGGGACATCAGCTTCACTTGGTGCAGGGACATCAGCTCACTTCTCCATCTGAATAGTCCAGTCATCATGACATCGTGAGGTCGCAGCGACATGAGGCGTCACATCATGGCATGTGATGTCCTGTTGTCATGGCAATGCGACACAATTGGACATTACATTGTAAGCGCTGCCATCACAGTAACCCTGACTATATTGTAATTGCCTAGGCTCATCCCAAGGCACCCACCTAACCACTTCGTCTCGCATCCACTCCTAGAGAATTAGTGTTCTTTTCTGGGAGACCCCATCACGTTGCGGTGAAGCAATGACTGGAGCTCACTTCGAAGGAGTGATACCTAAAAGAACTGGTGATAATTTGCAGCCCTGTGTAGCATCAAGGGGATTAAAGTAGCAATGCTCTGCAGAACAGTGAAGAAGTTCAAGGGGTGATGTTCTGCAAATCTATATAGCATGGAAGGGGTTAAGGGACCAAAAACTAGATCTGTATGAGGGAAAGGTATTATGGCAGTGATGATCTGCAGATAACTGCAGTAGGTAGTTAATGGAGCAATAGTCTGCATAGATCTATGTTAATGGAGCAATGCTCTGCATAGGTCAATATTAGATAAGACGTTTATAGAGCAATTTTCTACATAGGTCTATATTTGATATGTTAATGGAACCACTATCCCAATGTTATGCAAGCCTGTCCGTTGTGAAATGGATCTCTAGCACAATGCTCTGCAGCCCTATCATGGGATGGGTGTGTAGCACAATGCTCTGCAGGCCTGTCCATCATGGGGTGGGTATGTAGCACAATGCTCTGTAGGCCTGACCATCATGGAACAGATGTGCAGCACAATGCTCTGCAGGCGTGTCCAGCATGGGATGGATGTGCAGCACAATGCTCTGCAGACCTATCCATCATAGGAAGGTGGTGTATCACAATGCTCTGCAGGCCTGTCCATCATGGGATGGATATGCAGCACAATACTCTGCAGTGCAGGCCTGTCCAGCATGGGATGGATATGCAGCACAATGCTCTGCAGGCCTGTCCATCATGGGGTGGGTATGTAGTGCAATGCTCTGCAATAATACTGTTTGCCTGGCTCATGTACCACAGGTTTTTTTCGAGCTAAAACCTTCCCCCTGTGTAAGAAAGACTTTAACCCAAAGTGAGCAGCAGCGTGACTTTTATTTTTTCACCTCAACTGCCCTAGTTTTTCCCCTGACACACAGACCCCTATTCTGTATGCTGTGCAGCCGCCTTCCCCTTGCTCAGGAAGCCTTCAGCTCCGCCCACCACACTGACCCTGGCCTCCCGTCACGTGCACGCTCTCTGTTACCCGCCTCGCGCCCCCGCCGCCTGCCCGGAAGCCGGAAGGGAAAGCGGAAGTGCCCGGCGCGTGCGCTGTCAGTCCGGCCGCTCCCTGCTCGGTGCCGCGCACGGTTCGGGGATCATGTCTAAGAACACGGTGTCCTCCAACCGCTTCCGGAACGTGGATGTGGACGAGTATGACGAGAACAAGTTCGTGGACGAAGAGGAGGCGGGGGAAGGGCAGCAAGGACCGGACGAGGGGGAGGTGGACAGCGCTATCCGGGGATATCCTCATATGTGTACAGTGTGTGTGTACGTGTGTACAGTGTGTGTACAGTCTGCTGCATGGGGACAGTGTGTGTAGCATGCTGTATACCTTCTGTGCACAGAGAGGACACAAGATATATATTGCATTGCATACTGTTAGCAAGGAGCCTAATGCACTGTATATGGTGACGGTGTATATTGTCATAGAGGAGCCTAATATGTAGTGAGGGTTGTATACTATACTAGACTGTACTCTATATAGATTGTTTTGGTTATAAACTGTTGACAGCATAGCCTGCTATATACTGTACACATAGTTCTGGTGTATACAGTCACAGTCATCTGCACTATGCATAGTGATAGAAGGGGGGTCTGCTATATGGTATATACCCAGTGCATAGTGGTGGTGTATACTGTGAAAGAGAAGACAACTGTGTATACTCTACATCAATGTGCACACAACCCCCAGAGGGGAAGCAACCTGCTATATACATGTTGTGATTGTGGGTGAATCATACATTGTGTATAGTGATTATCCGGCTCTGCATCTTGTACATGGTGATTCTCTATAATGTATGAGATGTTGTGCTGCATTCTCGATGTCTAAAGATTGTATACTCTGAACTCGGGTGTTTTCTATATACCATCATTGTATACAAGGGAGATACATTAGATCAGGAGTGGCCAACTCCAGTTCTCAAAGGCCACCAACAGGTCAAGTTTTAAGGCTATGCCTGCTTCAGCAAAGGTGGCTCAGTCAATGATTGAGCCACCTGTGCTGAAGCAGGAATATCCTTAATCTGACCTGGTGGTGGCCCTTGAGGACTGGAGTTGGCCACCACTGCAGTAGATAAACTCCCAGCATAGTTTCTGTATAAGCGTTAATAGGAGGATAAAGTAATGTGTACACATTGTGCACTTTGAGCTTGATCACCCACTGGCGTCGGTGCTTTACGCAGTGATAGCCACACCTCAGTGGTTTATCAGTATGTGTACACGCAGTGTGGCTGGGGAAGTGAGGCATGCTTAGTCTTGCTTGTGGTTTAGGAATGCAGGAAGCTGGTGCCACAGTCACGGGGAGAAGGGAAAACGGCATGTTTAGCATTTTCTTTCTAACATTCCTAGATTTGCCTCTTCACTCCTCCTTTTATTGACTACATGTAAAATATTTAAAATATTAACAATGTAACTGGAAAGAAGGGAAGCCAGTACTGAAGATGGGAGCATATAGTTATTCTACCTATGTAGTCTATGCGTGGTCTTGCAAACTTGCGGCTAGAGCTCTGTGATCCATTTATTCTACCTTCAGGCACCGGGGTTTCTATATATCAATAGAGGTTTGCTTTAAAACGCATCAACTTTTATTATTACTATATTTTTTGCTAGTTTGCAATGTCTTCCACTTTACGCTAGTAATCAACCAGCGAGATTAACCCTTTCAGTGCTGGGGAAGCATTGCATGTCCACTCGGCACGGAAGTGGTTAATGCCAGGTCTGAACCGACAACCTTTTTGCCATGGCGAAAGGTGAAAATACGATGGCCAGTGATGCAAAATTGAACATGCTCCATTCTAATAAGTGAATTACTAACCTCCGTTAAACAGTTCCCATAAGGCACACTATGACCGGGCCATATAGGCAGAAAATACTAGTAGTGTACATTGATGATAATGCTCCCTTAAGCATCAATTTATTGGGGAGACTTTGCGATACATACTTCTGGATCCCTGGTTTAATCTCTGCTCTCGGGGCTGAAAAACATTGGGTTGAAGGCCTGTGACAGTGACAGTGAAAGGGTAATGAAGAGACTATGATAAACAACCTGTATGCCGAAAATACATTGCAAGTGAACAGAGTTTGCAACTAATCGTCAAAGGAGAATATCCATCATTGACATAGGAAACAAATCGCGTATTGTAGCACTGATTTTGAACACATCCGGTTAAATTATTTTTAATGCACGCAATATCACAGAATTATATTGTAGACATCTTAAAGCTGTTACCTGTCGGACACTAACCACTGTGTGTTGTGTGCTTGAAAATCAGTCGCACAACTAGCCTGTGTTATTTTGATATACAAATACGGCTGTTGCTTTTAATTGAATGGTCCCGTCATCCCCGGCCTGTGTGCGTGGTTGGTATGTGTTTCCCTTAACACCAAGCTACAGGAAATATGATGGGTGCGCTGCAGGCAGCTCTGAAGAATCCTCCCATCAATACTAAGAATCAGTCCACAAAGGTAAAGTCACTGCACAGCTGGGGCTCGGTTTGGACGGGTCAGTTTCATTCTCTTTTTAGTGCATCTTTTAGCAAATGCTGAGTCACGGAAATAGTTACAGTAGCAACCCATTTAGTGATTTGACTTTTTATAATTTCGAGCCTTTTGTTATAGACGAAAAAGACAAAACTAGAAGTGACAGGAATCTTTAGAGCTTCACATTGCCTGAAATATGGAAAATCCTATATGTTTTTTCTTTTCCTTTGATTGGAGTGTGCACAGGGTTCATTGAGTGAAAAGCACAGAGGGTATTGTATTGTATGTCTTTATTTATATAGCGCCATTAATGTACATAGCGCTTCACAGCAGTAATACATGTGGTAATCAAATAAATAACAGATAATATAAATAACAGATCATGGGAATAAGTGTTTTAGACATTAAGGAAGAGGAGTCCCTGCTCCGAGGAGCTTACAGTCTAATTGTTAGGTAGGCAGAACGTACAGAGACAGTAGGAGGAAGTTCTGGTAAGTGCATCTGCAGGGGGCCAAGCTTTATGTATCATGTGTTCAGAATAGCCACAGTGCTATCCATATGCTTCTTTAAGCAGGTGTGTCTTAAGGTGGGTCTTAAAGGTGGATACAGAGGGTGCTAGTCGGGTACTGAGGGGAAGGGCATTCCAGAGGTGAGGGGCAGTCAATGAAAAAGGTTTAAGGCGGGAGAGGGCTTTAGATACAAAGGGGGTAGAAAGAAGACATCCTTGAGAAGAACGCAAGAGTCTGGATGGTGCATAACGAGAAATTAGGGCTGAGATGTAAGGAGGGGCAGAAGAGTGTAAAGCTTTAAAAGTGAGGAGAAGAATGGAGTGTGAGATGCGGGATTTGATCGGAAGCCAGGAGAGGGATTTCATGAGGGGAGATGCTGAGACAGATCTAGGAAAGAGTAGAGTGATTCTGGCAGCAGCGTTAAGGATAGATTGTAGGGGAGACAGGTGAGAGGCAGGAAGGCCGGACAGCAGGAGGTTACAGTAATCAAGACGGGAGAGAATGAGGGGCCTGAGTCAGAGTTTTAGCAGTTGAGCAACAGAGGAAAGGGCGTATCTTTGTTATATTGCGGAGGAAAAAGCGACAGGTTTTAGAAATGTTTAGGGTATATACTGCTCACTAAATGACGGTAAAGTGATTTGGAATATGGTTTTCGCCCTAAATACCTAGATTGGCATTGGGTGCATCAGATGGGCTGACTATAATACTATTACCAAAATTAGAGAGAGGGATGTGTTACCAACCCCCTCCCTAGCTAGAAACCCACTGATAGATGCACTCCTGGGCTATTAAAACATAGCATTTATTATAACAATTAAAAGGAACTATACATATATAATAATCATGAATTGTGAAAAAATAATAATATAACGTGAAGTGAGTTAAAATATGTAGGAGTAAGTCTGGTACTGGTGAAGCTGACTATCAGGTGTATAGCCCTGGTGTCGAATAATATAATCTTAGGCAACTCCTAGAATTAAATTGGCAATCAATCCACCTGTAGAACCTAACTATATGTAGGGCAACTAATCCTAATTGGTGTGGCTGCTTAGATTGGTATTGATGTGCTCCTTATGTAATGAGATGTTAACCCTCACACAGCATACCTGAAAACCAACCAAAGATTGCAATGTATGAAGCAAGCCGCAAACATAAATGGTAACGTGATAATCAGATGTTAGAGACTAAGCTAGATATAAACGCCCTGCTAACCATGGCACAGCTCCAACATCACTGCATAATTTTACTCCTAGCAACTAAGTGATAATAGTTTACAGTGATGCGGGTCAGCTTAGTACAATCATTGGTTGGTGGTAAGTGGATTGATCCTGTGTGGGGCAACATCAGCACACCTAAACCAGTAGAAAAGGAATAGCAAATAAAATACACATAATGTACAAGAGTAGATTGGAGACCAGTATCAATGCTTTAACGGCAAAAAATAAAAGCTTATTGGTAGTCACCTTTTCTAAGAGATGTTCATTGACTGTATTCATTTGAGCAGGGCAATTTTGTTTCTCTAAATGAAGTGTTTTGCTTCACACATATTTGCAGTATATTGAGGCATGTCCATTTTTACAGCGCAAAAATGCTCTGTAGTTTATGAAAGAAAAAATGTACATAGTGCAAACGTGCCGATTAATAAAATGAAAAAACGTGAAGAATCTTGTAGATTCCTATCACTGACGTGGTAATGAATTAAATCAGGCGTTTTTAGAATAAATCTGGTCAGGATCTTGGTAAAATACTGTGTGGCTGGACCTCCAAATTCATAAAAAAGAGAGAGCGAAAAGTGGACATAGAATAGAACAATTTATGTAGGTAAAATACAAGTGAGCAGTGAGCTCATTCAACTCACATGCTCCCAGAATTAAAACAGCATTAAGACCACTCAGGGTCTTGCTATCGCGGTGCCCCAATCCACTCGGGCGTTAGCCGGCTTCTGCTCCTCTGTTACTTTGCTGCGCTTCAGGGTTGGTGACGCAGGCAAAGATCCTCGGCAGCGGCTTATGGTGTTCAGGGTACTCCAGTAGACAGCGTATACAGATAAGGGACCACCCTACGGGTGTACCCCTGAGAAAGCTCACACCTGTTGATTGAAACGCGTAGGGTGGTCCCTTACCTCTATTCGCTGTCTACTGGAGTCCCCTGCACACCATAAGCAAGACCCTGAGTGGTCTTAATGCTGTTTTAATTCTGGCAGCATGAGAGTTGAATGAGCTCACTGCTCACTTGTATTTTACCTTCATAAATTGTTCTATTCTATGTCCACTTTTCTCTCTTTTTTATAAATTTGGAGGTCCAGCCACACAGTATTTTACCAAGATCCTGACCAGATTTATTCTAAAAAAACGTCTGATTTAATTCATTACCATGTGAGTGATAGGAATCTATAAGATTATTCACGTTTTTTTTTTATTTTGTTATCAGCACGTTTGCACTATGTACATTTTTTCCTTTTCATGAACTACGGAGGGTTTTTGCGCTGTGAAGCCCTTTGCTACCCACCCCATGAGATGTTTGGAAACAGCTGCATCTCTCCTGTAGGGCGATATTACACGAATATATATATATATATATTATTATTATTATTATTCACTGCGTCTCACGCCCATTTTTTTACTGTTTTATCACAGTGTGTTCACTATTGGTGATATTAGGTTTGCGCTTTTCCTCTGCTGCACACCCATTTTTACAGGATCAGGGCCCTGAGCTGCATCTGCAATATGCAAGTTTGTCTTATCAGTGAAACAAGTAGAATGCATTCTCTTAATAGAAGAGTCACCACCATCTTCTGCAGTGATGTGGGCAGTAGGTCTCATTCTTAGTCACTGTGTGAGTCAGTGTTAAGATGAGTGGACATACTGCTCTATACTTCATTATACATCTGATTAATGTTGCCCTGTAGTATGATAGACGGACCTGTTTTTAACTTCCTCTCTGTTAATGAATCACATTGGCGCAATGCAGGAAGAGAGGGGTCCTTAATTAGCTCTATAATCCTTCTATCTCCGTATGTTTCGGTATGATTCTTGCTGATACAAAGAGCTTACTAATCCAATATTGTCCCTGATTTGTGCGGTTACATATATATTGATATATACGTACATGGTACATTCTGTATGTAACCATATCGTACATGTAGCCATATTTTTATTTTTCATTCTATTCCGATAATCTAACATTATGTAGGCACTTATTTAGGATTGACTGAGTAGAGTACAAATGACCTTCTTTCTCCTGCAGGATCGAGCTGAGAGTTTGGTGCTGAAAGTCCTGATCTCCTTCAAAGCTAATGAGATAGAGAAGGCGGTTCAGTCCCTAGACCGAACTAGCGTGGACCTGCTAATGAAGTACATCTACAAGGGCTTTGAGAGCCCATCTGACAACAGCAGTGCTGTCCTGCTGCAGTGGCATGAAAAGGTGAGCAGAATCCTGACTTCTCTAAACAGCGGGGTAGGTGTATTTCTGAACATCACTGTGACTCCTTGATTTCCGGAGTTCAGGCAGACTCGGGTGTGGATCAAAAAGGGATCCATGAGCACCAAAATAAAAACCCAGGTGGTGCATGTACAGGTGCAACAAGGTTCTGTAGTATATCTACAGTAAATGTGTGCTCTTTTCCCTTTTTATCATCTGTATTATAAATGGTGTGGATTTTAGCTTACAGCGGCAATCCTTTAGAGGAGCCAACGGTAGCAGTGCGCACCTGCCCCCCCTCACACCGATGTTTCTGATTGGCTCACCTTTAGCGTCCAGTTAGAGGCTATTTTAAGTTCCAGGAAGGGCTGAAACATTGGAGGGATTTTGTGGTCAAACAGTGGTGGCTCTGCTCTGGCACCCAGTTCAGGCAAAAAAATAAACATCCTTTGAACAGGGAAGCTTCCTATTTACATTTCGACATACACAGTATTGTCCAGGACGTACCACACGCTGTTAGCTGCAGTGTTTTGTTTCCCCCACTCTATGCAGTGGAAGAAATACATAAGACAGTATAATATTGGTAGTGTAGGACACGCCGAAATGGGTTTACTGTGACGTGGTTGTAAATGGTGGTTAAACTATTTTGGCCAAAGTATTGAATTAAATGATCCATATTTATGGCGATTATAAATACATAGTAATGTACTCAAACATTTGTCATATTGGATGTAACATCGGGGCTTGCTTGTCTCTTGTTGTAGAACAGGGAAGTTTACCTCTTTAATAACTTGTCCTAAGAAATATAATGCTGACCACACTTCTAATGATACCAGCAAGTGGTCTGATCGAGCAATTTATCAGTAATCTGCATCTGCATCTTGCATCTGTCTTATGGAGCCGACTCGTCACATATCCATAGTCTTCACATATAAATTGTTAGCACTACAGTGGTTGATGGGACCTCGCTAAGGCCACCACGTTCGTCACGGGTGTTTGTTTTTTTTGTTGTATTTGGGGTTATAGATCAGAGGAAATTAGAATATATTTAAGATGTAAACGGGCCCAAGTTCTGACTTTAACCCTTTGTGTTCCTTACAGGCATTGGCAGCAGGAGGTGTGGGCTCCATAGTCCGAGTTCTGAGTGCCAGAAAGACAGTTTGAATGTGCAGCTTGTCGTGATATGGAAGAGCTGGTGCCAAGACCAAATCTTTGTGCCACAGCCAAGCTGCGGCCAGCATTCCCTTAGTCTTTCTCTCCCACATTTCTATTCCTCCTTCTATGCCTCTTAAGCTTTCATTTTTTTTTTTTTATACTTTTTTTAAGAAAACCGTACCTGCTAGCAGAGTGCAGTGCTCTGCCTGACCTGAGTGTTAAGTTATCAGCATTTCAATACATGCACTCAATGAGCTGGGCTCTTTTGAATAACCAACCCTCTCCCCTGAGACATACACAGATTAGAAATTTGAAGCACTTGCAATGCTCCCTCAACATACATGAATCTTCTTGCGCCTCATAACCCCATTGTTGTCAGCGCAAAATCCCTCGGCTTGGTCATGGAGTCGACCTCCTTAACTCCCCCTGCCACAGCCAACCCCAACTCTACTAGGAGTATACTTACAGGAGTGGCATTTTGCAATCTAAGGCTTTTATATCGCTGAACCGAGTCGCAGAGACATATCTTGGTTTAACCAGTTTTATGCTGACGGAGCCTGGATCTCATTACTTTTAACTCGCTCAGGGTCAAAGTGTTTAAAGGGACATCTCGTGCATAGTAACTCGGTGGTTACATTGCAATTATAGCATCATCGATTGCTTTGCACAAATTACTTTCCTAAACTATCAAAAGCAGGGTCTCTCTGAACCATGAATCAGATCCTAAATGAAACCAGCAGTACTATATAACCAGGAAGTCACTGGAGGATATATTTTTAGCCTTCACTAAATTAGACTGAAGGCTTTGTTCCTCCCCTTCCACCCCCCTGTATTAACCAACTTATTCGTCTCAAATGACCCCACTCATATTATTCCTGTTAACTCCCTTTTTATCTAGTACTGCTGATTTAAAAAATAATAAAAAATGTTGAGACAAACGGGTTTGCTAATAATTTAGGAGCATTATGACACCTGTCTTTGAACCTGCATATGAAAAGGCTTTTAATGTCCTAGTGAGGTACCTGTTGGTAAATTTAAACAGGTGTCTCAACATTGTAACATATAACAAACTACCTTTACAGCTTTCACTAGACATTTGTTGAGGGTCAAACGACAATCCAGAAGTGTTCCAAGTGCACAGTTAGCTGATGGCCACTGCACGGTTATTATGAAAGGCCGATGGTTGAAGGAATTTATGCATTGGATACAGAAGCAGAGATCCAATTAGGTACATTCAGGTTGTGCCTGTCCTGTTTCTTCTGCAGAGCGGACAACATAACAGGACTCTCCCAAACTCTTTCATCGATAGGTGTGGGTGATGGCAAGCTGGAGGACAACCCTGCAGCCAGTTAGCCGAAAGGGGTGTGGCCTTAGCCACTTCTGTGCTAGAGGTGCCTGTAACACATACATTTGCATTACAGGGACTTGTAGCACTAGAGCATTTAAACTTTGCTATGTTTTTTTACAGAATAAATAAAAAAAGTTGATTTGGAACTTAAGCCCTTCATTTGTTTTTTGTTCATTGCTGATTTTATGATGTGCTTACAGTATTTGATTAGTACTGTATTAACTCATTTTCTATGTAACGACTTGGAGCTCCGTTATGTGCCTGTGCCAGCTGATAACCCGCAATGGTTAATACTCGGAGCAGATGCCTCATAACAGGCATGATACAGACACAGTGCTTACTTACAGCTGCTCACAATAACCTCATAGTATTCCCATCTCATTCCAGTCACTGTTACAGTGGAGCTGGGTTCAGGGGACATTCGCTCTGCAGCATCATACTGTGTGTTCTGAGATGTCCCCACAAGGTGGCTGCAGTCTCCAGAAACCTGGGAACCCTGGGAGACTAGTGTTGTACCGGGTTCTAAATTTTCTGAAAACCAGGTAACGGGTACCCGGGCAAAATTAATCATTTTACCGGTTACCCGGACGGCACTTACCTGCAGGGTGATGAAAAACGCGGCGACATCTGGGAGCAGCAGCAGAGGTCCTGGTGGCAGTGGCAGCAACGGAAGTCCGTGTTAACCCGGCGATACCAGTGGGCGCTGGGGAACCATGTGACTGGAGCGTTCCTATTGGACAGCCGGCTCCTCCCTGGCTGTCCAATAGGAACGCTCCTGCTCCGGTCACATGGTTCCAAGGCTCCCACTGGTATCAGCTGTGTGCTGTTTTTCTGCTGCTCCCGCCGTATGAACACGGACTTCTGTTGCTGCCACCAGAACCTTTGCTGCTGCTGCGCCCAAATGTCGATGCTGTCTTCCTCGCCAGTCTTCCTCGCCAGTCTTCTTCACCTTCAGTCGCCGGCTGCAGGTAAGTGATGAAGTATTTTCATTTACAGTGACATTACCCGGCGCCGGTTCCTACCCGGTACTGGGCCCAGCCCCCTGCTGCCGGGTCCGGGTAATTACCTTGTGCTCGGTACATCAGTATGGGAGACTCTTGTCCAACCAACCAACCAACCAACCGTACAGTGGTAATGGCCATACTTAAAGCCACAGTTTACATAGGCGAGAAGCAGGGGGTTACCGGAGCTTAGGGTTAATTTCAGCTCCGGGGACCCACCTGGTTCCTGAGATACACACCTGTAAACATAGCGTCGGTGCAATCCACTCCACAACATGGACTTGGCTCTGTTGTGGTTTCCTATTGTGCCACGGGAGATTTGGACAACCTGTAAGTACCGCTGGTAGCGTTTCTGGTGTCTCTGGAAGCAGGGGGCCCTCGAAGAATAACAATGCAGGTTCAGCTCGGGGACCCTCTGCTTCCCACCTATGTAAAAAAAAAATACATTAAAAAAAAAAGTCCCATTTAAAAATAAAGAAAATAATATATTGGATTTAGATTAAATTGAAAAATCATTCAGCCATAAAAACACTGTCCTCTTATTTGTAAGAGTTTGATCGTTTAAAAGGTGGTAAATAATTTTGTAAATTTAGACCTGAAAACCAAAAAGCATAAAACACAATAACAAGGGTACCAAATGTAGAACATGCTCCATTTTTAGGTGGTGATGAGTAAATATGTGCACATTTTCCTGGTTCACAATGCTAATGTTTGTGCACATTTATGAAGAAATTGCCTCTGCTGTGGATGTAAAAAAATAAATAATTATAATTGAACTGTCCCAGCTTTTTCAAGGTTTGAAACTTGCCAAAATTCTGCAAAAGGTGCCAATATTCACAGAAGCCAACAATCCCACACGTGTGATTTTTATGGGCAAATTGGAGTGTGATTATGGCTCTGATTTTTGTTTGCCATTCACAACTTTTTTTTTTTTTTTTGCATATCACAAGTGTCCAGAATGCATCACATTTGCAAATGGGTATGAATGATTTGCACATACAGCTCAACCCCATTATAGTGCGATCAGCTACAATGAGAATCCGCTTATAACGCGGTCTGAGCATGGCTCCCGAGATTAGAAATCCTCAATTTTGCCGCGAGAGGACTTACCGGCATCTAGATCTCTCTCCTCTTTGCTGTCAGCTCTCTCCTCACTTCATAGGGCTGTGTCCACGTGTGTGTAGTCATGTGACCCTCCTCTGTGACGCTGCACACGAGCTGACAGCTGCAGAGAGGAGAGTACGTGGATACAACCCTATGAAGTGAGGAGAGCGTTCTAGATGCCAGTAAAACCTTGCGCGCTGAAATTTTAACGCGATCCCTCTGTGGCCTCCAAGGATCGTGTTATAACAGGGTTCAGCTGTATCTAGAGGCTCATACCCAACTTAATACAAGCCACAATTGAAGTGTGTGACAGCCATATATAGAAGTTCCTGAAAAAAAATGAGTTGAGTTCTGCAAAATAGACTGCTAGAGCGTTTCACAACGAAGCATACGCACAGGATGGAAAAATAAAGGCAATTTGAACAGTTGGGTTTTTTTTTTTACAGCCTACAGTATATAAGTGAGACCGCATACTGACATGAATGCCCTTATCCAGATGCTTTCATGAATGTAATTAGGCAGGACCCTCTAGTTTAAATCAACCACTTGCCAGGTAGTGGTGCTTGGGAATGAAAACAAAACAAGAAATCTATGTACACTCTATACAAAATAAAATACTACATTGTTTTAAATAGTTTCCATACATGCTGGTTACCCTGGCTCATTTCTATCTGGTTATTTGGTAAGCAATCCGTTCATCTTCTATTGACATCCATTTAAAAGCAGCTATCCCTCCAGAAGCCTGTATGTGGTTCTCGTGCAATGTTGGTATCTTGCCCTCTGCCATGGCCAGATCTTGGAAATAGGTGTTAGTTTGTTAAAAATCAGGACTTTGAAGTACATGACATGGAAGCTTTTTAGATTGGCTCTGCTCTTGGCTGGCACGACCCCTGCATTGCATGCAACAATAGGGCATCAAAGTCTACACAAAATCAGAGGTAACCCTATTTAACGATCCCGAGCGAACTATAATGCCTCCGACACCGACGAAAACCCTTCACGGGGATTCCATAGCGGCCATGAAGAAAAATCAAGATTCCTCCCGCTTAAACCTCCAAGATGACGGCTCTCCGCATGGTAGCAACAACGCTGGTAGTGAGGATGAGCGGGACCCTCAGCTCTGCACAAAAGCAGATGTAAAAGCTGTACAATAATCTGAAACCCACATTCCAGTCAGAAATGCAAAAGACCGTCAAGGAATTAAGAGGAGATATTTCTCATTTGGAACAAAGGACAAATGACCTCGAAAATAAAATGCTTGAGGTGTCCACTACCCAAGAAGATCTCTCCCAAAGTATGATCCACACAACAGTGGCAGAACAGAAAGAAAACCTTGACAACCGGGCTCGTCGGAATAATCTCTGTGTCGGGTGCCTCTGAGCCGCCTGTGCTGAAGCAGGGACTGAGCGAGCCATCTGTGCTGAAGTATGATATCCTGAAAACCTGACCTGTTGGAGAGGGAGGGCGGGCGGGGTGCTTGAGGCCTTGAGTTGAGCACCCCTAGATTATATAACGGCCCTGCTGCCTAGAGGTAGCCTCCCATTGTGCGTCACTCGTAGATTAACTGTTCCCTAGTACTCTATATATGCCTTATGCTTGTAGTAACGGTCCCCTATCAGTGTGTCTACCAGTGTCACTCACAATGGGGACTGTCCCACTATCTGTCATCGCTCCTTGACTGCCAGTCAGTCTTACTGTGTATATATCCCCTCTCACGGTTTGCCAGCCACTTTCACTGATCAGACGGTGCCTCTCACTTTGTGTGACTTACCACTGCTTATGTGAATATGGTCTGTGCACCAGGGCTCACTCCTGGTTATACGGGGTTGCTGAGCCAGGTACGGGGGAGGGGGCTGCCCATGTCTAAACTATGACAGCACGTCCCTGGCTGAGCCCTGGGGTGGGGTACCCGGCCTGGTGCTCCGGAGCGGTGGAGGCCGACATTCCCCCCACCCCTGAGTACTAGTTAACTCCGAATGGAAAGTCTGCAGCTGTGGTGAACGAATCATGGGACCTCCCCGTGGGTCACCTGCGCTTCAATGCTATTGCCACAGGACACCGAGACCAATCTGTTAAATCTGTTACCTAATCTCTAGCTTCTGAGCCTACCATGGTAACCTTTACACTACACTGGGCTCTGGGGAGAGCTCAATTTTGTCCTGAACACGTAGGGGCTTACTGTATATGCACCAAAGCGGCCGATCGTGCCATTTTTGTCCGAACTTGCTCATTTATTCAATGGATATTTCTTCTGGAAAAAAAGCCTAATCGGCCGCTCTGGTGGATATAGTAGAACAAGCATTTTAATTTTTCCAACACTTGCATCTTCTGAACGCAGCATCAGATATAAAAAATAAGAACGGTGTTGGAATGGGCAAGCAATCTCTTAAATTAAATAACATATTAAAAGCCCCCGCCCAACCCCCTTCACAAATGGGCAGACTGCTACTATAATGATGAAGCATTTATAGGGCAGAAACATTGGGTAACAGCTAAGGCCTGCATGGTGAGAAGTGGGTAAGGCAGAATGGATGTTATTGCATCATTAACTGTGTTACCCCACTTCTCATCATACTGATAGGAGGGTGAGGGGATAGCACTGAAACCTACGGAGAGATGACCGGTTCCCCGGCCGGTGTCACTTCTTGGCTTTCTCTTCCTTTAGAAGGGGAAGGAAAGGTTCCTCATGCTGAGCTGATTGCTTCTAGTCTTCTAAGGAAACTGGGTTATCTTCCTCTCCCCCCCCCCCCCCTCTCAAGCAGAATATATTGGAGTTGCAAAATGATGAACACTTAGCCAAGTGACAGCGTTTCCTTACCGTTTTCACACATGAACAAACAGTGCAGTAGTGATTCGCAATTACAAACCGAACGGTAGCTCAAACTCGCATTTTTTGTGAAATGGAGATATTCAGGTACAGTAGATCCGAGGTTCACATCGCGGTTGCAACTCGCAGGTTCTGATCTCGTAGCGAGATGGGATCCACTATGTGACTCTGGAGAAAAAATAAATGTTTTCTTCATCGGATTGAAGCCGTGTGTCTCCGGAGCTGCCCCTGCTTCCATCCTACAGCTGCGGCCGCTTTTATCCTAATGCGGCCGGATCCGCGGCGCTCTGATAACCGCTGCCAGATGCGGTATATTTTCTTTTTTTCCGAAACGGTTTGCGGTATGTTAGCGTTCAGATTTTTAGCGCTGTCTGCTATACTGCAATACCGTCTAAAAACACAGGTGGGCGTTTGCGAGCTGTTGTCTTAAAAGTCTAATAAGTCTAATGCATGTCTAATGCATTATGTCTGTGTGTGCGCACGCAGTATTTGTAAATGTAGGATTTACAGTATACAGTATTACAAAAATATAGCGTTGCGTCTTCTTCGAATATAAAATTATCACATTTCTATATAGTACTGTATGTACTGAATTACAGTATTTTGTAATCAGTACTTTTACTTGTTTTCATACTCTTTTTATATTATGCGTGTACCGTACAGTACAGTATGTCTCATTTGAACATTGTTGAAACGCATAGCCGTGTTATAGTATCACATTTCGGCGCATACAGCGCTCTCCCTCTCGCCCCCGCACACACACAAGGCTAAAGTACTATTTCAACTTCTTATCTACAGTACAGAACACCTCTCCCAGCCAGATGGCTTTCTGAAAGCCAGATGGGTTTCTGGCTTCAATCATCCCGAACCTGTCATCACATTCCTGCGTGTATAACGTACAGAGCCTGGTGTCACATTTCTGCGCCTGTGTGTAATCCTCTTTGAGCAGGGACATACAGTAGTTGATGATTAATGCGCATGCGTGTATAACTTCACAATCATGTGGAATTTCAAGTCTGGAAAAAAAAACCTATTTATTTTTTTTGTTGTTTTTGTTTGGTTTTCAGATGTGTGCCTGCATAAAAATTCTTGTTATTCTGATATTCTATCGGTACTGTAGCTTTTTAATGCGACACTGGTCATTCACGTGCTTTATGTTATTTTTATTGATTTTGGGGTGTGGGGATCAAAACATTATGATGACATGTTGAAAATACTGTGTGTCTTTGAACTTCAGTACAGCTAATCCTTCATGCAGCTTTACCCCCCTCCCCCTCGCAGACACACACAAGGCTAAAGGATTTCAACTTCTTGTCGAGACCTCTCACAAACCATTCATTTGCTAATGCTTGGCTTTGTGCTTTTAATCATCCCGAGCCGAGCCTGGTGTCACATCTCTGCGTCTGCATGTAATCCTCTTTGGGAAGGGACCTACAGTAGTTGATGATTAATGCGCATGCGTGTACAACTTCACAATCATGTGGAAGTTCAAGTCTGGAATTTTTTTATTTATTTTTTGTTGTTCTTGTTTTGTTTCCAGACATGTGTGCCTGCATAAAAATTCTTGTTATTCTGATATTCTATCGGTACTGTAGCTTTTTAATGCGACACTGGTCATGCACATGCTTTATGTTATTTTTATTGATTAGGGGGTGTGGGGATCAAAACATTATGATGACCTGTTGAAAATACTGTGTGTCTTTGAACTACAGTACAGCTAATCCTTCATGCAGCTAAACCCCCCTCTCCCCCGCAGACACACACAAGGCTCAAGGATTTCAACTTCTTATCGAGACCTCTCGCAAACCATTCATTTGCTAATGCTTAGCTTTGTGCTTTTAATCGTCCCGAGCCGAGCCTGGTGTCACATCTCTGCGCCTGCGTGTAATCCTCTTTGGGAAGTTACCTAGTTGATGATTAATGCGCATGTGTGTATAACTTCACATTCATTTTCAAATTCTTCGGCTAATCCATTATGCTAATCCATTATGATGACCCCCCCCCCCCAACCCTTTGAGGCTTTGATTGCGGTAACGCATGCGCACTTGTGATAAACACTTCTCTTCTTTGAATATGTTAATCTGATTAGCCAATGAATACAAATGTAACCAATGAATACAAATGTAAGCCTTCTTGAAGAATCCCCCCACCCCCCACCCCCCACACACACACACATTCACAGTGAATTTAAAGTTCAAAGAAAAAAAATGTGAATGTAATGAAATATTTATTTTATTTTATCAGGAATAAAAAATACAAATAATCATTTTCAGTGTTTATCTTCTTTGTACACGTACAGTAGTGTACTGTAGTTCTTCTGTCAGTTGAAATTTGAGGGCTGGTGCATAATCATGGAAGAATGAAAAATACAAATAATCATGAATAATGCACATTTATAATAATAAAAACAGTAATACAAATTTTTAGTCTTTCTCTTGTTCGTCATGGCCACATTGCATTCTGTAGTTCATTGAGAGAGGTTTTTCTTGTGTAAATCATGGCTGTAGATACACTATACACACAGTTCACACAATTTAAAAAATAATTACATACAGTACGGCAGCTGTACCCACCATAGACTTTGCCATTCGGTTGGCGCTGAGCCACTGCCAGTCCCGTAGTCTTGATTATACACATAGTTGACAGGTGACAGCGGGCCTGCTAGACCTGTAGTTGACAGCTGATGAAGCTGGAAATCGCTTTGGTACATGCAAGATTGCTGGTATCTGTACGTGAAATCCTGCTCAGGCTGCAGGTACCCAGGCGGGGGCTGATAGCTGCCGGTCAGCAGGTTTTCACAAATGGTCGGACCGTTATTGGAAGCCGGCGCTGGCGCATTGCTTGCCTGGGACTGACGATTCTTAGTTGGTTTTACCATGATCGTTCGCCTTTTGAACTCTCCATGATCAAAGATACTGGAAAATTCAGGGGCAACACAACACACCAATACCCTCCTCCTGTAACTCCGGGTGCAGGAGCAATACAAAAAAAAACGCAGATCGATACATAACTTTTTCCTTATCGCACGCTTCCACCCCAGAGCATCTGGTGAAAATATGTAAAAGTCATAATTTTCGATAAAATATTGATAAATTTGACCAACTGTGGCCATCTTATCATTTGCTGAACTAACTGCTGACCATATTAAATAAGCGTACTTTATGTTGGGCTTTTTGAACATGGACTGCAGTGGTGTACTCATCTCTGGACCTTTCTGGACCTCTCTGGACAATGGAATAGAACACCAGACACTTTGCATTTAGTTTTTAATATGAAACGCCTAAATAGATACAATGTTGTACAACTTCTTCAGTACCAAGGTCAATTCACAAAGGACCACTGTGGTATTTTTTTAAACACCTGCAAGTCAACACATTACTGAAGCGCATGCGCATTACAATTCATGAATATCTGCCACCTGGCGGATACGCGAAGAATTGCAACCAATTAAATCCGAAACATTCTCATTAAACAGATCAAGCGCGGGTGACGCCGGCATGATTGCGACATGAATACGGCACGAACGCCGCATGAACGCGGCGAAGCGCGTGGCATTCGGAAAAAGTTGCCGGAAAATATCGGAGAAGTGTTAAAATAAAAGAGGCCGCGGCTGTATGTAATAAAAATACATTTACAGGCTAACCACTAAGGGAATGAAGGGGTTAAATACCAGTGCCCAGTTTATTGGGGTAGAGGGGTGGGTGAAGGTGGTATTTGGTCCGTGCTGGGTAATTAGGCCGCCATGGTGGTTAGCCGGAGGGGTTAACCCCTTCATTACCTTAGCGGTAGTAACCACTAAGGTAATGAAGGGGTTAACTCCTCCCACAACCTTCCCGGTAGGCCTAACCACCCACCCTGGGGCAACTACCTCCTTCACCCACCCCTCTACCCACCAAAAAACAGGTACTCTAGTTTAACCCCTTCATTACCTTAGCGGCTAGCTGCTAAAGTAACGAAGCTGTTTTAATTTTATTTTAATAACACAGTATTAAAGCAGGGTGTCTCCGGAGCTGAACCGCATTCATTTCAGCCTCGGGGACCCCCCTGCATCCCGAGCTACTTTAGATAAAGTGCAAACACGTACGAAACGCGTTGGAGGGTTGCTACACCTCCGTTTTTTAACATGGACTTAATAAAGTAATCATTTTTATACTAGTTTTTGACCTACTCTTGGCTTTGCGCCATATTCCAACTTCTGTCTCTTCTGATCTAATTATTGGCAGCACACCCAACTGGAGGCACAGGACAGAGGTACATCACAAATGTGAGTACATTTACATATACGGTATGAAGTGAATCTCGTATTATAATAGTGGTCCAGGGGCTATCCCAACAAGGTTTCGAGGAGTGGGTTCAAGCCCACTAACTCTTACCTTCAGGGTCACTGTGTCTCTTCATGGACCTTATACTTTTTGAGACATAGGGCTGTTATATACAGCATGAGGCCGTGCGGCCTCGCGTGCCTATGCGAACGCGCGTGCACGTTCCGCATGCTTTTCATGTTTATAGAGCAGGGAGCTGTGTATGTGTGTATGTGTGTGTATATGCGAGTATACACACACACACACACACACACACACACACACACACACACACACACACACACACACACACACACACACACACATCCATACAAACACACATCCACGCATACATGCATACATACACACATATACATACATACACACATATACATACATACACACATATACATACATTTCAGAGCCGGTAGCTGCACGAAAAGATGAATTTCTTCATCTTCGCCGCTGTCTGTCGGCTCCCCTCTCCCTGCCGTGCGCGCGCGGCCCTTCTATAGAAAGGCTGACTGATGTCAGCCAACTAAAATTACGCGCGCGGCACTATAGAACGTGCCATACACTTGCTGTCTCTACTGATTATATACAGTACCACTAGCCTCATGCCCTGTGCCTCTGTTTATGCGGAATATTGAGTGCATTTACATGTTAAGGATCCAGCGCTTGAGCACTTATACCACTACAAACTCTCTTTTCTACATTGCAATAAAAACCTGCCGTGTATTTATCTGTGTGGAGAGCGTGGAGCAAAAGTGACTGAATTGGGGAAGTACTTTCACATAACACTAGTTTCAGAATCTGTTTCAGACAGTTAATGTGAGGTGTGTCACTGCTTCCTCTTGTGCCATGGACACATTCTGACAACATCACATTCGGGGAGAGAAGACTCAGTGGGATGCCGAGCAGGGTCACAGAGAGAGCTTTTTACAAACAGACTCAGACTTAGGGACAAGTGGCACACACAGAGCAAAAGGCCCAAATAGACTTGCTGACCAGATCAACAAACACACAGCACAGGGACACACACAGACCGCATACACCAGATACATTTAAAGGGCTCCTGTGTGATTCTCCAGATGGCTCTAGTTGAGATTATGCGCCTCTGGAGTGAGGGGGTGTCCGCTGCTGATAAAGGGGACTGGACCGGTGCACTCCACTCTTTCACCTCCATCACGGACCCTCGAGCCAAGATCTGCTTTAACATCGGCTGCTGCCACCTTGTCACGGGAGCCCTGCACGATGCAGAGAAGGTGAGCAAGGGATGGGGGTCAGACCAGAGGAGAGATAGCTACCCGTTCCCATTGATTAAGGTATACAGTATGGATATATATCAGAATGTTGCATACAGTAAGTCTGTTATATATACATACACTTACACCACGGATATAGTAGACGTGCGCGACTCAGCGCACGGCATCACACGCGCCTGTAAGAGGAGCGATCCGTGGCCTGTAGGATTCCTATGACGTGCGCTACGGGGAGGCATGACGGAGGCGGGGCCGTCACGTGAGCGGTTCACCCTCATTGGCTGAACCACGCACGTGAACCAGCCGTCGCACGATCAAATTAAAAATGTCATCCAGCGAAAAACAAACGGTCGCGCCTTCGCTCTTCCATGCGCGCGCTTCATGGCCGTCCTCATTGAGGTACAACCTTCTGTTTGCGTCGCGTGGACTATGGAACGCGGCCTAACCATGCAGAGCTACAACACATAGGCCTAGATTTACTCAACTCGGATCAAATGAAAAATAGGCGTTAAACCAAAACCGACTCGCCAAGTCACCCCAGATCAGGCAAGTCCTAACTTATCATATCATTTATTCTTACCATGTCTTCTGAACGGAATACCTACTGCTTCTCTCCTAAATAAGACTTGCTTTAGAAGTTAGGACTTGCATGATCAGGGGTTACCTTGGTGCAGTGGGCAAGGTGGTCATACATTGACCCCAATATAAAATCCCAACCATATTTAAGAGGCCCTACTTAAATATATACAAAGACCAAGGGAAATAAGTGATACATATAAAAGATGTATTATTTAAATAAATATTAAAGAAAGGATATTAATTCCCAAGTATATAGTGAGCAAAAAATATAACATTTAACATATATATATATATATATATATATATATATATATATATATATATATATATATATATATATATATATATATATATATAGAACGAACAAGGGCAGAAGGCACACCGTAAGCAAGAAATAAACTGATGCTTATCCCATATGCACATAGAAAACAGATATTACCAGATGGGGTGCGCACATCCCCGAGGAAGGTCACGTTTAGCTGACCGAAACATTGGATGCAGTGCCTGTTTCCTTATACAGGCATACCCCGGTTTAAGGACACTCACTTTAAGTACACTCGCGAGTAAGTACACCTAGCTCAATAGGCAAACGGCAGATCACGCATGCGCCTGTCTGCACGTCCTGAACAGCAATACTGTCTCCCTACCTGTACCGTAGCTGTGCGCAAGCGGGGAGACTATAGAGCCCGTTACACATGCGTTATTTACATCAGTTATGCACGTATATGACGATTGCAGTACAGTACATGCATCGATAAGTGGGAAAAGGTAGTGCTTCACTTTAAGTACATTTTCGCTTTACATACATGCTCCGGTCCCATTGCGTACGTTAATGCGGGGTATGCCTGTACATCAATACAGTTGTTTCTACTACTTGATTGTGTGCTGTCTCTCTTTTCCGGATCCACCATCTGGTAATATATATATATATATATATATATATATATATATATATATATATATATATATATATATATATATATATATATATATATATCACCATTACAAATGTCATTTGTTGTACTTCCATGTTGCTTCTCAACCATCAAAGCTATCCCATCAGTTCTCTGAACGAGGATTTTTGGCAAACCAGGGAGTGCAATCACATGGATTAAGAAAAGAAAGAAGATGAATTTGGTATAATCGTTCCAAGTACTATATACTAAAGACACTTTCCCTCTATGCACTCACAATGAGTTCATGTATTATTAAATCTCCTTTGGTTATCCACTTCTGGTAGTTTTTTTTATTCTTTCCCCGTAATCAGTAGCACTGAGAAATGTAGCAAGGATCCAACAATGAAGACAAAGTTATAGAATATAGTGTAGAATGTTCAATTATTTAAATTCACATATATATCTACAATCATTGCCCTCACAATATATATGTAACATAAACACAGCTCGGCAAATAAGGGAAAAGATACGTCCTACGTGGAACTTATGAGAGACCCTTCCAACGCTCCGAGAGATCAGTTCGTCTGTGCGATCCGGTACCGCTGGTGGTTCTGTGCTTCTGGTTACAGGTCTTCAACTAGCATCCACGGATCTCTGCTGTTCCGCTCAACGCGTTTCACCTGGGGGCTTCTTCAGGAGTAACATGGTTAACCCTTCATTGGGGGCTTTATATACAATATTGGCATGATTGAAAAATGTAATGGTTTTTATTCAAACGGATTTAAAAAAATGGCGCATTTACACTGTAATATTAATGTAGTTCACATCTTGTGACTAAAAATAAATAACATTTATGATTGTAATAAATATTTATGATCGGACCTAAATATATAGAAAAATGGAAAACATACATTAGAATTTGTATAAAATGAAATATCTTCTTAAAATATTAACATATACCCTCCTCAGGTGTACACATATGGATATAGCGTAAAAGCATAAAATTACAACACATCTATAAATAATACTGTATAAGTAATTTATCCATATACTGTATATTCTCTATATTCCACATGTGTACATCATAAAAAGCACATCAGAAATAACACATACATTCAATCTAAAATATTGACATGAAGTCCCAGAAAAAAATACACTGCATTTCGGTTTACAAAAAACAAACTATAAACGTCTCTTTTGGATCTGTATAAAAGCTCCCGGATCTATATCTACATTAAGACCCTAATAATCCATAATCTATGGATCCAGAATGTGATAATATTTTCACTCTATCACCCCCCACCGCTCCAATTTTCTTTGATAAAATCTCTACCCTTATATTTCAAATCATGGCATGTCTTACAATGCCTAGATACATCATGTGACTCGCAGGGGCAGATTCCCATTAGGCCCGACAGGCCTGGGTTTGGGGACAACAACATTTTCTCTTTTTCCCCATATACAGAGGCACTGCATGGTTCCCCACTGATTGCCGGGGGAGAGCGTAGGGCCTCTGCCAAGGTCTCTTATCTTCTCCTGCGCGCTGCCCTTCTTCTGTAGCATTGCGGCATCAAATGACCCTGCGACGCCACACGGCAACGTGTTGCCATGACACGGTGACGTCACGCGGAATCGCTCGGTCATGGAAACGCGTCATCATTTGACGCCGCAGAAGGAGAGACGCACTGCAGGAGCGGGCGGCAAGAAGGTAAGCGCCTGTGTGCGGCAAAATGTTAAATCCGCCACTGGTGACTCGAGACCTTTGCAAATATTTATAACGTTCTAATATTCTTATTCTAAAAGATCTAATAGCCAACAACATCTCAGCGTAGAGACGGCAAAGTTACTCCAGCAGTGTGTGTAGTGGGCAATCTCAAATGCTTCCCTTATCTTATTACATTGAAATGCTTTGATAGTTTAATCACTGCGGGGAGACGCAGGGTGGCCGGCCTGTGTGAGGCGTGTGAATGTGTGCGCACGTGGCACTTTTATTTGTCGTACGCAGGAGGGTTTTTGTAACTTTTTTACCCCCTGTAAATGTATTTAATGTGCGGTTGAAACCGCGTCCAGCTTCACCTTGCACAGCCAGTGTAACCAGCATCACCTTGAGGAGACCCAAATGTTTGAACCACTGTCTGTGAGCAGGTTTAATGGCTTTGCACTTCTCTAACCCAGGCTGGGCTGAAGCTGCTTAATGCGGCAGGCATAAGCTTATAGAGGTTCATGTTAAAACGGACAAGATGCTAAATGTGACACACTGTGTGCTCATTTGCATGTCATTACCCAGAATCCCTGGTGGCAGTAGAAACATTGTATGCTAAGAGATAATGGGGGAAGGCAGGGTTGCAGACCTGCCTGAAACATGTGAATGTGCTCACACGTGTCATTTTTATCTTTCAGTTTAAAAAGACTAGTAAAAAAGCCCTAATGTAAAAAGCCTTCTCTACCCATCATTTTCCTCATCACGTTTCCTGTAATCACTTTCTTGGCTTCTCTCCCTCTTGCGATCTCACTAGATAAGGGCTAGGTTTTTTTTCTTAAGACACGGTGCTTTCGTAAAAATGACTGTTGGCTGATCTGTAATGTAACTCTTGAGAAATTCATCCTGTTTTAAAATGCTCCAATGTTTCTCAATGATTTTCTTAATCTTATTGTATTGTGTAACGAAAGAGATAATTCCCTTATTAAAAAATGTTGTATCTTTAGCTTTTTTTTGCATTAAAAGAATTCCTATTTAGCGCCTTTGCTCTTAAAAATAAATAAATCTTTGTTCAAAACTTTAGCATCATATTCTCTGTGGATTCTTCTAGGAATGGGTTCTTTAAAATCTCTGATTGCTGTTAAAACATCTCTTTCTTGTGTGCAGTTCCATCTTATTCCTCGGAACTGACAATACAGTTTATTTCTAATCCACCTTGGATGGTGACATCTTGAACTGATTATGTCAGTGTTCCCCAACTCCAGTCCTCAGGGAACCCCAGCAGGTCAGGTCTTAAGGATATCCCTGCTCCAGCACAGGTGGGTCAATCAGGGACTCAGTCATTTTGACTGAGCCACCTGTGCTGGAGCAGGGATATCCTTAAGACCTCACCTGTTGGGGTTCCCTGAGGACTGGAGTTGGGAAACACTGGATTATGTGCATAATCCCACTTCTTCCACCAACATCAACTCCTTAAAATAACACGCAGCTATCAAAAAACATGAACCTTTCTATCCTTATCTATTCTACCCTATGTTACCACTTACCGTTCTTTATAGATTGTAAGCTCCTTGGTACAGGGCCCCCCTTACCTAGTGTAACAATGTATGTTAATGTTTGTTATTTTTTTGTTTTGTTAGTCCAACCATATTGTACCGTGTTACAGAATAGGTTGGCACCTTATAAATAAATAGTAATCATAATAACTGTTATTGTTACTGTTTTTTTTATAAAACATCTTGGTATTAATAACACCATTTATTTTTTTAATATAATTAACCAGATCTGTTCATGACTAAACCTATGGGTAAATTTCAAATTGAAATTATTCGAATTTGTATAATTAATACAACCATTTAAAATGTCCTCATCTCCATCCCAGATAAATACTATATCGTCTATAAATCGGTCCCAGAGGAACAGGTTCGCACCAATTGGATTCTTATTCCAAATGGAATCCTCTTCCCACATTCCCATAAACAATTCTCTGGGGTGTAGATGAGATATTAATAGTTCTATTAATTATATAATTAAAATGTGAAATGTTTAATAATGAACAGATAGAAGATTGGGTGGGGTAGGAGAGTGATAGAGTGATAATATTGTCAGAGACATTCTGGATCCATAGACTCAGAACTATGGATCCAGATGGTCTTAATGTAGATATAGATCTGTGGGCTTTTATAGAAATCCAAAAGAGACGTTTATTTTATTTTTTAACTGAATTGCAGTGTACTTTTCTCTGGGATTTCAGGTCAATATTTACAATATTTATATTGAATCGATATGTTATTTCTGATGTGCTTTTTATGATGTACACATGTGAAATATAGAGATTAAATATGGATACATTAGTCGTATTTTTTTATCGAGACAATGCACTTTTTGTTTTTACACTATATCCATACGTATGTGTACATCTGAGAAGGGAATATTTTAATAAGATAATCATTAATTTAATCTAATGTATGTTTTCTATTTTTCTATATATTTAGGTCCTATTATAAACATCAGAAATATGGTGTAATTTTAGTAACAAAATGCGAATAACATGAATATTAAAGCATAAATGCGCTTTTTTTTATCAGTTTATATAAAACCATTACATTTTTCAATGATGCCAAGATTGTATGTAAAACCCCCCAATGAACGGTTAATGAGGCTAGTCCTGAAACGCATTGAGAGGGACAGCAGAGATCCATGGATACTAGTTGAAGACCTGTAACCAGAAGTACGGAACCACCAGAGGTACCAGATCACACAAACAAACTGATCTCTCGTAACGTTGGAATGGTCTCATAATATCCACATAGGACAGATGGTGGCCCACGGTATCAAATGCTGCGTGGAGGTTGAGTAATATGAGCAGAGTGTAATGACCTCTGTCTTTGGCAGCATGGAGATCACTAGTTATTTTAGTGAGGGCTGTTTCAGTCGAGTGAGCAGTGCGGAAGCCAGATTGTAGAATGCAGCTCTTTCCGCACCTACAAGCGGCTCTCCTCCGTCCGCAGGTTGCAGCTCCCCAGCTACTGCCTCTTTCCCTCACTGTCCTGCCGGTGGCTGTGGGGGGTCCAGCCGGCGCTGGTTGGGCCTCTTGTTGCTGCCGGGCACCTCTCCAGCTGCTAGCCTGCCTTTAACACTGTCCCACACCGGGTGAATAAAGCGATATTTGTGCGGTCAATCGCGTTATGATTAGAGGTTAAGCTTTTAAGAGCAATACGTTAAGGTTAGGGTTTTTGGGGTAAGGGGTTACATTACCTGTGGTGGCAAACTATCCCAGCGGTGAAACGGCTGCGGCTAAATGGTCGCGGCTAATTGTCCTGGACCGTCATACAGGACATATCAGCAATAATTATGCTAAGTATAAGGCATATCAAAGAAATATTTCTTTATATGGGATGAGAGTATCTAACATGAATATTGCTCTGATCTCTGTCTTGCAGGCCTTCACTCTTACCATAGAAAGAGACAAGCACCTGGCAGTGGGATATTTCCAGCGTGGCTCTGTCTTCTTCAAGATGGGACAGTAAGGACAACCTTTTTATATTTATTCTAATGTTATGTTGTTGGAAGGGAACCCAAGCCCAAATACTGCTTACTGGTTGTGCATATGCACGTGTATTTATGTATGGGCTGGGTAGAGCAGCCACCTCCTTTCTGCCATTTCACTAATGTTTATACAGGCCAGTTTTTATCACTTGCCGTGTTGATGGAGAAGCACTAAAGGGTTTAAGATTTCCATGTATACCCTTTGCTATCAGAGGGGCTAGCAATGCATGGATTAGTGTGTGTTGCCTGGATGGGATGTTCGATCCCGTGGCTCACCAACAGTTATTCCAGTTTAGCAATAGGATTTTTGTTGGTTTTTCAATGTTAAATTTGAAATGTGCAGGGATCGCCATGACCCAAGAGGGCAAATATTTGAAATATGGAGACAGCTTGTCTTCCTGTGCTTTCTGTAACAGGCTGGTGAGGACTGCAGCGTTCCTGAAAGAGAGACAGAGAAAGGAAGGTTACGTGATCACTTCTCTGTAAAGTGCTGTGGGGGCAGATTGCAGGAAATAAATGGGCTGTAGCAATCCACGGCCACTGTGTGAGCATCAGCCACATGCTATGCATGTGTGGATGTCATCAATAATCATAAGTGCCCCCCCCCCCCGTTTCATTTGTCTGAATATTGGCAACCCCAATGCCGACACCAGGGGAGACTCCCTCGTTTCCTATAAAACAGGCGCCAAGACTCGAATCTGCTTGTCTTTTCTGGGCTCTTGCATCCTTCCTTGTAGTACTTTAATGAATTAAATAAAATTAAAAAAAAACAAGTAAAGTAGAATAAACATTTACACAAAAAGACACATGACTGAAGTTCTTTACAGGTGCTGATCGTCCCGGTAATCACCGCAAATAAGGCTTTCTCCATTTTGTGAAACACAGACGACCTCCGGCTACCTCGCAGCCACTGAATGAGGCAACTTGCCTGGTCTCTCTGCAGTCGCAAGGGGCTGCACGGTCCCCGGGGGAGTCCCATCTTTACAGCGTTCCACACGTTATGGGGAAAAGCAGTTTACCGGGACAATCAAGATCTGTAGAGAAGTTGTGTTTTTGTTGCTCATATGTTCATATTCTTTTCATTAAATACATTTAAAAGATGCATTTAGTAGGTTGAACTGCTACTTGAACTCCTGGGAGATTGTAGTCATTAGGTTGCTTTGGCACTAGTTGTGACTGACTCGTTAACCCACTGAACATAGCACTTTGGTCCTATATGAGACTGACCCATTAATTAAACGGTCTTCCTCCTCTACTTTACATAGTGGGAATGGGATATAAGGGGTGTAGTAGGCTTTGGGGGTACTAAGGAAGGAGGATAAGGGCCCATCGTTGGTAGAGCAAACTGACCCCAATTGCCTAAAACAAAGATACACATACAAAGGTAGTATACACAAGCGGATGGTTTTTGTGGGGCACCACCCAACGAAACTAACCAAAGGAAATCCTAATCTAAGGCTACTTGAGTTGTGACAAGTCTGTTCATCAATTTTGTTTTAGTAGAGGAAAAATGCCCCAGCACAATGTCACTATGTTAAAAAGTTATAAGCACAATCTCATGTGTGTATGTATGGGTGTATGTGTATATGTGTGTATATGTGTGTATATGTATGTATGTATGTGTGATGTGGAGTCAGCATTCAAGGGTATGGTATCTATATAAAAGTACAATACAGACCTATGTACACAATAATGCTAGGTGGTTAAGTTTTTATTTGTCTGTGCATAATATGGCCCAGCATATGTATTTATGTGTAGTTACAACTCAGCACTGGACGACTGGTCTCGCAGTTTCACGGAGATGCGCGGGAACCAGTTGATTGACTACAGGATTCTGGGACTTACCTTCAAACTGTACAGCTGTGAGGTGAGAAGCTAATCAAGAGCCTTGGAGAATCATGAAGGGCTCTGCAACAGGTGGCATTAAAGCCATGAAATGCGTCGGTTTCGCTATTTGAAGCAGGTGCAGTAAAAATGTTATTTTATATGTGATGTATTTACAGCTAAGTGAATAGGCAGGCAGGGTTCACACCAGCTCATTCCTTGGGTCTACAATGCATTATATAAAAATGTATCCCGGCAAAGGTACCTGATGCAGGACATGCTTCTTTATCATTAGAGGTGTTGTCATATTTACAGAAATCTAGTCATCCACTAAATCCTCCCATACTCCTGTTATTAATTCCTCACTGCCCAGAGGATAACATTGCATTGCTTTCTGGTCTCTCTGGCAGTACACACAGGTGTAAAAATGAGTGAAAATGATTTGGGGATGCCCTTGATCAGCGACCTATTATGCAACTTGTTATGGGGATACAGTGTAAGGTTGGTAACTGCTGGTCTAACCACACGTTTTTTTTTTTTTTGCCAGATCCTGTATAATATGGCTCTAGCACACGCTAAACTGGGGGAGTGGGCGAAATCTGAAGAGAGGCTCCTCTTCGCCCTCAGTCAGAAGGCAGAGCCCAGGCAGAGCACCAAGATCGAAAAAGCTATGCAGGACATCTTGGTAAGAGTGCAGTGATGTGACAGTGCCCTACACAGGCAGAGGAGAACTTCACTGTGTTCATCTGTCAGGTTTCCATGGAGCATAGGGGTTGGTAGAGATGTACCACATTTTCGCTGTACTTTGCAAACAATGCAAAATTTACTCTTGGTTTTGGGCTAAAAGTATTTGCACAGATAGGGGCAACTTTGTCCAGCATTAAAAGTCATTGTGCATTGCCCCCAACACAGTAGCAAATGCAAATGCAGCATGTCTCATGGCATTTTTTATACTACCGGTATATAGCGGGCATGGGGTTATTAGTAGCATGTGAGTTTTAGATTAGGGAGGAGGTTTACATTTAAGATCAGTGGGTGGACTGATGAAATAGGGTGTTGTTTTTTTGATCTAATCAGAGTGTAGATTTTGTGTGTATGTATAGCTTTAGTTATATAGCACCATCCATGTACAAAGCACTTTGCTCAGTAATACACGTGACATAATACCAATAAGTGCTTCATAGATAAAAGTAACATTAGAAAAAGGTGTTCCTGCCCTGAAAAGCTTACAATCTAAGTGGTAAGTAGGGAGAACTTAGACAGACAGTAGGATGGTGTTATGGTACAAGTGCGTCTGCAAGAGGTCAAGATAAATGGATATGAGATGTATAGTATCAGTCAACGGAGCTTCTCAAATGCTTTATTAAAGAGATTTTGTATGAAATGTGGGTTTACTATATGGGTGGAGCCTGGAGGCTTAGAACCTGTCTGCAAAATTAGGATGAAGGATCATTTCAGGTATAGAATCAGAGGAGCTCATCATCATTCTTCTGCACTTCTTTAGAAACAGAAGGATTTTGCACCTGTGGAGATGCCACAGGGGAGGATGTTCCAACCCAACCAGAGGCAGGTGGAACAGCTGGAGAAGAAGGACTACCTGGGAAAAGCACTGGTACGTTTGTGCATCAGCACTGCCAGCATCAGGAAGGCAGTGCAGAGTCAACTTACTCATACTGTAGTTAGTCAACTGCGTTAAAGTAACATTTGATGTACCAGTCACAGGGAAGGAAAGAGAGACAGAGAATGAGATAAAATAAACAAGAGACAGGGCTAAACAATGCGAGAGAAAAAAATAGAGAAACATCAACAGAGTTGAGTGAGTTTGTGAGTAAGCAGGAATATTTTGACCTTGCTGTCGCAAACACTGTTTTCCAACCACGAACATAGAATCAAGATCCTTTCACTAAACATCATACAAAAAGATAGTACCTATGGATCATACAAGATCACTGTGAATTGAGGATCCCTATAGATGATTGAGTATTAAACAATTGCTTCGTTTTCTTACGCCATGTTTTATAAGGGGGTGGGGAACTAGGGGTCCCCCTAAGCCAAACACCCCTTTTGTAAGCTTTGGGGATCCCCCTGTCAGTTCCTGAGATACTTACGGGTGAAGTTACTGGGTTTAAATCTCCATCAGGGGAAACAATACGGCTGCCAAATATTGAGCCAATAGGAAGTTGCAACATCATTGGTTGTGGCTTCCTATTCGATGGCCATTTAAATCCCCTTTAAATTCTAGGAAGTAATACCAGTAACGTCCCCTGTAAGTATCTCAGGACTAGGGGGGTCTTCAGAGCTGAAAATAACACGGTTCAGCTCTGGAGGACCCCCAAGTTCCAATCCTGTTTATATACAGTATCTATATCTATATCTATATCTATATATATATATACATATATATATATATATATATATAAATATATATATATATATATATATATATATGTATATGTATATATATATATATATATAAATATATATATATATATATATATATATATATATGTTACTTTCCTCCTTGAAAGCCCCAGTCTGTTTTTTACTTGCAAGAGTCTATGGAGGTTAGTGGTTAGTAGAGCTGTGTAATAGCTTTGAAGCCGTTTGCAAACCATGCGGAAGACTCTTGGTCTTGCACGACACATTTTGCAAGATTGTGAGATCCAGCATCCGAAATAGGGTTTTTGCTAGAGAGCGAGAGTTCTATTTCAATAGAGCACCCATTGTGAGGGCTTCGTGCCTGAAAAACCTTGTGTAAATCCAATTCTCGTAAATCGCACTGAAGGTTATACGGAGAAATGGATAAGCGTCCCCGATGACTCCAAAAGTCTCTTTTATCCACTCCTACGCCTATTTGAACATTATTCCCAAGTGCTTCAGCCACTCCCCAGGTACGTTACACATCGACTTTCTGAAGAGCACAGTAGTTTAACACTCACCAATGATAAGGTGTGGTTTGGGCGTGCGCAGTACTGGGCGAGAAAAAGGACAGCTTGGGAGAGGGGGTATGAAACAGCAGAACGGCAACACGTCACACGCGCCCAACCCCGCGCATCTGCAAACAACCCCGCGCGCTTTTACAATTTTGCTATTAAACCACGTAGGTACGAATTCGTGTTACCTGAAGTCACGCAAAATGAGGGTCTACTGTATATACCTCCCAAACCGCTCATCTATACAGCACACCAGAGATACCTGGAAAAGGAGTCTATGTACATATTGAAAGGAGCTCATTTGCATATTTTAATTAGCTTAACTCCCAGGTATTTTTGGTGTGTTTATACCACTTGTTTTATACGTGAGTGTTTTGTCGTCCAGCTTCTCCCCTTCCTCTCGCTCTCGCTTCCCCCCCCTCTGCCTTTCAGGGGCTGAATTCTCAGTCTTTTTGTTGCAGCATCTAAGACAAACGTCATGAATGTTTTTTGTCTGTAAAGCTTGGCGAAATATCTTGGAAAAACACAATATGTTTCTTTTTTTTTTTTAAAGCTGGCGAGACTTTTGCCATTGCAGTTGGGACTGCTTTTCCCAGCTCTAGTGGTAACATTGAAGACTGTAATAACCATTGTGATGAAGTGAAGGATTGTGAGCAGGTTTTCTGTAGTTGCCAATACAGGTCATCCTCGTTATCCAACGTTTCACTTTACAACAAATGGCATATCCAACGCTTTACACTGCAACCCTGAGGGCCTTTTTTCAACGTCAGAATGCGTTATCCAGCGCTCACCACCACTGATTAACTTGGGACTCACTTTACAACGGTTTCACTATCCAACGCTACTCCCAGAACGGATTCCGTTGGATAACCGAGGACTGCCTGAATACAATTGAGAATTAGAGATGCATATCGGGCTGAGTCCAGGTCATATTTCGCTCTTTTCGCTGTGTCCATGAAAGAGGGACATTGCTGCCCTTGAATATTGCATTTACTCTCTATATTTATAATACACGTACAGGCATACCCCGGTTTAAGGACACTCACTTTAAGTACACTCTCGAGTAAGGACATATCGCCCAGTAGGCAAACGGCAGCTCGCGCATGCGCCTGTCAGCACGTCCTGAACAGCAATAACGGCTCCCTACCTGTGCACAAGCGGGGAGACTATAGAGCCTGTTACAAATGCATTATTTACATCAGTTATGCACGTATATATGACGATTGCAGTACAGTACATGCATCGATAAGTGGAAAAAAGGGAGTGCTTCACTTTAAGTACATTTTTGCTTTACATACATGTTTCCGGTCCCATTGCGTATGTTAAAGCGGGGTATGCCTGTACTGAGTTTATTATACATGATGTCTTATCTTACCTGTTTTTTGTTTGCATTTGAGATCATTTCTCACCTTGAAGGCTATCTAGAAATTCATTATTTTATCTACTTTTTTTTTCTCTGAGTATATGTTAAAATATATTTGATCTTGTCTTCTATCCGGGGAAAAACGTAGGAACAACAAGGGTCGTTCACTGGTTTCTAGATAACCTCCTAGATGAGAATTAGCTGAATTCATTCTGAACCACTTCAGTTTACATCTGCGTCACCCCAAGGGCCTTTGAAGGCAGCCGAAGGGTGTCCACCGTTTGGTAATGTTACAGCCGCTCTATTGCTTTCGATACCCACCAACCCTCTCATCCCGTTTCCAGTATCAACTTACCCTGCCTATAGATTGCAAGCTCCTTGAGTCAGGGCCTCGTCTAACACATTGAAGGTCTACCCTACCTCTTTTAACACCATTTGAATCCTGTCAGTAAATGTTACTTATGCCCATAAATAATTAAATCTCTGACTGTCCCTTAAATATCTGTAAACTGAATGTGTTTAACCTGTATTCATTTAATGCAACCATGTATTATTATTACTCTGGCTTTTCCTGTCTGTCTCTTGTGTAACAAAATAATTGTATTTAATTGTAGTTGTTATCAAACTTACTGTAAAGTATTGCGCTGCTCCCTTAAGTGGATGTATGTATTTACTTAAAAAATAAAGGAGGATGATGATGATGCTCAAGAGACGACTGCTTCATACTGTTCCAGTGTGCTGGGCATATCTACAGTATCTCTTGTGACTGTGTATCTCTTTGCCCTACAGGTTGTAGCCTCTATAGTTGACAAGGACAGTTTCTCTGGATTTGCCCCCCTGCAGCCTCAGGTGAGAAAGCTTGGTGGTTGGAGTTCCTTATCCCAAATCTGCTTCACCACAACATACACCTGCACTGTACTTGTCAATCCACATTTACCCTCCTGCACGCATCATTTCCCCTGATGACTGATTGACTCCACTGGTTTTCACTTGTGTAAGTTAAGAACTATACACGATTCCTTCCTCATTTATCCTGCACAAAGCACAATTCTCTTGAGACAAAGTTCTCCTTCGCCGTTCCATGACCAGTAATGGAGAGACCTGTTATCCTATGTCCTATACTTAATTCCTCTTCGAGAGCATGGCTACATTAGCCCTTCCTGTAATGGTTACATTATGGATCACTTATTACCACCCGTGAGATGTAATATGGGAATACATTGTCTCTAGGATTTATATACAAGGCAGTGTGTTCCCATGTTACATATCAACCTGCTGAATACTGTGGTTGGGCAGCGATCATAACAGGATTTGTGACCTGCCCCAAACCTATGGATAGACAACAGTTTCTAAAAGTGAACTGCTTTCCGGTGTTTTGCTGACAGGCTGACGTCCCGTCCCAGCGCCCAAAAACGCCTGAAATCCTGAGGTGAGTGCATAGATGTCTCTCCCTATCCAAGAGTTCAGCAGGAGCTGATGTGACAAACAGAGTTGGAATGATAGCAACAAACTCAGAGGCAGAGGGGCAGAGAGACAGAGGGGCAGAGAGACAGAGGGGCAGAGTGTGGCAGAGAGGCAGAGGGGCAAAGTGAGGCAGAGGGGCAGAGTGAGGCAGAGGGGCAGAGAGGCAGAGTGTGGCACAGAGAGGCAGAGTGTGGCAGAGTGTGGTAGAGAGAGGCAGAGTGTGGCAGAGAGAGGCAGAGTCCATGTAAAAAAAGAACTGAGAAGGAAAAGTGTTTGAGAGACTGAGAAGGACAAATGCCTTAGGTACAATGCATACAGCAATGGTGGAAAACTATTCCATCCTTTAGCATCAGTGTGAGGTGTAAGAAACTTGCCTATAATTTGATGAAGGTTTGTTCTTGCTAAATAATTAACAGCCTCTCCGGAAACAGTTTAGCAGATTTTTTTACCTAAAAATAGTCCGACAGGCCATTATTACTCATAAATATATTATTTATATTGTATGAGTGGAATTAAATAGGAGGAAATCTGAGATTTTGTTTTGTGTGAACATTGCGAGGATCTCATCCGGGCAAATGAATGATACAAAACCCACCAGGTTTGTAATATATCTTTTTATGTTTGTGCAACTGATACAGAAGTCAAACAAACCCGTTCAATATGTGCATCAATACAGTCTGCACACTGACAAGTGATTAGCTAAGCTGCAGATCGATCCGTACTCCTGTAATCGATTGCTTGCTCCGGGTTATTTAATTCAGTTCTTGCACAGCATTCTGGGCAATGTAGTTCCTGGAATATGATTGACTGGGCAGTTACTAGATGCAATTGGTGCACTGCTAGAGAGAGGGCGGGGCTCAAGAGCCAGAGCCTATCAGAAAGGGAAGGGGGCTGTCACTTTGGAAATGCTTCCTACATTAGAAACATTAAAAATGTCTTTAAAACATTATTTTTTTTTTTAATGCTACAAGTATTTTCTCATAGTACAGAACTGATTTATTCAAAACACACATGTAGGATATTGCTTGAACTGATGCTTTACTGAATAACCCCATAGTGATGTCACACAGTGAGCGAGTGGGAATGACACATAACCTGATACACATTATGGGGTTTGGGGGTCCCCTCTCCCCTCTCTCTCTCTCTCAGGACACTACAGGGGGAGCCGCACCGCGTCCTGTTTGAGTTTAACCCTGAGACGGCAGAGGAGATGCAGGTCATGCCAGGGAACATTGTGTTCGTGCTCACAAAAGGGGCGGATAACTGGGCCACTATTTTGTTCAATGGAAAGGTAACCGGGGTCCCTGGTGCATGGGGAAGTCATTATGCAGGGATTAGTAGGAAGGAGCGGACTGCAGTATCTCTAAACACAGTGGCAGTAACTAGCTGGTCCAAGAACCAGGCAGCCCACACACCATACATAGATGCATGTGACATGCACTATACACATATGTATGCACACACCATACATAGATGCACGTGACATGCACTATACACATATGTATGCACACACCATACATAGATGCACGTGACATGCACTATACACATATGTATGCACACACCATACATAGATGCACGTGACATGCACTATACACATATGTATGCACACACCATACATAGATGCACGTGACATGCACTATACACATATGTATGCACACACCATACATAGATGCACGTGACATGCACTATACACATATGTATGCACACACCATACATAGATGCATGTGACATGCATTATACACATATGTATGCACACACCATACATAGATGCACGTGACATGCATTATACACATATGTATGCACACACCATACTGTACATAGATGCACGACCGAAACACGCACCATACAATAGACAAGCTCCGTACATATGTAAATGCACACAAACAAAGCAGATATACACACCATATACATATGTACACATTGCAGATAGACATACCGTACACGATAAAAGACCAGATGCACGCAGCATACATGTACAAAACACTACATATGTCCAAATTACACATGCACCATGCAGTGCATGCTATACATATGCACAATATACATACAGATGCAACTGTTTATTGTTACCAATGGCACGTTGCAGCAGTTGCGATAATGCTTAAGTCCTGCTGCAAAACGGGAGTAATAACAGGTACTACATTTGTACACACACCATACATGCATCAAATACACACCATACACATACATAGAAAAAGAACAGAAAGCGCATGCCCCGTGGTGTTTGAGCGTTATACAAAGAAATTTATTCTGGTTAAAAAGTGGTACACAACCATGCGAGTGATTAAGAGCGATCACGCGGCAGATTTTTTAAAAGACATAATTGTGTCCTTGAGGGCGAACCGCTCACATGACGTCACGCCATGCCTCCCCGTCGTGCAAACTCAAAGAGCTCAAATCGCTCGAGCGGCGCCATGCGCTCCCACTATAAACGCGGCCTTACTGTGTGTCCCGAGTAGCGACATTCTGTTTCAGGAGCTGCTACTTTGTCTCATGCTCACACTGTGTCTGTGAGCGGAAACTGTATGTTCAGTGAGTTCTAACGCCAGCCTCCCACAGCACCATGTGCCATCTAAAGAGGCATATATCTAAACATATACTTATGGTTATAACCAGTGTTCGACAAACCTATACATTTGCTCGCCCCGGGCGAGTGGATTTAACCCCCGGGCGAGTAAATATTGGCCCAAGCAGCACACGTTTGGTACTAGGTGGCGAGTAGATTTTTTTGTGTCGCGAGTAGATTTTTTTGGTGATTTGTCAACCACTGGTTATAACGATATAATGATCCCTTTAGTATATGCACCTGAATCTAGACTTCTTTTGCAACCTGTGCAGATGTATACTACCTGTGCTGAGATTTTTCATTCTGTATGTCAGCCTACTGTTGATAGTATCCATGGTTAGAACACAGACGGTACTGATCCCTTTACTTTGTGCATCTGAATGTAGCTATTACTGCTACTTGTGCATTTATAGATTACCTGTTATGAGTTCTCTCAAATGTCAGTTAACCGCTAATAAGGGTGCTGAGCCCTGTATCTAGACCAATGATTCCTAAGCTTTTTTGTTTGGAGGAACCCTTGAAGTGTTTTGAAAAATCTCAGGGAACCCCTATCTGTCTGACACCTATTAGGTTAATTTTATACCTCACGAGCCCCCTCTATTTCCCACCCTCTACCCATGTATTTCTCTCCCCTCCGTCTCACTCACTCTCCCCCCTCCCGCCTCGCATGTATTTATCTCCCCTGCGTCTCACATACTCCCTCTTTTCCTCACTCACTTCCCCCCCTCTCACTCGCCCATACCTTCCGTCAATTACCCCACTCTCACTCAATCCCCCCAAAAAAATACACACCAAAAAAAACCACCCCCCTAAATACATATATCTCCACCCCGGGGGCAGGATGTGGCAGCGGGCTAGAGCAGCCAGGACTGCAAGCTCGCTCTAGCTAGCAGCAGGCACCGGAAGTCCTGTGACCGGCCTCTGGGGTGAGGGTGGGAGCCGTGACGGGCCGCACAGCGATTGCGGGTGGCTAGGTGGAACCCCTGGGACCGCTCCACGGAACCCTGGTTGAGAATCACTGATCTAGACTGACATTACTCTATTTTTCTAGCTCCATGCAGCAGTTCGGTATTCACTGACCTCCACACAGCAGCCACTTATTGATTTACTAACACACTATGCAGCGCAATAAGCAGTCATTTACACACTGCTAGCTACCTGGGACAGGGCACTGATCCCCACGAGCTGACTATTTGTCCCAGATCTCTATTTGAGTCAAATTTCTGCTATTACTGTCACCCAGCTCTATGCAGTAGTTACTATTTGATCTGCACGCAGTATCTTCCTATTGATCTATTAACACACTATGCTATATGATAGGTATTTAACTTTCCATTGATAGCTCTCTGATAGAGGGTATTAATCCCCCTTAATAAATTATTTATTCCAGATTTTCATCTGCATTTATTAATCGGTTATTCCGATCAATTTCATCCGACTATCCATATGCACACTGTGCAGTCACAGATAATTTAACCCCCTAAAAGCCAACCCAACAAGGAGTTATTGTCACCTTGATTGTTTGTTGTTGGGTGTGTCGCCTGCAGGTTTATCTCTACCCTACAGTTTTTACATTGAAGTGTATATGTACACACTAGCACTCACTTTAGTGCTTTGTTGGGGTTACAGTACGTTGATCGCCATCGTCTCAAATCCATTATTTTAAATGCATCTATTAAAAGCTTTTTAACTATCATCAATTCGCTTCTCGGGGCGTCCGAGTGCCCGGAAATGGGTTTGCTTTCTCTTGTTCTAGTATCAATACTTAGCCCAGAGGTGCACCTCCCGCTCTTCTCACTCCAGCTGAGCGAGGGTTACCCCTCCTGTTTGGCTAAGAACATGAATCAGAGATAGGAACATGAATCATAGAACAGTGAATGATTAGTGAGTATGGGACTTGATATTTTATCTTTGCGTATGAGATCCGGGCGGCACAGAGATAAATCCATTTTCAAGGTGCAATCCCAAATATATTCTGCGAATTTCAATTCTTAGGCCTGAATGAAGTGTTTTCTTTACCCTTATCCCACCCTGTCCTCATCAGGGAACCAATAAAGATGTGGGACTCTGGCTGTATAAACACACAAGGAACACACACAAAAGGGAGCAGCCAGAGGAAATCAAACGTCTCCCAAAATCTGATTTAAATAAATACTGGTTCATGGGTGTCATATTTGGGTAAAAAACATATCAATTACACAGATGAGACCCCATTAACATGTCAGTGTTATTGGTTCACTTTGGTCCTAGGAGGGATTGCCTCCTCCTAGGATTAAGGTAAACTAAAGACTGTGGCGTGTTTAATAGGTTAAATTGAGCTGATTAAAAGAAAAACACAGATATTTTTATATAAATGTCTTAATCTTTTAACATTTCCATGTTAAACAAAAGCTTTGAAGGCTTTTTGCAATCTCTATCGGAAGTCTGTTGGTGATAAGACCGTTTGTCAGGCCTCAGGGCCCAGTTTCTTTTTGCTTTGCTCTTTGTTTGCAAAGTAATTATGAAGCCATTGTTAGTCAGACAGATAAAGCGCATGAGAGTAATGTGTTTGTTTTTCTCCTGCTGTCTAGAAGGGGATTGTGCCGTGCAACTATCTGGAGCCCATGGAACTGCGCTTTCAGTCTCAGATGCAGGTAATGAATTTCTGGAGTGGAGGATATCCAAAGTCAAACCTCCTCCTGACACTGATTGTAAGCAGGAAAGGGAAAGACTGACAGAAATCCCACTGATATACACAATATATAGAACAATATGTCACGTATACATAAAACTATGGAATAAGAATGCTGATGAATTCCTACTGCTAGCAAAACATTTAGAAACTCGATTTATACTCAATCTAAATCAACAAATTAGAACAAAAAATAGAGAAATTATTCTAGAGTAGGGGTATGCAAACTTTCCCCCTGCGCCCCTCCCCTGCTCTCTTCCCCCTCCTTACCTTATCTTCGGCGTCAAATGACGCTGCGGGGTCACGTGACGCCCCGTTGTCGAAGACAAGATAAGGACACGTGCAGAGGCCTCACGCGACACCCCCCCGGCATTTAATTTAAATGCCTTGGGGAAGAGTGCGTGGCCTCTGCAACCACCGTGCCACTTCCGGAAAATCTTCCGCGCCCCCCAGTTTGCGCACCCTTGATCTAGAGTGTGTTGGTGATAACCATAGGATTATTATAATGTTCATAATGTAAATAGATCCAGATAGCCAAATAATGGAGAGGATATAAACCAAAGTAAATAATACTCCCAATTTGGAGAGAAACACTTGAGTAACAGTATCGAGAGGGGATGTCAATGGAATGCCACAGAGTGACAGACTTGGACCCAAACACAACATACAAGGTTCAACCTCCTGGGGTTAGACTTGTAAAATCAAAATATGTATAGCCATTTACTCACGGCCATGTAGTGCGGTGTCCGGAGGTAGCGTGCTCCCTGCTTGCAGCTGAAAAGCGGAATGGAAGTCCCGTGGGGGAAGAAATAAGCAGAGCACGGCTTACTTCCTCCCCCACGGGACTTCCATTCCGGTAAATCAACAAATTGTACGCATGCACTTATTATAATCACCTCCCGGCTGCAGGGTTTGAGTAACAACCAATATGAGAAGAAGAAAGAATATGGAGATCTCAGCATAACTAGAGCGTGAAGTAATTAAAATGGGGGCAAGTCAACCTAAAAAGGGAGTTACATAAATAAAATACATGTACACAGACACGATGAGACTGGTCACCAGAGAACGATACATGAAAAAATAAAATAAGCTATTTGAAATATATATATATATGTTCACATCACCTTGATAAAGGTCCCGTTTGTGGACCGAAACGTTGGAATGATGTCTTGTTGATTCAATACAATATTTTGACTACCATTTGGAGTGCTGCCTCTGATATTTCATCTTGATGCGGTATCGTATTGCCTATATATATATATATATATATAGCCCACATGTGCTTTTGGGTATATACAGACATAATGACATTATTTTCATTATCCAGCCACAATTGGTGAGATATAACTTGCCCTGAATAGGATTGAGTTACAGTTTGTGATGTAGAACAATTAATATGATTCAGTGACCACATCTGCCTTTGATTCCAACATAAATGATAAAAAAATAGTTGAAAAAAATAATTTTCTTTATGATGGTCAAGGAGGTTGAGGTATGGACCGATGGACCAAGACTTAGCAGCTTTGCAGAACACAAAGTTTGGAGATAAGGTTGAGAACGGATTTAATGGAGAGGAACTCCCACCCTAATGGTAATACAAGAGAAGGGATACTACCTGGTAGTAACTTGGAATAGATTGAGCCAATGAAAGCTTACTAACACGTACGTATAGAGCCTATGTTTGTAAACAGACGCATGTTTGGGACATAATACTACAGGCCAACTACCTCTGTTAAGCTGCTTTGTTTGCACGCATCAGCATTTTTGGTTAGTGATAGGGTTAAATGACAATAATTTTCAAACTGGTGTCCCATGGCAGGAGCAAAGTTCGCCAACTGACCCCCCACACCAGAAAGACGTCCCTCCACCACCAGCTGTTGCTCCACCTGGAATGCCCAAAAGCCTGAAAGGTTAGAGACCCCTTTTGGACAATTCAAAAGCTGAGTGAATGTTGGCTCCATGACATCTTCTGAAATAATGTGGCCTCAATTATACTATAAGGGTTTGGGGCTTTGAAACCAGTCATGGGAGAGAAGAGCTTCGGAAGAAATGGTCAATGACCTTTTGCAATAGAGATATAAATGCAGTAATTTCTCAGGGTTTGATCTCAGTAACCTCCAGTGAAATGACTATTGGCCAATAATCTCTTGTGTAAGGGCATGACGTTAGTAGTGTCTTGTGTAAGGGGTTGTGGACTCAGGAGCCTCTTGTGAAAGGGATATGAACTCCGTACAATGTTGTGGGAGGCCTGTGGGCTAACTTACAGTGCCTCTTTTAGAAGGGAAGGGTGCTGAAATACCTCACAGGGGAAGGCTATTGGCTCTGTGAAGGTTAATAGGATCAGCAACTGCCTCAGACACATTCTTATTTCCTTATTTCCAGATAAACAAGAGAATGCCAGCACGGTCAAGGAGAAGCCGAAGGTATCACAAAGTGTTAGTGTAAGGGGGAGATATATAAATGGACACATAATTTTCCCTAGCGGTAAATGCAGATTTGTTGCAGGTTGTAATACCTTTTAGTGGTGGACCAACAAAATGCCATGTTTCTTCAAGAAAAAAAAAAATCACACACATATATATATATATATATATATATATATATACATACACACACACACCTTTTAGCGGCCAACATAATAGTTCTTATATTAAAATAATGTGTACAGACTTTTGGAAACGTCATAGGTTGCTTCTGCAAGTGTACTATGGCAGAAGAGTAAGAAGGAAACATATCCTAATATATACACACATATAATCACACACACTATATATATATAGTGTGTGTGATTATATGTGTGTATATATTAGGATATGTTTCCTTCTTACTCTTCTGCCATAGTACACTTGCAGAAGCAACCTATGACGTTTCCAAAAGTCTGTACACATTATTTTAATATAAGAACTATTATGTTGGCCGCTAAAAGGTATTGCACCCTACAACAAATCTGCATTTCTCCAAGACGAATATGAGGTATTTGAGAGGGAGAAGAGAGGGGTGGGGCAAATAGTGCATCCCTGTGGGGGCATGCATTATACTTTTTGCCTTTATCCTGGAGTAATGCAAAGTCACTGCACCATTAAACTGTGCGTCTCATGCACTGCCAGACGATCTCACTGTTGTCTCTTGGTTGCAGGAAGGGGTGGTAGCTGCCGCAGCTTCCTACCTTGTTAAGGTTTATTATAAATACACAGTGGCGATACAGGTCTCCCACAAAGTTCCGTACTCCGATCTTCTGACCTTGATCAGCAGCAAACTGCAGCTGCCACCCTGCAGCATACAACTCAGGTAAGGCCTAACTCCAGGGGTACAGGTGAGTGCTGTGGATTTCCCCTCCTCGGTTAGTATACTTCAGGTCTGGCAGTAGAGTAGGGTCTCTGAGGAGGAGCCGAGGTAGCATATTGCACTACAGTTTGCAATGATGGCTACTGTACATCTCAGATGGGCTCTCAACTCTTCCGTTGGGGGAGCTACAACACATACCAGTACATGTGAGAGTGTGAACACTACACCAAATACACCACCGGTCCTCCATACAGTGCTGGGTATGCTGCCTGCAATATTTTATCAATCAATTTATCTCACTTTACTTCATCTAGTACAGCTGTAATCTTTAGAGTCTGTTGCAGATAACTGCAACAGAAGTATACTGGCAGGATACCACCCTAGAGCTGGCTGCACTAACTGTAAGATGCTTTGGAGTGGAGGTAGATTATGTCCGCAACACGCATTATAAACACATTCAAAGACTGCCATGTTGAACAGTCGCGTGTAGACGGGTAATCACCACCTTTTCGGATACCTCTGCCACACAAGTACAGTTACTGCATAAAGTACCTTCACAGTATATGATGGATTGTTCTTTATCTGGGTAGTTTCAAAGACGGGGAAGCTGACGTGTTGCTGAACAAGGACAATATGGAAAAAGCATGGGGGCGAGCCACGGAAAACTGCTTGAAACTAAAGTGCAAGGAACTGGAGGTAAGAAGAGGAAGTCATGTCTACTAAGCGATGCTATGGCATAAGGGTCCTTCAGATGCTGGAAGACACCTTACAGCTTATTCACTTGAACGGTCTCGCCTGGCAATGGAGGATGTCATGTAGCATAGCACTGCTAAGTAAATATGGGCGGTAATGAGAAATAGAGCAAGTAATTCTGCTTTATTAGCGCTTACCCTGCTGCTAATTTTCCTTTTACAGTCCCAGAAAGCGTTTTACTTAACGGCTGCATTTATTGTAAACAAATTGAAGAGAATCCTAGATATCCCCAGAGAGCAACATTTTTTTTTTTTTTTTTTACAAATATCTTTCAAGAGAGGTGCATCTCTCACACAGTGTAATCACACTCCTCATAGTATAGGTGCATCTCTCACACAGTGTAATCACACTCCTCATAGTATAGGTGCATATCTCACACAGTGTAATCACACTCCTCATAGTATAGGTGCATCTCTCACACAGTGTAATCACACTCCTCATAGTATAGGTGCATCTCTCACACAGTGTAATCACACTCCTCATAGTATAGGTGCATCTCTCACACAGTATAATCACACTCCTCATAGTATAGGTGCATCTCTCACACAGTGTAATCACACTCCTCATAGTATAGGTGCATCTCTCACACAGTGTAATCACACTCCTCATAGTATAGGTGCATATCTCACACAGTGTAATCACACTCCTCATAGTATAGGTGCATCTCTCACACAGTGTAATCACACTCCTCATAGTATAGGTGCATCTCTCACACAGTGTAATCACACTCCTCATAGTATAGGTGCATCTCTCACACAGTGTAATCACACTCCTCATAGTATAGGTGCATATCTCACACAGTGTAATCACACTCCTCATAGTATAGGTGCATCTCTCACACAGTGTAATCACACTCCTCATAGTATAGGTGCATCTCTCACACAGTGTAATCACACTCCTCATAGTATAGGTGCATCTCTCACAGTGTAATCACACTCCTCATAGTATAGGTGCATCTCTCACACAGTGTAATCACACTCCTCATAGTATAGGTGCATCTCTCACACAGTGTAATCACACTCCTCATAGTATAGGTGCATCTCTCACACAGTGTAATCACACTCCTCATAGTATAGGTGCATCTCTCACAGTGTAATCACACTCCTCATAGTATAGGTGCATCTCTCACACAGTATAATCACACTCCTCATAGTATAGGTGCATCTCTCACACAGTGTAATCACACTCCTCATAGTATAGGTGCATCTCTCACACAGTGTAATCACACTCCTCATAGTATAGGTGCATCTCTCACACAGTGTAATCACACTCCTCATAGTATAGGTGCATATCTCACACAGTGTAATCACACTCCTCATAGTATAGGTGCATCTCTCACACAGTGTAATCACACTCCTCATAGTATAGGTGCATATCTCACACAGTGTAATCACACTCCTCATAGTATAGGTGCATCTCTCACACAGTGTAATCACACTCCTCATAGTATAGGTGCATCTCTCACACAGTGTAATCACACTCCTCATAGTATAGGTGCATCTCTCACAGTGTAATCACACTCCTCATAGTATAGGTGCATCTCTCACACAGTGTAATCACACTCCTCATAGTATAGGTGCATCTCTCACACAGTGTAATCACACTCCTCATAATATAGGTGCATCTCTCACACAGTGTAATCACACTCCTCATAGTATAGGTGCATCTCTCACACAGTGTAATCACACTCCTCATAGTATAGGTGCATCTCTCACACAGTATAATCACACTCCTCATAGTATAGGTGCATCTCTCACACAGTGTAATCACACTCCTCATAGTATAGGTGCATATCTCTCACAGTGTAATCACACTCCTCATAGTATAGGTGCATCTCTCACACAGTGTAATCACACTCCTCATAGTATAGGTGCATCTCTCACAGTGTAATCACACTCCTCATAGTATAGGTGCATCTCTCACACAGTGTAATCACACTCCTCATAGTATAGGTGCATCTCTCACACAGTGTAATCACACTCCTCATAGTATAGGTGCATCTCTCACACAGTGTAATCACACTCCTCATAGTATAGGTGCATATCTCACACAGTGTAATCACACTCCTCATAGTATAGGTGCATCTCTCTCACAGTGTAATCACACTCCTCATAGTATAGGTGCATCTCTCACACAGTGTAATCACACTCCTCATAGTATAGGTGCATCTCTCACACAGTGTAATCACACTCCTCATAATATAGGTGCATCTCTCTCACAGTGTAATCACACTCCTCATAGTATAGGTGCATCTCTCACACAGTGTAATCACACTCCTCATAGTATAGGTGCATCTCTCTCTCACAGTGTAATCACACTCCTCATAGTATAGGTGCATATCTCACACAGTGTAATCACACTCCTCATAGTATAGGTGCATATCTCACACAGTGTAATCACACTCCTCATAATATAGGTGCATCTCTCTCACAGTGTAATCACACTCCTCATAGTATAGGTGCATATCTCACACAGTGTAATCACACTCCTCATAGTATAGGTGCATATCTCACACAGTGTAATCACACTCCTCATAGTATAGGTGCATCTCTCTCACAGTGTAATCACACTCCTCATAGTATAGGTGCATCTCTCACACAGTGTAATCACACTCCTCATAGTATAGGTGCATCTCTCACACAGTGTAATCACACTCCTCATAGTATAGGTGCATATCTCACACAGTGTAATCACACTCCTCATAGTATAGGTGCATCTCTCACACAGTGTAATCACACTCCTCATAGTATAGGTGCATCTCTCACAGTGTAATCACAATCCTCATAGTATAGGTGCATCTCTCACACAGTGTAATCACACTCATAGTATAGGTGCATCTCTCACACAGTGTAATCACACTCCTCATAGTATAGGTGCATCTCTCACACAGTGTAATCACACTCCTCATAGTATAGGTGCATCTCTCACACAGTGTAATCACACTCCTCATAGTATAGGTGCATCTCTCACACAGTGTAATCACATTCCTCATAGTATAGGTGCATCTCTCACACACTTCATTCAAAGTTTCTTGGGCTGTATCCGCTAAGAACACGATGTCATCAGCGTATACAAGGTCCGTGAGAAAAAAACTCGCTTCCCACTTGTACGCCAGGCCTGTCTTTACATGTTTTTCTGAGAATCCAATCCATGGTAATATTGAATAACACTGGCGATATTATGCAACCTTGTTTGACTCCCGTGGATACGGAGAATGGCGCGGATATGTAGCCCATGTGTTTGTCTCGGCTTGTACCTCCTTCATAAAAACTAATCAGGTAAGCGATCAGTTTATCTCACTTTATATATGTTTCAGGCCCACATTGGCTTTCATCAGGTAATTGATCACTCACCTAATGAAAGGTCAATGTGGACCTGAACCATCGTTTTGCCTTCTCCTTCAGCAATAAATAGCAATTCAGTTGTACTAGAAGATGGCTTATAAGAAGTGATACATGGCTGGTGCAACCACTAGGTGACCTGGGTGGTTGCCTAGGGACGGCACATTTTGGGGGGTTGCAGAGGGAGTGCGAGGGAGGCCAGGAGCAGAGTAGACTTCTTACCTCCCACGCTGTTTCCACACTGCCTTCAGCATGTTCCTGCTGCAGCTACTGTACATGTTCTCCCAGCCACTGCACACAGCTATTCAGGGCAAGAGAGGGGTATAAAACAGGGGAGGAGGGGGATTGTAAAAACGGAAGGAGGGGGGGCGAGAAAGAAGGGTAACAAGGGGTGAGGGAGGTGTGGAGTGAGAGAGAGAGAGGGGGGGGGGGTGAGTTCACATGATAAACAATAACGTTAGAACATCTAACAACTTTCATATAATTTGCACTCTTACCCTATAGTGTAATATATTGCTCCTAATAACCAAGAGGCTACGCACTGTTCCCTGTTTTATAAAACCTTTTTTATTGAATGTGATTATTAGAAAACCTTTTTTTATTGAATGTGATTATTAGATGTATTAAAGAATTTTTTGTTTTTCCGTCGGTTCCACACCCTGACAGGGAACAGTGCGTAGCCTCTTGGTTATAAGGAGCAATATATTACACTATAGGGTAAGCGTGCAAATTACTAGGGTGCTTTACTCAATTCTTTTTGAGTTCTCTTGGTTATATATGTTATACCCTTTATGCACCTACCTTACTATCCATAGGACCGCAATATATGTGGAGGTGGGCAGTTCAATTGTTTCCTATTTGAACTTTCATATAATGTAATTGAGACAAGACTGTCAGTCATCTAAAGGTAAATTCCTCATCGCAATGGTTTAGCTGCTTTCCGGTTTATTTTTCCTTTTAATTAAATTATGGTAGTCACAATTGATATTTTTTAGTGGCTGTAGAAGCACTTGCAGAACACACATTGACATCACACAAAAGGGAGCAGACAGAGGCAAATCAACCCCCTCGCAAGTCTAACTTAACAAAAACTTTGCAGTTTTAACCCCAATCTGACATCACTTAGATCAGGGGTGCGCAAAGTTTTCCCGCTCGCGCCCCTCTCCTGGTCGGCGTAAAATGACGTCACGTGACCCCCGTGGCGTAATTTTACGCCGGGTTACCATAGCAACGCGTCGCCGAAGACCAGGTAGGCGAAGCTGCAGGGGCCTCACGCGGTCCCCCCGGCATTTAATTTAAATGTCCAGGGGGAGAGCGCGGGACCTCTGCAGCCGCCGCGCCCCCCCTGGAAAATCTTCTGCCCTCCCCACTTTGCGGACCACTAACCTAGATGAGACTCCTTAAACATATCATTGTAATTCATACACTTTGGTCCTAGGAGAGCTTGCCCCTTTAAATGGCTCCCAAGTACATATGGCAGCATTGATTAGTTGCTAATGAGGTTACTTGTTTTGATGTAGGTGGAGGAAGCCCTTGTGAGAACAGAAGAGAGAGAAATTCAGCTTCCAGCTGGTGAGGTGGCAGCGAGCCAGGTCAGAGCTCTCTTTGATTATGAAGCTGCACAACCAGAGGATTTGCCTTTTCACATGGGGGATGTAATAAAAGTATTGAATAAAGGTAAGTGTCTCTCAGGACAGCTAAGACGCATGGGGGCTGCAAAGTAATAAAACAGGTGTCTTTTTTTACTGTGTAGAAATAGGTGATCAATGGATAGTATGCGTTTGTATATCTATAGAGGAAATTGGTGGGCGTGTGTAGGTAAGGGACACACAGTATTGTATAGTGTACTTTTTAAAATTCACTCTGATTTTGTGTCAATCATGAGTGTTTTACAAGACAACAGATGAATGAATCAGGGCTGAAATGACATATAGAACTTGTTCTAATACCACAAGCCACAGGGTTTTAGGAATAATGAATGCATTTCCATCTACTGCCAGTGCCTTTACCTTTTTGCCGCCCATAGGCACATGCTGGCAGCGGGAGCAGTCCTCGCCTCCTGCGGCGTAGCAGCAACATGATACCGCGTTGTCATAGCAATGCGTTATCATGCGATTTTGGGTGCAGGGGCGTAGCTATAGCCCGGGAGCCCGTGCTCTTGGGGGGGCCCACTCTTCTCCCCCTACCTGTAGACAGGTGGGGGGAGATGGTATGCGGCGATGGGCTCCCCGTGTTAGGCCTCGTTCAGGGTGCCAGAGGCAGGAGTTGGAGAGAGGGCGGCAGTCTGCTGGGCGATGTGTGTTCATCCTCCCCAGCAGACTTTTTCAGGAGTTGAGGAGGCGGGGAGGGGCGGGGCTATAGACGGCAGGTTAGGGATCCAAGTTGCAGTCTTGAAATCATTCTCAAGAATGATTTCATTGGCTGCCGAGGTCCCAGTGACGCTGCAGCAGCTTCAAAAAACGAATTGGTTTGTTTATTGAAACTGTAGCCAGCGTCAACTCCGTACTTCGGAGACAGGGCAGCTGCTACCCTGACAACTAGTATTCAATTTGAATACATTGTGTCCCACGGCAGCTCGCACGTCAGCACGCCCTCCCTCCGAAGCCAGCACCCTGAACGAGGCCTTAAAGGAAAAGCAAGCCGGTAGAGGAATCAGCTAACAGGGAAGGAGCGACCTCTAGCAGTCTGAACCGGAAGTCTTTCTTACTTCCGGTGTCTGCTGCCACAGCTCCTCTGCTCATCTCCTCCCGCCAAAGTTAGGCATGGGAGAGAGCCGGGAGCGAGCGATGAGGGGCAGAAAGAGAGAGTGCGGAGAGGAAGAAAGCGAGAGCTGGGGGGGGAGGGGGGAAGAGAGCTTAGGACGGAGAGCTGGGGGTGAGCTGTTGATGTGATGAGGAGGGGGGAGAGGATGGGGAGGGAGAAAAAAGAAATTACAGTCCGTATTAATATCAATGGGGCCCTGAAATAGTTTTTACCCGGGGGCCCGCCCAGGTCTAGCTACGCCACTGGTTGGGTGACAACGTAATGCTGCAGGAGGGGGGCTGCTCCCGAGCGGAGGATAAAACCCCCTCAATACAAAAATTGCCACTCTAGGCTATAGTCTAGTCAGCCTTGTGGAAAATCTGCCTCTGCCTACTAGTCTTTGCTCATCAACATGACTTTTGTTGTTTAACTCAGAAATATTCTTGCTCGATGGTTTACTTGGTTTTCCTCATCTGGTGGTCAGAATGGAATATTCAGCACCCTGATGTCCAATGTACCCGCTGCTCATTAACTTGATAGGGACCTCTGGCAAATCAGTTCCCATTACAGGATGGGTAGATAATGGAGACTGATATTTAAACTCGTCAAAACAGCTCATTTGTAAAGTATGTTTGATATATTTAACACCAATTAAAAAAAATGAATGACATACATGAGGTACATGACATACATGAGGGATGTGATCTAGAACAGATGGTATGTCCAAGGACACCTAATACATAGCTTTTGAAAAAAGGACAAATTATTAAAATCTTACAGCTGAAAAACAAGAGCAAACAATAGCACCAGATTCAAAGAAAGACAAAAAGATGCAAGTGAGAGATGTAACTGCTCAAAGATATCCCAGTATAAACAGACAGGTGCTCCAATAAGGGTATAATGTAGCATGAGTACAAAAGGAATGTCTTCCATTGGAAAGAGGAAACCCTTTAGACTGGGTGCACACAGAATATCCAAGTATGAACAATATGAAGAAATGTATCAATGGGGAGGGCCTGATGTAGAGATGAAATAATGTATAACTTTTAATAAGTAATATCTAAAATATGTACAGTTATATATACACACTAAGAAAATCCATCTAAAATCAATCAATCAGGAGAGGTAGGAGAGAGTTTTGACGTTTGCTTCTATAGCTCCAGATTTGACCTATATAGCCTATTAGCAATTTGCTATTAGTACAGCATTTAGGATCTCCCTAGTACTTAAAATATCGTAAAAGTAACACGTTCTTAGGAGAAACTTCTGGGAGACTCACAGCCGCCACCAGTCTAACGTTCTTTAAAAACTAAAGTTGTCTCACATTTGGTCTGTAACAGTTACATACGCCTATAATATATATTATCTTTAACTGTGCATGCAATTTCTTGTATATAATGTACTGTAGATCCCTTTTCACTTAATGTAACCATGTATCTGTCACTATAACTCTGTGCCCAGTACATACTTGAAAACGAGAGGTAACTCAATGTATTACTTCCTGGTAAAAAATTCGATAAATAAATACTATTTAACAAAACGGAATCAAAATCGAAAGTCTCCTAGATTTACAATACGTTTAAAGTACTACAGTAGTGAGATCCTAAACACTGTACTAATCACGAATGGATAATAGGCAAAATCTGGCGCTATAGAAGCAAACATCACAACTCTCTCCTACCTCCATTTAGATTTTACATGGGATTTCCTTAGTGTGTGTGTATAACACTGTAAATATTTAGATATTACTTATTAATTTAATCTCTACATGAGGCACTCCCCCTGGATACATTTCTTCACAGTGAAAAAAAAAAAAAAAGCATATTTTTACGTCTTCCTTTGTACTCAAAAAATAAAACCAACCATTGCTTTAAAAAATTTTTTTATTCGTGCCAATTTTTGCACCAGTTTTGCAGCCAAGCAACTTTGATAACCACCAAACACTCATTCATGTTAATGAATCTACTTTTTAGATAAATAAGAAGTGTGGACATGTTGTTTAATCCTGGAGGTTTGCTACTTATCAGTTTTCAATAACTTTTGGCCTAATAATTGCTTCAAATCTATGTATTTGGTCCTAGTACATTAACCCTAAAGTAATTTGCTCTCTTGCAGTGTCCGAAAGCTGGTGGGAAGGAGAGTGTCAGGGGAAGGTGGGAATCTTCCCCACAGCCTTCGTAGAAGATCTTAAGCCCAGAAAATGAGTTCCTGAGGGCTGCAGCTGATCACAGTGGTCAGGTCTTCAAGAATGCGGCATGAAAAGTCCTGTTTACATTATGAAGACCTTGATTTATCTGCTTGACTTGCAGGCTCCATAACCTTACACCTACGGCCTTCTAGAGAACAGAATATTCCCTGTGAGAGATGTACATCATTACCTTTTACCATTCTTTAAGAAGGGGGAACATTGTACTTAAGCTCAACATAGGCAGGAAAAAACTGTTCTTTGGTATGATGAAAAGTGATTTCTGCCATTTGAAGTGTGGATATTTTTTATTCCCAATAAAAAAATAAAATAAAGAAAATCGATGAACGGGCGTCAGATTAGCTACAGAATGTTGGTAAAACAAACAAGGAATACAAACAATTAGTACCTGTTATAGTATTAAAATCATCCACTCTTGGATTAACACCCCCTCTCCTGTATCAACACCCACCAAGCAGTAACACCTCCATCGTCCCAAATGGGCCCTCCCAAGCATTTGGGCTCCTCTTGCAATCTTTTGCCATAATTTACACAACAGTGCAGAGGAACGGGAGGGGTAAAGATGTGCTACACGGTCCAGTATTCATTTCCAAAACAGGGAGACTTCCCCCCCAAATTTGGTTCCATGCAAAACATTTTGCCAAGCCTCAAAGGGCTCAGCATTAAGTGAATCTAGCGATTTTAGGAAATATTTTAATGCACATTGCCTTAAAGCCTGGCAAATTGTCTGCAAATCTTAAGCCGTGGCTTCTTTCGCTACTAATAACAATTTTGCCTGGTCCGCGATGTCATGCAATAAGTCAGCACATCTTTGAGCGACAACTTGTTTTTGCAGCAAATTCTAAACTCCCTTTTGCAGTTGGAAAATGGGCTGATGCAACAATTTGCACCTAGATTTGGCCCACCAGAACATTTAACACTCGCTTGTCCCCCAAGTAGGTCTATTCTGTTGTTACTCCCCCATAGCACTTCCAACCCGTAACAAATAAATAGGTCTTGTTGGTTGTCCTGGAAAAAAAATAAATAAACATGACAAACGGGTGTCTGCAGAGAAGATGAGTTTATTAATGGTAAAGCAGAGCCGAGCAGGTGCTCACACAAGAATACAAGGAAGGGTGGGAGTGAGTAGGAGTCTCTGCACTCACTAGGTCCTACTAACGGAAGGATGGCCATAAGGGCACCTCACAACCTCTTCTTCCATAAAAAGGGAACTGGCTTCTTCCAGGGGAACCCTAAATTATGGATGAGAAGACCTGCCCCAGTGTGCGCACATGTGTATGTTCATTGTATGAAGTGCTTAACGTGCTGGCATGGGGTAATATTATACCCTTGGCATACACAGAAACACACTCTTACTGGAAGGGAATCCTATATGACAGGTGTTACTAGAAGCCCCACTTCTTCCACCTGACAAAGCGAGGGCACCACCTGTGCCTTCTATACCACACTTCTATCTGATCATGTACTGATCCTGCTTACCCTGCAGAAGCATCCCAACTCCCTCACTGCTAGTGTTGCAGTGCTCATGATGCCTGAGCAGTGAGGGGGACAGAACAATCCCTGCTCTTTTGTGCTACGAGCTCTGCCGTTTGTACCCAGCATAGCCTTGCCACTTGATCGGATACTCATGTTACCCCTCTGCCAGGTGGGACTTCCCAAAGGGGCAAGGTAAAGGAAAAACACCTATAGCTGCAGTCTAGCTGTAACAACTAGGAGGCTGCACAGACAGCCTCTACCTGTCCTATCTTCTTCTCCACCTTAAAAGCACCCCCCTATGACAGCACCCATCCTGCAATACACAGCCTTAGGGGAACATTGAGAACACACAAACACATGTGACATTAAAGCAGGCAGGGACAGACACAAAGGTAGATTAAGGACACTGGATGGGAATAAGCAAGCATCCATAACACAGACACTCATCACCCCCAAAAGACCAAATAAAATTAAACAAATTCACCCAGCCAAATACTTCTCCCTCAGCCAGCACAAGCTGGTGACTAAGAGGGGACAGGTTCCTTTGCTCCGTTCAATGGAGAGAGTTCCTGACATTCAGCTGCAAATTTGATATGGGGGTGTCCTCGGGCACCCACCACCTGGAAACAGAAGCACACCACTCATTACAACTCAGATGCTGAGGGGAAGATTCTTATTTCCACTTCCTGCCTTGCGCTGCGGGGAGATATTTTGCCATCCGTGTGTTAGGCAGAGGATTGGGGGGGTGCTGTGAGAGGCATGCACAAACAACGAGAAAGATGGGGCGGGTTACCCCCATTCCCCCAAACCCAAGAAGTCCCATGCTCCCTCTGGATGGAAGCTTCCTGCTGTGTCCGTCAGGTGACATTGCCGCCTGCGGGGGTTTCATATTGGGTGGGAGTAGCTGGACGCTCCCCCACACGTGCTCCCCCCCAGAACGGTAAGAGGGGAGAGAGGGCTGCCCTCCTCAGGGCTCAGGACAGATCCTGTCCCGTGCTGCTGACCCGTTATGCCTTATGTCGCTGGGTTCTTCTCCCCTTCTCTCTCAGTGCGGGGGGTTCAGTGATCCCTGTCCTCGCTGCTGCTTCTCCTTCTGCTGCATTAATAGCTGCTCCAGGGCAGAAGGGCCAGGGTGCATCATTGTGCTTGACCAGATGGACTGATGGGAAAAGATTCAGGTCACATATGTATCCCAAAGCAGATCCAGCCACATTATTACATAAGAACATACAGTTAAGAAAATGTCAATAAAGCATACACATTTATATGGAAACCAGAAAGATACCAAGACCCCTAATTCAACAAAGTGAGACTTTCTGTAACGCAGTTAGAGATGCAGCAACTTCCATTTACATGAATAGAAGGTACTGCATCGTTAAAGCAGAAAAACGTGAAATCAGGTTTTTTTATTTTGTAGTATTAGTGACTTATTTTTTGTTTTCATTCAACTCTTCGTGCCATTTTTAAAGCATCCTTTGATTTCTATAGCAGGTTTTAACCCACCTCCCAAGCAGGGCAAGATCTTTGCAACACTTTCCGGTTTGGGATAATTTGTTGCAAATCTTCCCTGCAGTCTGAGCTGTAAACTGTAACAATAGAGCTTACCGAGTTATACTGATTGAATGATTGAAGCAGCCATGTTAGGCTGCGCTTATAGTGCCTTGTGATGCGACGTCGCTCCAAAAACAAATGAATTGACTCCGTCGCAAACACTTATAGTAAGCGCGATGCAGCGACTAAATTTGGAAGCCGGGTAAATTTGATCTTTTAGAGACAGTCACCACGTGTCTGTCCCTAAACCAATCAAATTGAGCGGCCTGCCCAGTTTAGTGACGTCACTGGCCTTGTCACCAGCGACGTCCCTAAAAGTAAAATTACAACTTTCGCCGGTGGCGACGTCATCGGTCGCGTCGCCAGCACTATAAGCGCGGCCATAGTCACACAATCAGGATTTTGACAGATTTATAACAGGAGCACCAAACGAGTGCCAGCTTAGGTAAGAATGTAGAATTATACATTGTCACATGCTTTACTTATACAAAGAAGAAAGCAAGAAACAAAGTTTGAAAGTAGTATTGCTGCTTTAACACACTTCCCAATTTACTGAACAGAGGCCCAAATATCATTATATCCCAAGTGGCAATATTTTCTTTTATCGGTTTATTAACAAGGATCTAGGATGTATTAAGGTTGGATTAAAGTTTGGGTCATCACATCATTCATACTGCAGAGGGACAAGTAAGAGAGAGTTTCATATCAAGTTTTAGTTGAGTGACCATTTTTGGTCCATAAAGTTACTACCAAAGCTATAAAAACACAAAACTCGAATTACAGCATTAATAAATACATATATAAAAAGGAGACAGACTTGTTATATTTAAGATCTATTTAATAGGCGTCATACCATCAAATGATATAAACAGACAATTTAAAATTATTAATGTCAAATGTGCTACTAATGCAACTTACATTTTTCCCTCTACCAAGAAGGACTTGTACAAATGATATGAGGTGGTAACTAAAAAGGTAGGGTTTAATTAATACGTCCCGCTAAATAAAAAGGGGCCGTACAGATGGAATTGTCCGAATGCAATTTCTCATAAATGTCTTTGCCTTGGTTTTAAATTATAAATAAGAGCCAGTCTTATATTTTCTCTGATCATCGATTATAGTAATCTTTATCTTGGCTACTTCTAATGCAATTTATTCTGGCTTTTTACAGAAGGGCAGTAAATGCTGTCTGGATTTGTAGGCCATTACCTTTTTTAACCTATTCCTTTATAAATTAAATGTGCACTGATAAGTATTTTTCTATAAACTCTGTGTTTTGATCCTTTAGGCCTGGTTTATATCTGGGGATTAACCTTCTTGAAGCCACCATTCTCATCCAGTTGATGGTTTTATGGCGACTCCCATAGTGCCATGGGCAACATGTCAGCACTGACTATGGTCGGTTATGTCGAAGACACATTTGACAAGTGCTAGTTACATCAAATAGATTATCTTCTAAATCAACTGGAGTATTAAACTACTCTATTCTTCACTATAATAGACACATATGCATGAGGCTCATAAGATGCTTTGTATTCTACTGTAGCTTATCACATGCTAATAGCTCCTCATCTGCAGAGAACATGGAGAGCTGATGTTTAAACGTCCCACTTCCCTCATTCTCACCTTAAAGCTCTCCATAAGGGCAGCCGACGAGTCCTCTCGGTTGCTGCCCTGAGCTGCCCACGCACTACTGCTGCTGGAGTTACTTGCAGGGCGCCAGCTGTTTTCAGAAGATGAGTTCACAGACAGGTAGTCCAGACCAAAGCCACCCATAGCTGAGGAAAAAGAAAGAAAAATAAGTGTCACTATAGGAACAGCTTATAATATATTGCACTTGAGGAGAGATTCATCTGCTTCCTCGGTCAGCAAGTGGAGTAAGATGCAATTACATACCTGGTTTGTCAGTCTTCCAGCGGTCAACACCCCGGCGATCCCGGTTGTCTGGAGTGCCGATGGGCCCAAAGTTGGAGAAGGGCTGGGAGGTATGGTTGTGGGTGGGAGGAGAGCTGGGCAGACTGCTGGGGTTCGAGGAATGAGGCGACTGGCTGGCTGGCGTAGAGTGATCTGTCCGAACAGTTGGAAGTCGGGAGGTATACATTAGAGCAGTAGATGACATTTTAGGCACATTAGAGCATCACAGTCTTTAAATAACCCCCCCCACCCCAAGAATACCTTATGCCACAGATATACAGAGATTATATATATATACAGAGATTATATATATATATATATATATATATATACACATACACACACACACACACACACACACACACACACACACACACACACACACACACACACACACACACACACACACACACATATATAAAATTCTGTACTTTAAAAAAAAAATTTGAGTATAGAGGAGAAAAATAAATAAATACATTTATTAAAGCCACTATATAGGATTCTACGCAGGCTGAACCCGGATGCCAAGCATACTGCCCTTGGGTCAGAGAGTATATTTAAATGCCAAAAAGGTCTGGATAATCTAATTGACTTTGTGCCTGCTGCCTCAGAATGTGTCTGCTCTCTTCAGATCTGTACTCCACAAGATGCCCCTTCCCTTTCCATCCATGCTCCTTACCCGAGCTTGCTGGTAATGATGGAGACCAGGGTGTACTCTCAAACAGAGAGTAGAGGGAGGTCTCCTGCTGGCCCATGGGTGGGCAGGACTCCGGCTTTGTGCTAGTGCATGGGGATTTACCGTACAACTCATTAAACATGCTGTTATTTTGGTACCTTTCCTGCAAAGACCAAAGACAAAACATTAGGGACATTTCCACAGTCTCAGTAAAGCCAATTTCCATCTCATGTGCACAGTCATCTCCAAACAGAACCTTCTCTCACCTGGTTGAGGGAAAATCCAGTGAGGGAGAGGAAAGAGGAGGGCTGGGACATCAGCTCAGATGGCTTTTCCAGAAGAGACTTCTCCAAAAGAAAGAGACCGCAGTTACTGCCAGTCACGGTTATATTTGCATGCAAGTGCATCTTGCTACAATCAAATAGGGAAGCCACTCCCACGAAATAAAACGGATACGAGTATATGTGCGAACGAGAGTGTACACATACACCCAGATCTATACTTGTATTGTGTAAATCTATTGGATAATTCAAGTAATAAAAATAAAGAAAGTGTTTTGACACCAAGTTATCGATCAACTTAAGTGTGAAAGTGAATGGCAGCTAATGTATAGTAGCCATCACAATTTAGTGAAAGACCGTTTAGATTATACGCAGAGAGAAAAAAATAAAAAGAAGATACACTGCTAAAAGAATACACAGGATGAAACCGCTCATGATTTAGGAAGCATCAATAGGACGAGTTAGGGAGGATTTGGACAACCACTTATAAAACTGGATGTATCATTTGTTTTCCTTTGCCTTAATACACATACTCCTTTGTCCTGCACAGGAAACAAAAGTTGTAACCTACCTCAATAGTAGGGTGTTACACTCACAGGCAATATGTTTTTAGAGGGTCACTAAAAATGGCTTCACATTTTGCCTGTTAATACAATGCAGCAAGAGCTAGTGTAAATAGTCCCTGTGCTCCCTGTAGCGGTGTCATTTTAACTTCCAAAATTATTTGGATAATTCTAGGAGTCGAGTCTATATTCTGTTTGCACAGAAATAATACTGGCTGCTACGTATAGCGTAGGAAATGGGGCAAACAACACAGACAAAGCGACACACATTCAACCAGCAGAGGGCACAGCACACCCCACAGAATACATACAAAGAGGCTTCGTCCGGGGAGAGAGGCAAGAGGGCCGAGCAGAGCTGGGTAAAGATCAGGAGGAGGGGAGAAAGCCAGCTCTTCCTCCTCCTCTAGAGCAGCTAGACTCTTTAGCAGGTCCGGGGGCAGGAGGGGGGAACGCTTGGGTTCCTAGTAAGAGACAGGCAGGAAAAAAACAAAAAGAGAAGAGGGAGGAGGAAGAGAGAAGCAGGAAAATAATAAAATAGAGATATAGAAAAAAAAAAGTTACACAGAATGGGATGTAGAATACTTAGAGGGAAAGCACAGGGGGTGTTTAAAGATTGCAGCACAGCACCAAGCTGCTCTTGGGCTACAAAATAATACCAAAATATGCGCTTCAACTGACAGCCGAGATCTGTTTGTTTTCCCCCCCCCTTCTTATATTGTGCTGCGGGTGAACACCGCGCTGTACATAGATATTTTGGGGTTTTGCAGGCACATGCAGCACCTGCCCCAAAGAGTTTCACCTATTTTTGGCGCCCGAGGCGCAGGAAGAAAAAATAAATAAATTTTTAAAAAAAAGGACTCGCCCAAAGTCAACAAGAACAGTGGACACTAGAATTCCAGGTTACCCCGCGTCCAAGGGCTTCCTCCCTCCCTACCTCCGCGTCTCTGCATAATATATTAACGCAGTACTTTTTAGACAGCATTTTCCAAGTGACCGTGCGGTGTCTCACGATAGCACATTTTCACGCATCAAGCAGAAAAGTTGCTTACCACCATCCCTGCAGCGACTGCCTATTTTAACACCATTTTGCAGTAGAAAGTTATTAAAGCGCTGCATTGTGATATTTGCCCATTTTAGTGTCAAGAGCTCCAAAGCACTAAGCACTTGCACAGTGATCTTTAAATCCACATCCTGTGTGTAGAAAAAAAGATGGAAGCAGAGGGCCAACAAACCACACACTTCCATAGACTGGATGGAGGACTGTAGAGAAAGAATCCATTGATGCGATCCTGCTACCTTCTACCCCCCCCTCCTCCTCAAACATACGCAGTGCTTACCTCAAAGGGCACTCTAGCCATAGAGTCCTGGCCAGAGCGATAGCCCAGCTGGCGCTTGCCCCTTTGGTTATTTAGGGATTGCTGTGCCAAGAGGGCTCTGTTGTCGGGCAAGTTGTAGGATGGTGGGTCCACCCAATAGAAGTCTGGCATCTTGACTTCAGACGCGCCATGGTTATAGGCCTCCATGGGGAAAGGCTTCATCTTTTTCTCCAGAGGCTGCTGCATGATAGGGTGCTGTAGGCACTGCTCCAACATGTTCAGAGATTCTGTGGGCACACGGCCATCCATGTAATAAGGTTGTTTTATGGGCAGCAGCTTCCCCAGTGGCCCGGAGACCTGAGAACTCCACAGCTGCTTGGATGCATCCACCTGCTGATACTATAAAAGTAAAGAGACACATTTCAGAACAGGTTCTACAGAAGTGAGTTTCTCAAGTTGAGGAAATCGAAGCACCTTACCTTTCTTGATTCTGAAGACTGTACAAAAGAAGGGTTTGGAAGCCAACATATCCTGCTTTGTCCCATAATCTCCCTGCAGTGCGCTAACGTTTAATGTTATTCAGCGATTAGATTGTCAAAAGTAGTTAAATGGAACCTCAAAATATTATCTATGGTGATAACACTGCAGTTCCTCATCAGATCCTAATAACTTACAGGGTTTGTATTCGCGTAAAGTACAAATCTAGATCCACAGTCCTCTGATATTCAATACCTGCTGGGCTGAAACTCTATGCATTATTGTACATTTTGACACTGTACTGATACTGGTATACACAATACATCACACTACAATGTGTGTACTTGTGCGAGGAGCAATACAGGTCTTTCCCAAATAGAAGATAAAAAAATGTGACACTTAATGTTGGTTAACTCTCTGAGGGGGCAAGCAACACCATAGGGCAAAATATAGATGGGGCGAGGGTGGAGTGTTTGGAAGAATAAGTTAAGGCAATGTATGTGGGAGAAACACGAGACAACAGGGAGTGAATGAAGACTGGATAGCTCAGCAGGAAATGCAGGAGTGGGTTTGTCGTTTCATTGCAAGACATCAAGATGCTGGAATGAGAACTGTCATTCCAACATTCTTCCCTTAAATCCGTGTGGCCATAGGTCTTTAGCGTGGTACATGGATGTGGAAGTACAGACAATTTAGGGACGCATAAGATATTAGGAGTGGAGTTCTAAAGAAAGCAATGGAGAAATATATATTTTGCCTGTTTTGGACTTTTGTGGCTCTGCATTGTTAAACTGCTAGCAGGCTAAATAAAAAAAATTAAAAAAAACCAAGGCTATGGTAGCTAAAAAGTGCCAAACCACTACACAATGCAAAATAAAAAAAGAACTGAAGGCAAAACCCAGATACCTGCTGGAGTGAGGGGTGGTGTTGGGGATTCTTGCCATGGGGTTGTATTGGTTTAGTAGGGGACTGCTGCTGCTGCTGCTGCTGCTGCTGCTGGACCAGTGCTTGGATCTGTAGCTGTGCTGCAGTCTGGGTGATGGGCTGAGTCGGCGAATTTGATGGCGCCTGTGGAGTTCCCTGGTTAGGAGTCCCTGGACCCGACGGGCGCTGCTGGCTGTAAGGAATGTGGGACTGTTTCCCGGGAGGACCCTGGTTCCCAACAGGAGAATGAGATGAAGGCTGCAGGAAAGAGCCCTGGACGTTAACACCCGGTGGGAAAGTGTATCCGGAGCTTATGGAGAACGCCACAGGAGGTGGGATAACATAGGCTGGTGGAGGGAAACCTGTGAAGTGGAAAAGCCTAAATTAGGACTTGGCACTTGTGAAGAATCAGCAAGAATAGTCAACTTGGGGGCACCTGGATCAAGCACCAGTACGGGTTATCGCTACCGTTACGGCTTTAACTCCCATTGGCTTAACCGGGAGTTAAAGCCGGAACGGGTCCTACAACCTGTACTGGCACGTGATGCATGTGCCCCATAGAGGAATCTTCAGGCATTATATCATTGAAGACAACGCCCTCCTGAAGCCTTCAGTATTTACAATGCTTTTAAAGCTTTACATAAAATTACCCCCCAATAATCATAAAGGTTATAGAAAGGTACTGTGATACAATAAGATATTAGGAGTGGAGTTATAAAGAAAGCAATGGAGAAATACAGTCCTGGAAACCATAAGTTATCTTTCAATACCATGTTCCTGGATGTTGCTCAAAACTGTGAAAGTTTATTTGCCAAGTTAAAAAAAACCCCTTTATTTAGGAATTTTAACATTGAGAGTTTTGTTTACAATAGGCACGGGTTATATAAATAGCGAGGGTTACCTGGACGGCTGGGCAGAGGAGGAAAGGCTCCTGGGTGGTGGATGGGGATAAACTGTGTGTTGGCGCTTGGGCTGGAGGTTGGGGTCACAGGCGTTTTCCTGGCTTCAGATACTGGGGTTTTTCTCAACTCCGTCTGAGATTTCACCTGCAAAAAGGATAAGGCAACTCAGAAGGCGAGTGGAGTCAGTGTTGAGTGGAAATTGCTTTCACTAGCATAGTGACCTAACATGCCAAATTCCAAGCATAACGGCCAGCAGGTTCTGATTACAAACTAACCCATCTCCCACATCATGGTAACTACCTGAACCGCAATGCTCTGTTTCCCAGGCTCTGGCATCTTCTCAGAACCAAGTTTCTTGGGCTCATTCTTCCTTTTGCCGTTGATATCCTTCTTGTTGATTGCTGTATTAATTCCCTTGGTATAGTCCCTCTGTTCCTTGACCGCACTCCCTGCTCTGATGTAGCTCCGTGCTGCCAACTCCCGGTTTACCTCCTGTGGTTTAATGTTCTCTTTAAAAGTAACCACAGGCTTTTCAGATGCCTCGCAGCTGGGGCTGCGGCCGGTGGACAATACAGACTTTAGACCAGGGCTCCCTTCAGTCTTCTGCGGCTCAGCCTGGAGGGGCTCCTGCGGGGAACAATTGTCCTCGGCCTCATTTGTATCTTCTGTCAAGAGCTCAGGGATGTCCGTGAAGAAGGAGAGCTCCCCAATCACACTGTGATACTGCACCAGCCTGCAGAGGAAGCCCACAAAACAGCAGTGTGTGTTAATAAAGTGCTAATACAACAAATGTACAGTGCTCGTCAAAAATCCTCCTTTGCTTGCCTATGCCTCACACTTTGGCTAGGACCATGGACCTTTGGTACCATTAGCACATGTAAGCTTGCAAGGTTTTCTGAAGGCTGACAAAATCAGTATCAAGCGGTATGACCAATGACTGCACCTTCACAGATACTAAAACTGACCGTGTACTCTTCTGAGAAAATAATTACTTTTCACCTAAAATTTAGGGAGTAGGGAGGAGACTCGCGTTTATGCATTAAACAGAATAATAATAATAATAAATATATATATATATATATATATAATAAAACCACACAATGTTACTGAATAATTAGTATTTAAAAAAATAAATAAAAAAAGACCACAAACAGGGGCTTGAACAAAAACATCTTTAATTTTTAAATCTATCCTATGAGTACTCCAGGGTTTCCTGATATCTATGTGTCACTATACAAGTGACTAAAAGAAACGCAGAGTGTGTTTGGGGGAACATACTGAGGCTGGTTCTCCGAGATCCACTTTCCTATGGACACTAGGCGTATCGGCCGCAGCCGGCGGTGCTGGGCGTCTCTGTCTCCTGTGATGGCTTGGTGGCCTCTAGAGAAGTCCAGGTTCCTGTGGAAAAGAAAGTGAAAGCATGAACCTCTTCACTGAACAAAGCACTAAAAAAAGTGATCCTCCCACTGTGAAGTGGTTTCAAGGGACCTTCTTCATTAGCTCCCACAGTTTGTCACGCTCTCATTTACGCTTCCCTTTTTGGAGTAGCTGGATGACTGCTGTGAATGAGAAAGGTTAGCAGCTCATAACACTGCATTAGTGTTTGCTTCAGCAAAATGTGTTGTTGGGTAGGAATCATTTGATTTGCCAGACATGAAGGGATTGTGGAAGTTTTTCAACCGTGCTCCTATTGGGAATCCTCAATCCATACAGTATGTAGCCATAAGAGGATCCAGAAGCAACTGCTCAGATTTAAGAGGTAACCAACATAGGGCTGCATACAGTAGAGGATATAGGCACCATACAGATCTTGGGAAAACAGCAAGTTTCATGCAGGCCGTTTGTTTTCAGCTGCACGGAACCTAACCAATAACTGAATGCATGGGGAAAGAAACCTTCACGGTGGTCCAAGAAAGTGTAGCGAGGGATGGAGAAGGCCCTTAGCAGTAAGTTGCAGCAGAAGCTCACCTAAAAGCTGGTCGAAGAGCCAGGAACCCCTGCAGTTCAAACTCCTCTGGAAGTGGCAACACTGGGAAAATAAGGAGACACATTTACCCACTGCCCCTAGCAGGTCACTACCCCAATGCAAAGCCTAGAGTGGAACCATGCAAAAATACAAAACAGTGTAGCAATTTCAGGGTAGGGGAACTGGACAGAGTTCTGTTTATGGTACTATTAACATAGGACAGAGAGGAAGCGGAACAGGACTATAATCAAATGTGTCTCTCTCTAGGTCGGACATCACATCCAATGGTTACAGATTTGAAGAAGAGCTACCTTTCAGTCCCATGCAGCGTGTTGCTTTTCATATTATACTGGCACAAAGCAGGGAAAGTTACTAAATGGAGACATGCACGATCCTTATACACGCAACAAAGAAGGCTGTTCTCTCTACTCTGAAGCAACAAAAATGGACACATGAATGAGTTTGGATCTGTGCTGCAGCTATTTAATTGCAAATGTAGCCGCTTCTTCAGGGCACAAAAAAAATACAGCACCGTTACCAATCTAATACAGAGAGGACCTTCATTCGTCAAGCTGCAGAGTACAAGATACACAGTGGTATACACACTGCGTTAAACAGAATTCTTCATATGGACCACTTACTCTGCAAACAGTTGCTACATTTACCTACATTTCCGAAAAGGTGAACGTCTGCTTACCGGCACACACCAAATTAAACAAACAAAACAAAAAAAGACATTCAAACAATGTGGATTAATAAAAAAAAAGGTCTTCATTGTTACAACTAAAGCCATATAGGATTTCGTCATTTCAAGTACGCATTTTTCACGTATATAGCTCTTGACCATTCGGTCATGAACAATGGCCTTTGGGAATTCCCCTCCCAAAAAAACCCACCTCCTAATTTGAATAACACTACATAAAATACATTTCTGCTCCACTTGCTCACAATATGTTCATTGATTGTGGTGCGATTGTAGTTTCAACCCCACAAAAGGCAGATCTTCTGTTTACCTGCCGGAATCAATGGTGCACTGCGTCATTCAGATTAGGCCGTTTATATGTAGTGCGTTCAAATGATGCAGACAACGAAATGTCGCTGCATAGCCATGTAAATCATTCTTACACATTTTTGGAGGATTCTCCTTACTAAATCCAGGGTTGTGGAAGACAAGAAATAAAGCCATAGATACAAGTTCACCCACATAACTTTACTATTTTGTAACATTTCCCCCCTCACCCTTCCCGAAGAGAAAACACATCACTTTGCACAGAAGCAGATTTCTTACTGTTCGCACTGCAAATGTCCTCATCAAGCACATGGAAACTGTTCAGAAGAGAAATCAGCCACGGCCACACACTGCAGAAAGAAGGACAAAGTAGTCACCTGGAGGGCAGGGGGTTTACCACCGATGAAAGACACAGAGCCCAGATATAAGAACAATTACAGATTTTTCCTCCCACGGGCAGATTAATATGATTTACATAAACAAGGTGTTCTACCGCTCACTCAAATGCCCAAATGCAGATGGAAAAAGGGATTCAACTGAGGTGCATTGGGAAATATCAAACATTGGCAACATGTGTGTCCCCTAGGAGCCACAACAAGATTCCCGTATACTGCACTCATTCAGTATAAAATTTATAGGGAACTGAGACTTAAAAAACTTACTCACTATGGAGTCACTGTAGTCACCTAACCCCCCAAGGTACTCAAAAAGTAAAATAATAACGTTTTAGTAACATATATACATAAACACTGTGAATTAATATTTACAAGTGATTGGTAAAATCCTCAGAAGGTGGGTATGAGACCGACAGGATAGAGACTCAAATGGGGGTATAGGTAAACCCTTGTGTGAGAGATGTAGAGTGAGATGTATATATATTTTAGTCTATATGTATATAGAGAGTTTTTTTTTTTTTAGACATAAAACCAGGAATAGGGAGTCCTGATAGTGGTTAGTCCTATAACCCAGGTACAGGTCATGTGCATTAATAATACAGATAACTCTGCACTTGAATCTTTTCCTCCTCTAATGGGAGAGAGAGGATTATGCTTATAGCAATGAAGCACTGTTCAGACAATATAAAAACTCAATCTAAACACTACAAGATTGTAGCAGAAGATTCAAAGCCTAATATCACCACTATAAAGGTTGCAAGTATAGGCGGTAGCAGTAAGGTTATACACACACACACACACACACACACACACACACACACACACACACACACTTCTAGAAATGTGTCGGTCTCATACCCACCTCTGAGGATTTTACCAATCACTTGTTTATATTAATTCACAGTGCTTGTTTATGTATATATATATGTGTAACCCTGTTCCCCCCCTCCTCTGGGAAACTACCCTGGTTACTGCTGAAGCCTATCTGTGGTGTCAGGAGAAGCTGGGCTGCGTGATGGTATGGGCAATGGGACAAGCTTTAATGACATTTCTTAGTTACTCACCCTCATGGTAGAGCGCCTCCAGCATTGACAGGATCCCAAGGGTAGGATATCAGCTCCTGTCATTGCAGTCCATCTACCTCCTGCCCAGTAACTGACACCCAGGCAGAGGCAAGGTGCACAAGCATCTTTATTTTTTCTCTCTCCTCTTCTTCTTTAGGGCAGCATAGTCTCCTGCAGTGCAGGACTTCTGGGTGGCGCTTGCCCAGTCTCTTGGGGCATTCTGGTCTGGATAGTCTCTAGGCCGTCCTAGAAAGGCAGGCTTGCCCCACAATGGGGAAGACTCACAGCCCTCTTGCTCCCTTTCAGGAGCAGAGCCAGACCTCATCTCCTTCCACACCTACTCCTAGAGCAGGGCAGAACTCCACTGTCTTACACACAACCTCTCCCCGGGGAGGTTAGAGTAGAACTGCCTTCGCCCTCTCTCCAAGGAGAGTCCACTACAACACAATTTAGATCCTCCCCAGAAGAATCTAGAAGTGGCAGGCTCATGGACTGTACCCACCTCCAAGTGGCTGTACACATGCCATGAGTCACCACCTCCTTTCCTTCATCTTCAAGGAAAGAACAAGGGGGTCATTAGCCCACAGATTAACCTGTTACGCAAGCCCTGTTAAATTCCAGGCAGTAACAGACCATTCTATGTGGGGAAAGACAGGTACATGAGACATACCATGTTACATATGTTAATAAAACTTTATTATTTTACTTTTAGAGTACCTTGGTGTTTAGGTCACTAAAGTGACTCCATAGTGAGTAAGTTACTCAGATTTTTGAAGTCTCCGTTCCCTATAAATTATATACTGAATGAGTGCAGTAAGGGGAATCTTGTGGCCCCTTGGGGACACATATGTTGCTAACGATTAATATTATGAACTGACTCGCGCATTAACATTTTGTTGCATTAATTCTACTTTGAACAGAAAATCCATTAACACTTAATCTGCTGTTCATCACAGTGCAAGACCAGGATGTAGCGCCATTTCTATAGGAGTCGATAGCCTTTATCTGAAGAAAGCAAAACAGAACGTGTGGCTAGTACAGGGCACAGGCCACACCCATTGCAGACCGACTGACTAGTTTAAATGGTTAGTTGGAGAAGGAGCAGCTCAGTGAGTAAAGGCAACGAGTTTGAATCAGGGGAACCTGGTCCAATTGCCAGGGTCAGCTCCTTGTGACCTTGGGCAAGTCACTTTACCTCAGACACCAAAAACAGATTGTAAGCTCACCTGGGCAGGGACTGTGTCTGTAAAAATTCCTGTGTGTTGTGTACCATGCACTATATTGTAATTGCGAGGCGCTTTGAGTCCCATTGGGAGAAAGGCGCTTTATGAAATAGTTATTTATTAATAATTTACACTGGGCTTCTTTGAGAAAAGATATGCATTAATTTATTCTTCAAAGGAAGAGAGTGGTCTACAATTTTATCCAACACAAAACATAGGATATCCAGTCTTTACCTCAAAGTGGTCTCCTCACTCCGTTAATACCCCAATATAGGTTAATACCACTCACTATTGCCTTTCCTTGACAGCGGTCTCCTGAAAGACACTGGGACGCAGCTTGATCCAGTCTAATGACACTTTGATGGCAGGAAGTGGATCAGCACCGGACGTGCCCTCACAGTGGTGGGTTCTCAGAGGGCTCCTACACAGGATGCCTAGGAAAGACACTGCAGAAATAACCACAATTAGAAGATAATTAATAAGCAGCTAAACTGAGATAGAAGCCCGGGGGTGACAAAAGCTTCTACACAAGCCCTAGGCTGTCCAACAATTACATTTTAATTGTGCGTTATTTATACAACTTTCTAAGTGCCCTTTGCCAATATGAATGAGTCAAGCATAACGTGATTTAGCAGCAAAACAAAATGAATTAACATCAAACTACATAAAACAATGGCAGGGCTAGAATTTCAGCTTCATTCCATAAAAGATCGCTACTACAGCCACTCATGTGCTAAAAGAACACTATTTCAGTGCTTTCTTCACAATGAGGGTGAGCGCAGCAGAGCCTCATCGTGCCCAGGTCTGGTTGCCCTTAATGCTGGTGAAGCAAGAAACATTATGGTCCAAGACATTCTACATCTGCATGAATTCGGAGGAAAACTGCGGGGGACTTACAATGGGATGTGTGAGAAACTACATAAGAATCCATTGCCTAAACCCATTACCCTACTTATCTTTCCACCAATCACTCCCATGTCACTATGAGACACCAGTAGAAAATACTTTTACAGCTATGAAGAGAGAAATAAATAAATCCGTGGACCACTGCAAGTCATCACACATTTTTTTCTCCAGGACAGTGGCTTTAAAAACTCTAGTCCCAGGAGCAATTAGAGAGAATATATTTCCAAAATGATACAAGCTCCTGGTCCTAGAACATGGTATGCAATCACAAACACGAAGGCCACCCCTCTCGCACAATGGTACCAACTCTTCCATTCACCTCCACCCTCACACTCACTGAAGAGAGCCAGGAGATGGGACCAGCACAGGTCTTCCTCTGGGCTGTAGTTCTGCAGCTCCGTGTCATTGCCAAAGCTTCGCAGGTGATGAAGCTGAAACAAGTTTATCACTGTGATGTGAACCAGCTGCTGAGAGTTAAAGGCTCTCTGAAAAAGCATGTTCTGTATGGGAAAGAGAGGTGCAAGGTATTAGGACTGTGTGTTGAAAGACCTATTGAGTTTAGACACACACACACACACACACACACTAAAGTAGGGTGCTCAAAGATAAAGTAACAATACTAAGCAAAACAATGTTCAATCTGGAGATACCAAGCTCTGTTGTGCTAGATTAACAAAAAGCGCTATTATTTGGGACTTTCCTGTGACACCGGAAGCTACAACCACACCAAATATCAGACCTGCCAAACAAATATTAATTGAGCCGCTTTACAGTTTATTTTTTTCCTCTTAAAACAACAAACATTTGGTAGGGTGTTGAGATTTTGTATACGTTGTGTATAACGTTAACTTGCAGGTTGTTTCCACATAAGAGAGAAGTTATTAGAAAGCTCCCCAAGATTAGCCCAGGAGAGCAACCAACAGTGACATAGTATAAAAAGCGTGGGGAGCGCTCAAATGATTGTGAAAAATGATGTGCAATATATAAATAAAATGAAGACTCTAATAGTGCCTGTACACAAGTGAAATAGTGAATTAAAATTGATTTTTAAACCATAAGCTTCTTAAAATTCTCTCATGTGGCTGCATAGGACATCAGTCTTCCTCCCAGGATCATATCGAATGGAAGAGAAACAGATCCAAATGGTGCAGATCATAAGCATCCAACAGACCAGGTTTTCAGGATGTTTTTATGCAACACTCACTTAACCAATTAACATAGCTAGTTACGGAAACCACACTGACCTTGAATTGCTCTTCCAGCTGCTCACGCAGGGGGCTCACCCTTTCTAGGCTCTTTGTCAAGTACACGTGTCCGTGGAACTTAATGAAGGCCTTGATAAAATCTGGTACTGCCCAGCGTGTCTTCATTTCCTCACGGCTGCAAAAAGCAAGCGATATTACAGTGAAAGTTGAACGGAAAGATGGTAAATCAGATGAGTAAGAAGGAAACAATGAGAAGATACAGAATGGTGCATTTCAATTGATTTCCCCTCCATGTACCTCTCCAATGCTTTGGAAAGGGCCTTCTGTAGATTGGTGGATGCTGCTGGGAAGGGAAACTTGACAGCAATGCTGCGGCAGTAGTAAAAAATAGTGGTCAAGTGGTCCCCTTTTGAAGAGGCGAGAATAGCCAGCTGGTTATAGGGCTGACCTGTAAAAAATAACCACAAATCATACTCATTGCACAGCTCATAAATACACGTCATTGCTACAGCTGTTTATCGTGATCTCTCTGTGCTCTTACCAGTAATTTAATTGCTATATTGTACACAATCCTGCCCCGTATCTTGTAAAGTACGGGAAACCCAAGACACTGATTTATGGCTGCTTGGCAACATGAGCTATAAGGCATGCCGACCCCGTTCATGTGTAGTCGTATTTAATCTCTTAATGCTCAAGAAGGATTCAATGAATGTCTCACCTTCTACATGGCATAGCTTTGAGACATAGTACTGTCCTCACTCCCTGTGAGACAAAAAGCTATATACAGTGTGGAGCGCTGACATGCAAGTTTCTGCTCACTCCGAGGCGAGCGCTTAAATGTGGGGTTATACATGTATTCATAGCATTGCATTTAAATATAGGATCTCCCACAGCAACCATTGAACATGTAAAATTATTGTACACAGTATCAAGCAAAGTGATAAGGGACAACTGAATGGAGAAAAATGGCGCGCACACACCAATCCGCAGTAATCACTCACCGTTGGAAGGGACAAGTTGAGCAGCATGTCTGTAGTAAGATTCAGCCTGGCTGGTCTGATTCCTATAGCGAGCTGGAAGGACAGACAAAACTGGTTAGTGGTGACAACCTGTACAGCTCCATGGAATAAACATACAGTTTACAGTATGGAGTAGCACTTTTATATGTACGTAGTAGCATAGGCAAGCCACCTTTGCTAGTAGGTAAGAAGACTCACTAGGAGTGCGTTTACCCTCGAACTGTTAGCCTGTAATAGCCCATTGCCTATTCAGTAACAGGACTTGGCTGGAGAATCCCCTACATGGATGCAACTGTCTCGGCATGTTACAGCCCATGTTCAGCATAATACTAAACTAACCCTGAACGTGCAGCCCTATAAATTCAGTATCCGTATTGGAGCAGGTTGTGTGATAACGGTGCAGCTCTGTCCCCTACTTGCTCTGGTCTCACAACTTCCTCAGTCTTACCTATGTCTCCAAGATGCACTAGGCAGTGCTGGCAGATGTAGGCGCAAGAACTGGACTGAGGCTTCACCACCGTCCCACAGTGCATCTGCTTATTGCTGATAATTCCCAGCTGGGAGGATTTCACACGGCATGGCAGATCCACGTTAAACACTGTGCAAAGCTCCTGCAAAAGCTGAGAGAAGAGAACCAACGTCTGAGGGAAGGCAGAGAGAACATGATGGGCGAGAGAAGAAAGATCGGCAGATATTGTAGATGGTAGGTGGGAGAAAATGACTAGAATTATTAGAAAAGCACAGCATATGTAAACAAGAAGATTGTCTGAAGGTACGTGCGTGTATGCAAAGCCACAGGTACAAAGAAAGAAAAGGCTGCCTATAACAGTGCAAATGTACCATCATACAATCCCCGAATTGTCCAACAGAAAAGTTTAGGCCTCACCTGTGTATAGAAGCCACTGGCTGCCTCCAGGAACAACGACAGATTTGCCTGTACTTCACTACGGTTTGGGTTTGTCCGGTTCTTGGCCTGTCCCTGCAGCGTTGTGATCTGGTTCTTGAAGGCATGGTTCCAGCTACAGACAGGACAGCATTCCCCGTATTAACATCTATATACAGTGCTGACTGCTTTCTTTGCAACGCAAGATATATACAATGATACCGTAAGAACAGGATGCCAATCTAGTTAATAGCGTTACATGATCCAGCTATGACTAGACCGTACGATTCAGGAATACCACAAAGATGATACTCTAGGAAGTCATTTTACAAGTCAATTACCAAATCAGATTGGGAATGATTAGACTAGGAGAGATGCATGTTGCTTCATTGTTAATCTCTACGCTCGCTGGGAACAGCCAAAGGTTCTCATCTGACAAGCAAACACAAAGCTCCCAAGAAGGAACACATTCAGAGACATGGAAACCTCTAACCACTGCATGCAGGAGAGAAAAAAAGGGAAGGAACAAAACAGGGTGATAAACTGAAGAGGAACATGAGTTGGAGTACAGGGGGACTGTGGGATTTACCCTGGGATTATTCACTTCTAGGCACCGTAGGAATGGATTTGCCAAAAAGATCCTTGCTATGACCTGGTAGAAAATCTAAGGTGGGCAGCACACCACCAAGGTCCAATGTTAGCAGTAGCATTTTAATAGGTTCAGTGTAGGTGGTAAATATCCAAGTATTAATAAATAAATAAATATATAAATAAATATATATTTTTTTTAAATGTTAGTTACCACGGTGATCAAATAATTTGGAGGGTTTCTACGACCGAGACCTAATCTGGTGTCAAAACTCTTACATATACAGGTGAAATCGTTAATCCCCTCTTTCTTTGTTACTTTGTGCCAACGAATTAGGGCTCAGTGAAAATAAAAGTTTTTTTTTTTTTTTTTTTTTGAAAGAGAGAGAAAAAAAAAAAATACGCTTTAAGAGTATATAAATCTTTCTAAAAGAAGCTAATTACTGTATATTAAATAATAATAAAACAAGGAAAAAAAGTATATTTAAAAAAAATTATATGTTACCTGCACTGGGCGAATGCCGTTTATCGCCGCTCTAGGATCATTCATCTATAGCAGGGGTGGCCAACTCCAGTCCACAAGGGCCACCAACAGGTCCAGTATTCAGGATATCCCTGCTTCAGCACAGGTGGCTCAACCGTTGACTGTGCCACTGGTTGAGCAACCTGTCCTGAACCAGGGAGATCCTAAAAACCTGACCTATTCGTAGCCCTTGAGGACTAGAGTTGGCCACTGCTGATCAATACCATGTCAATTAACCTATTGGAATTCCAAGAGATAAAAGATTATCTCTGGCCTTTCTAATTACACACACTATCCCTCAAACAAGCAGACAGGGCAGGACAAGGGCACTTTATACTCACAGATCCTGTTCCACCTTCTTGTCCAGTGCATACTCCAAGTCTGTGACCAGCATCTTCTGGTACAAGTCTTGCAGGGCCTGACGGGACGTCCACACCTCAGCTGTACCAGGCTTGTATTCTGACCAACAAAACACACACACACACACACGAGATCCAGGTCAGGCACTAATGCAGTCTGAAACCTCCTGCACACGTACAATCATCCTGTTTCTTACACACCAGCCAAGGACGACACATGCTCGGCTTCTCACCACACAACCAGTTCTGACATCAATGCGTGATCTCACAAACACTCAACCACTGCATTTAGCCCAACTCTTTTCCTACAGACACATTTACCGCTGCACAAACATCTTGGGTTCAACTCCTGCGCATTTCAATTCAGCACACCAGTTGGTAATGTAATACTGCTTTACTGATGTTCACATGTATACTGCAGATGCAATGCGTTATCCCAACACTACACAGCGTCTCCTATTACTTTCTTATACAGAGGAACAGAAGCTGAACTTGAAGGTGCTCTCAAGTTCTCCCATCACACCCATACCATTGGTAAGAGAGAGCAAGGAAAGGGCAAACAAGTAGCTGATAAAAGGCGAGATTACCGGTCATATCTGCTTTCAGGACTTCAGCCTGCCTGCAAGGGAAAGGAGAAGGACTGGTTACCACTAGATATAAACAGAGCTCCCTGCACGTTGGCTTGAAAGGCCTCCGTTTAACCTACTGTGTCTTCAACATGAGTGTTAAAGTAACAATCAGGCAGCAAAACCTTTGCCTCCTGTAATACCTGTGCAGCTCTCATATGAAGAGTACAAAATGTTATAGAACTAAAGCAGCTTTTGTACTTCAGCTCAGTGCAGCCATTTAACACTTTCACTCCCAGAGGGGCCAGCTTCTGGCAGATAGACACATTTTTTTTAAAAGAATTTTCCCATCTTGACTGTAAACCAGTAGAAAAGCCAAACTGAAAACAGACAACAAATGATAATGAGCGGTGTTTGATGGGACATTAGCAGTGTACACAGAATGGAACATGGTGGGATCATCAGGTTCCAATGAAACAAATGCTACAATGAATAACGCTGTGCTTTTGCTAAAGATCAGGGGGGGGGGGGGGGGGAGAGAAACAGATATAAACCTCAAAACATTCAGATTGGATTTATTTAGGAGAAAGAAGGTGAGTGGTGCTATGTATTGAAGCAGCAGTCCGCGCTAATCGCTTTGTTTTCTCACTTTTAGAGATCTCTTCTTGCCAGTGCCAATGGCTGATGCTTTATTTAGGAGCTACAGTAAGGATTTGCATTTAAATATCAAGTACCCGGCAGGTTAAAATTAATCTTTTCCTAGAGCTCATTATAGTCTAAAAAGGTGACCATGGTAACATCAAAAACAGGGGCTTAAAAGCATGTTTAAATTATTTTATTTTTTTAAACACACACACTACACACACACACCACACACACACACCACCAGTCCTCAAGGGCCACCAACGGGGTCAGGTTTTCAAGATATTCCTGCTTTAGCACAGGTGGCTCAATCTTTGACTTGTTGGTGGCCCTTGAGCACTGGAGTTGGCCACCCCTGCTCTAGTGCAGCGGTGCGCAAACTGGGGGGCACAAGACTGCCTGAGGGGGGGAGTGCGGTTTGCAGAGTCCCCGCGCGTTTCCCGAAGGCACTTTAATGAAGTGCCGGGTGAGCTGCAGGGCCTCTGTAAACCTTTACTTACCTTGGCTCCACACGCGTCACCATGGCAACGCGGCGTCATTTCATGTGACGTCACGATGCCGGAGCCGAGGTAAGTGGGGGTGAGGTGACCGCCGGCCGGGGTCACCGGGGAAAAAATAAATAAAAAGTTTGCGCCCCCCTGCTCTAGCGAAAACAAATAAAAAGCAGGACATGCTCAGAGGGCAAGATACGAACCCTATAGAAGTGTAACTTACAGAACCATAGGCTTCTGGATGGGATTGCCGCTTTAATACATTGAAATTATCCTGACATTATATACATCATTACATTGTATTGAATTAGATACAGAACAATTTCGCTAAAGCAGCAAAACATGTGTACGACATGAATTTTTTAATTAATTTCTTATTACAGGATTGAAGCAGGGAGTGTCCGGAGCTTAACTGTGTTAATTTCAGCTCTGGGGACCCGCTGCTTCCATGGATATTTGCCTCCATAGGTGCTGCCGGTATCTGTAGCCAGGGAACTTGTGCGCCTAACGAAAAGTAGCTTTAAATATATCTCGTGTCATGCAGGCCAATAGGAAGTCGTGACGTCGCGGCTTCGTATTGGTCTGCGCGACCGGGACATTTAACACTTCAGAGATACCAGCACCCCCTACAGAGGTATCTCTGGAAGCAGGGGCGCCCTGGAGCTGAAATGAATGCAGTTCAGCTTTGGAGACCCCCTGCTTCAATCCTTTAATTAAAAAAAAAAAACCTAAGAATAATTGTGCAATGCTGCATGTTTTGCTACTTTAAAATCAGCGTTTGCCAACCTTTGCAGAACTGTAGGACCCTTAAAATATACAATATGACGGTTGAACGCATGGCAATTTGCAGAATGCTAGACCATTTATCCAATGTACGTAAAAATAATAATGCTCTGTTAATTTACAAAAATGAGGGTCCAAACAGCTTTTTAAATTATACCATCACAACTTTATTTTTGCCATATTTGTGAATTTAGTCATTATAAAGGTTATCAGGACTTTAACAGGACTAATATTCGTCGTCAGTATCCCGGTTTTCTTAAGGAACCCCCGGGTTCCACGTAACACGTTAAAAACGACCAAGTTAAATAATTACAGTGCTAATGAACTTACACTTTTATTTCATATCTCAGGTACCAGAGGCATGTACTTTGCTCAAGGTCAGGCATGTCATTAGCTATTAGTTATCTTGGGTAAGTGTGACAAAAACCCCATTCACCGTACAGCAAATACAAATATCACTTGTGAGCACATTCACATGTCTCAGACAGGTCTGCAACCCTGCCTTTCCCCATTATCTCTTAGCATAGTGTTTCCACTGCAGCCAGGGATTCTGGGACATCACACTTGCATGTCATTTGCCAGAATCCCTGGCTGCAATTGAAGCGCTGTATGCTAAGAGAATGGGGAAAAGCAGGGCTGCAGGCCTGTCTGAGACATGTGAATGTGCTCACAAGTGATAGTTTGGATATCCAAAGATTACTTCCATTCTCGCTCATGCTGAAACCATAATCCCCTTTATCTAGTTTTACAAATGAGACCATACTTGTATGGCAAGATGTGCATACGGACAGACTCTCCCTGAGAAAGTAGTCGGCGTCAGTCACAACGAATGGAGTTTTATCTACTAGCATCAGTGAAACCTGGTCTGTCGGTTTAATTACAGCCATCTCTTTCCTCCACGCTCCTTCAGGAAGCCACACTGCCAGATATGTGATGTGCGTGTATGTGCACGATTCTGAGACACTGAGAAAGGCGCAGGAAGGGGGGAGACAGTGCAGCCACGGGGATATGAATGAGGGCATTAACAACTAGAGCATTTGAGATGCTTCTACAAGAACATTGCAGGACCCTTCATGCAATGAAGAGGCTGATAAAGGAAATGATAAATGTGGGAGTGAATTTACAACACATAATAAGAGTTGCGCTACATATAATTACGAGTCACGCAGCCTTTCAAATCAGAAACCTGAGAGGTGGACTGAACATGTACTTGCCACACTGGGTTAAAAAGGTCTTTGTCATGTTTTATCACAATCAATTCGGTAACATCTATAATAAAGTAGGAGTGTGTCAGTGTATTTTGTGAGGGACAGTCACTGACAGTCGTTTATAAAACCAAGAGGAAAAAGATAAACAGAAAAGAAGAATACATTGGAGAACTTATGTCGAGTAATATTTGGGACTTGTGTACGCAAGTAATCAAAAAGCATGAATTGATGAGGTAAGAGGATATTTGTAGCTTGAACTCGAGGAAGTAGATAACTCTGCTTAAACAAATTCTAGTTTTAGCATCTCCGCATGCATTCCTGTATACAGGATGTCGGGTACAACCAATTACAAAGTGATTAAAAAGCACATGGGCCATTTCCCCTAAGGCAACAACAATAATAGTCCTGTATCTCCCAACTTCTACATTAGAGTATGCAACCGACACAAGCAAACACTGAATGAGAAAATACAAAAACCATACGAGGTAACAATCAAGATTGAAAGATGAGCACAAAGTTCAACATGATCTTCTGATATTGAGAGGGTTAAGCCGACATAGGAAGCGCTCAGCTGCCAATGTCTCCACGGCAAGAGGAAGCGGGGGATGTAGACTCACCCGAGGGACTGCTGGATAGATGGTCAGATGGATAGATACCTCCCACTTATCAAAAGCAGATTATAGATTTTTCATGTGCTGCTGTTGGCACATTAGAGGATCAAATATTGCCCTGGAAGCCAGCCACTTTAAGATCATCACAGGGGTAGGAGGCCGGAGTTTGTCTGACCACATTATACCAGGGTACTCAAATGCACAGCAAAGACGCCAGCGGGACAGGGTCCCAGACTACATGTATATGGCTATGTATATAGAAGTTTGAGACTAGAAACCTGAATAGGTTTTTAGTCCCACAGCCAGCACTCTCGGGTATTTCATTCTGAGGTTGACCGTGCAGAGAAGAGACTGTTATTCACGTATACTTTACGGATGGGAACATGCAGAGGTGTACCACTAAAAAACCCTAAATGAGCAGATAAGGAGAAACTGCGAGACAGAAACAAACGCAGAACGTAAAATATAAGTTTACGTAGTGATCTGAGCATGACAAATGAGACAGTTACTGTGATATGGTGGTTTGAATGAAGGGGAAAACCCCACTGCAAACGTAAAACATATTTAAAAAGAAACAGAACTATGAACGATAGAAGTGAAGTACAATTTTTTTAAGTCGTTCCGATAGTAGGTGTGCTTTATTAAAATCATGCTGTTAGGCCCGTAATATATAGAGCGCGCGCGGCACTTATAATTGGCTGTGTCCAGGCCTGGCGTGCTATACTTCAGCCGTGCGCACGGAAGTGAGCAGTGGCGTGGCAGATCACAGCAAATACGTGAAAATTTATATTTTTGTGCGGCTTCCGCGCCAAAACAAGACTTAGATGCTGCATCTAATTTAAAGTGAGGACAGAACGGAACCAGCAAAACACAAGAGGTCGCAGAGAAGGAGTGCGGCAACTGAACTCTTAATTTGATGACTACAGGCTTGGCAGCAGACACACAATTTAACAGCTTAATTGGAAAAAAATCCAGAGCCAAGATGCAGATGTAAACATTCGTGTCCCTTTGTTTAACCACTTCACAGGCTTAAGAACCAATAAATCAGATATGCTTTACTACATTAATATTAGGAAATAAATGTTCTAGTGACTTATCTGTAGATGCAGAGACCACCAGTTTAGGACAGTTGCAATACTATTTTCATTTTGTGTGACGTGTTGCAAAGAGAAATTGCTACTCTGATGCAGTGGTTTCCAACTTTTTTTAGTAGAGTGAAATTCTGAGAAACCCCCAACCATCTCGAATAGTAATATCTTATCAGATGCATTGTGAATTCACCTGTCTTTTGAACAATTTTCAAATGACAAGAGAATTGCAGGGAACCCTTTAGGGATGTCTGGGGAGCCCAAGGCTTCCAAGGAACCCTGGTTGAAAAACACTGCTCTGATGCCTTCATTACAATAATTAAGTGCAGACACTGGGCAAAACTGATCTGGTGTCCACCCCGCCCCCATTCTAGGAGGGCAAAATAAGTCTTGGGTAGGTCTTTTAATTGGACTTGTTTCTGATCAATTATCAGGAAGGTCCAAGGACAAGGCAACAACATTTGTTAATCAGTGTATTCAATTTATGTTTAATATATTTAACCTGATAATTTGTGTGCTTTTGTTGTGATCTCACTGTGTGTAGTAGATTTACTGGGCCACATTATTATAGCACCCTATGTTTTCTGATGCATTGGTTTTGATGGTTTTAGATTCTTCTCACTACTATTGTGTGGGGGGACCTTTAGAAATTAATTTAATAATCCGAGACACAAAAAACCTGTGCCTTTACCATCTATATTTAATAGTCCTCCGCAATATTACAAAGATACGCCCGTTCCTCTGTTGCGCGACTGCTAAAACTCTGACTCAGGCCCTATTCTCTCCCGTCTCAATTACTCTAACCTCCTGCTGTTCGGCCTTCCTGCCTCTCACCTGTCTCCCCTACAATCTATCCTAAACGCTGCTGCCAGAATCACTGTACTCTTTCCTAAATCTGTCTCCGCGTCTCTCCTGCTGAAATCACTCTCCTGGCTTCCAATCAAATCTCGCACTCAATTCTCCGCCTCACTTTTAAAGCTTTATACTCTTCTGCTCCTCCTTAGGCCTGGGACATGGTGCAGGGAGCGGCGCTAGGCAGCGCTGACACTCATGCAGGAGATTTTTCTTGTCCCTGCATGAGCATCAGCGAACGCGCTTGTGTGCAGGGTGGGAGCCGGGCGGGAGGCGGGGCTAGGGCGCCACGGTGCTGACGTCAGACTGCCATTGGCTTCTGGCAGTCACGTGACCGACCCTGCGCTTGCATGAGCGGCAAAATTTAAACTTGCCTGTCTCCTGCATTTCCACACGCCTCCGCACACGCCTGCGGAAGCGCTGTCTAAAGCCGCACTGATAGGGATAAATGGTTCCCCTCAGTGCGCCTCAGCACGGTCTTTTTGACCATGTCCGAGGCCTTACATTTCAGCCCTAATTTCTCGCTATGCACCATCCCGACTCTTGCGTTCTGCTCAAGGATGTCTTCTTTCTATCCCCTTTGTGTCTAAAGCCCTCTCCCGCCTTAAACCTTTCTCACTGACTGCCCCACACCTCTGGAATGCCCTTCCCCTCAATACCAGACTAGCACGCTCTCTATCCACCTTTAAGACCCACCTTAAGACCCACTTGCTTAAAGAAGGATGAGTAGCACTGTGGCTAATACTATACAAATGATACATAAAGCTTGGCCCCCTACAGACGCACTTACCAGAACGCCCTCCTACTGTCTCTGTACGCTCTTCCTACCTACCAATTAGATTGTAAGCTCTTTGGAGCAGGGACCTGCTATTTGTATTATTTGTTATTTATACGACTGTCACGTGTATTATTAATGTGAAGCGCTATGTAAATAAAGACATACATACATACATACATACATACTCGACAGGAAGACATGAAGAATTAGCTTTGCTCATCTTTTACATTCAGTAGTGTCCCGTGTTATTAGGTATAAAAATATGACAACATATAGTACTTTGTAGAAAGGAACCAAGCATACCAAAATGTAGAGAGAAAAAAAAAAATCAAAAGTATGGCAAACAAGGTCATTTAATGACTAGAGAGTCAGAATTGCATCCAACATTTCGGTGCACATGCACCTTCATCAGGGATCTGATTTTTTTTCTACTATTTGGTGTGCTTGGCTCCCTTCTACATATTGCTTTTCCTTGATTAGGATCTTTTGCCTTTAGCAGCCAGCTCTTGCATTTTTCTTCAACATAGACCCCAGTGTTTAGGGGCATCCCAAGTTGCTTTACCCGATTCTCAGAGCGGTGCGCAAACTGGGGGGCGCGAGAATTTTTAGGAGGGCGCGGGCGATTACAGAGGCGCCGCGCTCTTCCCCACGGCATTTAAATTAAATGACGGGGGAGGCATGAGGCCTATGTAACTCACTTACCAGCTCTCTGCTGGGTCTTCGGCGACACGTCGCGGTGACAACTGACACTGCGGGGTCATGTGACATCACACATCGCCATGGCAACATGCGTCAAATGACGCGGCGGGGCCACGTAACATGACCAGCAACGTCATTTGATGCTGAGTCATTGGAGAGGGGGGGCGCAAACGCTGCGGCTTCCGGGCAGGGGGGCGCAGCTCAAGACGTTTGCGCACCCCTGCGTTGGCATACAGTACTGCACATTTCCTGTAGGATTCAGTAGTAATGCCCACAGAAGGGATACTATACTGTGTCATAATGGCAACATGGAGGTCACATCAATACAAAGACTGGTTGGTAGGAATGGGAAAAAAAATGGAACAGATTTCAGGCTAAAATGTGTCTCATGGAATCTCAAGGTGTTTAATATCCCATCATAATAAGCTTGTACACTACCTGTGTAACTAAAAAATGTAACATTCGCCCATATGCAGTAATGCAGTTTATGGTGCTACAGAACCAGAGTCTGGAGCTGGAGAACAGAGGCAAAAAAACAAACCTTTGATAATTCCTATTATTAGAATGCCAAGAAACGTAGCAGAAAAATATCTTAAAAGACTTACATGCAACAAACACAAGTACCAAAATAGCCAACTAATATGCAAGATGTGAGGCTAGAAACACGAGTAACAGGGAAACAACCTTCCTTTCTGAAAGTGCTGAGCACAGGTGGATGGGGAGTGGGATTAGACCCTAGGCCTCATGAAACTACGAAAATATATTTTTCGATCATCTATCCTGTCCATCGCCAACCCCTTTCGCCTACGGGTAGCAAGACCATACAAAAACACGTCACAGTTTTGTAAAGGGAGTTAAAATGGACCTGGAACAACCACCAATGATGCATCTTGTTGCAGGTAAACCACTAAACGGTAGAACTGCCCAGCAGATAATCCCAACGAAGGAGAGTCAATATATCCAGTGTTCACAGACTATGGAAGTGTACTATAAAAATGTTTTAACCATGTCATAGGTAGACTTAGTCACCCACCTCAGTTTTAATAACAGTTGTAGGCATGCTCAGCACTTAGCAATACAAGACAACAGTCTTGAACCAGATGTTCATGCAAAAGACAAAACAAGAGAATAACTGGTAGTTCCACGCAAACACAAAGGCAAGACAGGTGCATATCTGTGAATGAGACACCATTACTGTTTGGTAAAAGACTAAGCTTTCAAATCAACCCTTTTTGCTCACAGAAGTCTACAACGCTTTGACAGCAAAATGAATAACTGCTGGGCCTCCAAATTAAGAAATCTCAGTTTGATGCCAACAGCCAGCTCTGTGCCCGTTTACAATTCATCTGCCATGCATTCCAAGCTTTAGCTTGTAAACTCTTTCTGCCACAAATGTGTGCCCATAATCCCCAACTATACTCTATAACAGGCGTGCGCAAACTGGGGGGCGTGGCGGTTACACAGTCCCTGCGTTCTTCCCAAAGACATTCAAATTAAATACCGGGGGAGTGGCGAAGGCTTCTGCAAGTTCCCTTACCTTGGCTCAGACGGCTTCGGGCGCTGCGTCGTTGAATTATGCCGCATTGCCATGGCGTCAGAACACCGGGGCCAAGGGGGGAGGGGGGGAAAGAGAAGGAGAGCCTGCTCTATGCGGACAGATCCACAAATCAGTCATACTTTTTCTGGCATTAAAAGGGGCTATGTATGTATGTATGTATGTATGCATGCATGTATGAGCTTGAGAAAAGACCTAGGTGTCTGAAACGTACTTCGACCTGGAGTTTGTTTGACTGCCTGATGACTTTTGATTACTTAAAAATATATTTTTTCTACTCGTGAGTGCTGCGGATTTCTTTTTCCTGAATATCTTTGGGACTGGTTGGTGTTCCCCATCCATCTGAGTCAGTCAGTCTCTCTAACAAACTAAGGACAGTGGCATGTTTATTAGATTAAATGGAGACCATTACAAAACAAAAAACTGACAAGTATAAGTGTTTTTACACTTAACATTTCCAAGGCAAAACAGATGATGTGGTTGGATTGAACAATATTCATTCAATGTCACCTGGAGATGAGCATTAGTTCTCAAAGTCACAACCAATTTGCTTTTTTGTCCTGTTTGTTGCTTGAAAATTATGAACCCATTATTAGTCAAACCGATAAATATACAGATGTAGCAGCCATTATTACCTCCGTCAACAGGTTAAATAACAAGCGTTATCTTAACTATTGTTTTCCATAGCACTACTGTTAAATAATGCCAGCGTTAATGGGGGGCAACAAGGTTTTCTACACCTGCAAGTAGTGGATATGCTTGAATCCAACATTCCTTGAGAAATGCAACACATTCATTGTTCACAAGATACAAGAAGGTAAAACAGTTGCTTCAGTTCTGATTAAATATTTCCAAATAAACAAATTACGCAGGTAAGTTGCTTAAAATTTTGTTTTTGCCCCATGTTGGAATGCCGCTTTAAAAAGACAAAATGAGGAACAGGCTTCAACACCATGAAGTCAGCATGTAAACCAAGAGCAAGGGACAAGAAGATACTTCTATACATTCCAACATGACTATAGAGTGGGAGCTAAAGAGTCCTTATTCAATCACTACTTAGGGGGTTTTATAAGGGACTTCCCACCACTTCTTTTTAAAAAGGCCCTACCTAGCAAATTGTAAACTGGCTTGATTTTCAAATGGTTCGTCCCTGCAAAGCCTTGTTATGGCCTTACCAACTGCCCCTTTGCCGCATTACTGAAACTTCTAAATGTCATCACATTAAATATTTAAACTTTCGATGACAGGCTTAATACCCAATCCACTAAGCATCAGCACTAAAAAGCATCCACAGCTCCACAGAAAGACACAGACTTCATATTCAATGGACTCCTGTAGTGGTTCAGCTAATACTTTTAATCAGAAAACCATAAATACTATATAAGCTCATTTATTCGCAGTGTTCCATAACATACCTCTTTTGGATACAGCATTATGTTTTTACAGACCAACATCAGAATGCTTGATAAGTATTATCAGTACTTGGCATTTCCCGACCCCACAGGTGGTCTTAATATGTATGAGGTGTTGAAAGCTGATGTGCTAACTATTCAAAACAAATGCTGGTCCATTGGTTACCTCATGCTTCAAAAACAACCAAAGAATTCTTCAGGGCCAATAATAACTACTGTACTTTAGTTCCATACAACAGAATACAATAAATATCCAAAGATCCACCACCCATGTAAATATTGTAAAAGAAAGGTTTACCGTCCTAATAGTACTTCAAATTGACACAGTCATGCTTTTCTTTTTAATATACTACTTGGCAGTTGCCCGTGTCTTCCTTGGTCCCCATCAGGCCATACCTTGCAGATTTCTCATCTCTATGCTGATGATTTAGAGAACAGGTCACACTAGTGAAAAACTCACACGCTGACAGTACAACCACAAATTCATGGGAAACCAGGACTCATTCGTTTGACTCTTCCCCCCTGAACTATTGGCAGTCCTCAGTTATCCAACGGAATCCGCTCTGGGAGTAGCGTTGGATAATGAAACCGTTGTAGAGTGAGTCCCATGTTAATCAGTGGCGGTGAGCGTTGGATAACGCATTCCGGCGTCGAAAAATGGCCCATAGGGAGGCATTGTAAAGCGTTGGATATGCCATTCGTTGTAAAGTGAAATGTTGGATAGCGAAGACTACCTGTACTATTACAACCAGTGGTCAAAATATAATGGCATGAGAACACTTTTTTCCCTATTTAGGAACCTAGGCTTCAACCTCTTCCCCCCCCCCCCCCCCCCCAGAGAAAACATCTATTTAAAGAAGCTCTCATTTTTCATTCTTAAAAAAAACCCAAAACAAAAACATTTAAAATGGCGTTTAAAGACTCTGGCAACTAACTGCTACTGTAAAAGGAACCACTATATCCAAGATCACCAACTTCAGTGTAATGCAAGCAATATGGAAACTTCACAAGTTTTCAATCCAGATCTCCTGAAGCCCATTCTGCAGAGTCTGGTCCTCCCTGAACCTATTTGATTTTTCATATAGTTCTATAGTAAAGTGGAAAACAAAACAACCACGTGAGTTTTGACTTAACCAACGCAAAAATAAATCAAAGCGAGCAAGAAAAGTGCCAAAATAACAACGATTCCATACCCTAAACAAATTACAGGCATAATATTACAAAGCGGTGCAATATACCCTTCCACAAGCTGAATCACCAGGATAAACCTTCTTAAACCTGGGGCTGAAAGAATGGCTCATTGAGTAAAGGCACTGACTGAGAACAAAGACAAGGAATTTGGTTCAGATTCCAGTGTCAATTCCTTGTGACCTTGGACAAGACAGCTTTTTGCCTCAGACACCAAAAACAGATTGTAAGCTCATATGGACAGGGACTGTGCATAAAAATAAAAAAAAAACCTATGTGCTGAGTACCACGCACTGTACTGTAATTGTCAAGCGCTTAGAGTCCCATTGGGAGAAAAGCGCTATATGAAAGTTAATAATAATAATAATATTATTAAAATAATGATCCATTACATTTCAGGAACTGGAAGTCCTCCATTCCTAAAAGCTTTTAGCACATACTTTGAAAACTATGCAGTAAGAAAACAGAATGTGTTGGGAAATACATACATATAATATATTTATTTTGATGGCACCACTTGAACTGCACTTTGCAAATGAAATTTGCCTCGACATTTAATTGTAATGAGGTGCTAGTTGAGTTCCTCAATTCTCAGGACGCCACTACGAAAACTTTACCAACAGACTGTGAAGATCAAGGTTTTAGTTGACATATTGGTCTTGGAGACATGTAGATTTCGTGTAGGTTGTGATCATTTTAATGGACGCACATATATTATTTTCATAGATGAAATTACAGTGCACGAAGCCTGCAAAATCAAACAGGTCTTCTCTTCGTGTATCACGTGAAGAGGAGAACTGTGATGTGAACACACTGTATAGTTATACTTACAACAGGGAGAAAATACTGTATATAATCTATCCACAGCAATAAGTCAAGTCCAGAAGGAAGGAGGCAACTGATCACTAAAAAAAATTCAGGTTAATTGTTACAAAACAATGAGAAAAATGCAGAAGGGATCAGAAGGAAACAATAAGTCTGAAATCCACTACATTTTCATACAGCAAACAACAGATCTATTAACGTTACCAGAAAATAACCAGGAATTCCCCTGCAAAAAAGGGGATGTGCAGACAGTGAGAAATATTTCACTCAGGAGTGTGGCAGGTTCTATACCTTTTCCCATTCAAGTGGGTATGTATTACGCTGGAATTTATTTCAAATATATTTTACCAGGATATATACATGGAGTTTAAAATCTAAAATTTGCAAGTATACCTGGGTTACATTAACAATGATAATTTACTCTCCTATTCTAAGGGTCTAGTGGACTAATGACATACTAAAACTTGCACTTTTAATTAGGGCAGATTATATATCACATCGAATGAGAAACACACTCAAAAGATTGCTGTTGTGATTGGTCTATACAACTCAGTTTAAAATGGGAATCACATAATATACTGTTATATTGCACAGTCTTTCATTTTCTAGACACGTTAACGGCAAGGGAATCCCTTTATCTCATTGGAACTGAATAAAACAACGAAGGAAGAAAATCAGTATCGCTTTACCTGACGGAGATGAACTGTCCAAAGCTTGTCCTAAAACATCAATTAGCCCAATTAAAAAATATAGAAATATCACCGAATACTAAAGTTCTGAGGTGTCAATTAGTCTTAAACCCCATACAAATTACCCCCCCCCCCCCCCATACATGTAATACCCTCGATAAACGTCCCTCCTGCACCCACCCCTCTCTGACACCTTCACAACATGCTTATTCCAGCCCTACAAAATCCCCTTTATATCCTACACTTCGCCCCTTTGGATTACCAAGCTCCCCTCATTCTTTCACCATACAGGCACAGGTATCTTTACCCTCCAATGCTCCCAAAACCCCAGTTTCCTACAGCCCTTGCTGTCCTAATAACTACATAAGCAACCCCCTAACCCCCTCTGATTCCTTGCCCACCGGGCCGGTCGGACCCTCACCGGAGATACTGCGCACAGAGCAGGCTCATCCTCCTCCGGGTGCTCTCTGGATCGGTCTACCCACACAGGCTCGGTCTCAGGGCGGTCGAGAAACAAGCCATCTTCTCCGGGCCCCCACCGCTTGCGAGCTCGGGGCCCTGGGCCTGCATCGCTTTCCCTCCCCTCCTCCTTATCCCCCTGACAACCGACACTCGGTAACCAACTCCCCCCCCCCCGGAGAGTCCCACTCAACACCTTCCCCCTCCGGAAACAGCCCCCCTCAACGGTACTTCCGGTTGGTGCGTCAGCTATATTCCTCCCGCTCCAGCAGCTTCCTCGGCTTCACAGCGCCGCCCACTCCGACTACGGCGCACGCGCGAGAGACGTCCAGGGAGAGACGTCACCACGAGGTAGGTGGGGATGGAGTGAGAGGCCTCGGCTGCCATGGTAACGGGTTCCCTACTGCTGGGCTGTTGCCTAGGCAACAGTGTGTTGCGGCGCTAGGCCTGCTTAGTACGTCACCAGGAGCTCTGAGCCAGTGGAGCGATGCTTCATGTTTATGACTATGCTGTCATCTGTATTATTATGATTATATATATATATATATATATATATATATATATATATATATATATATATAAATATAATATAAAACGTATATATATATTTATTTATATATATTATATATATATATATATATATAATGATACATTTATATATGTATATATATATACACATGAATTAAATGGAAATTGCTTGTTGCAGTGAAAGCACTGTATGCTAGGCAATAATGGTGAAAGGCAGGGTTGCATACCTGTCTAAGACATGTGAATGTGCTCACAAGTGACATTCTTTATTGGTTATAGGCTAACGGTGGAGGTCTTTTGTTGCTCTACCTCTGACGAAGCAGATGAACAATCTGCGAAATGCCCATTGGGTTTTTTGGCCAAACAGAGCATTTGTAGTCCCCAACGACATCACCAGGACACTATCCGGACGGTCTGAGGCTGAGGTTCATGGTGAGGTGAGCCGAGGACGGACGGAGGTGTGCCAAGATCGGGACACAGGACGGAGGAACCAGGTTTTGGTCTACATATCCGCAATTACTAAGACACTTTGTGGGTGTCTGTGACGGTTCAGGGGATTCCTTCCCCTTCTTATGCTCCTGACGTCACCCTCTCTGTCCCTTCCCCTGCCAACCTCCCTTCGCTTACCCACTCCGGTCCCGCTCCGGCAACCTCTGACGCTGTTCCCTTGCCTCAGCGCGCGCCCCGCAAGTCTCGCGCACCAGCACGTTCCCCGAGCCCCTGCGGCGACACTCCCCGCTCCCAGGTCCCCTCAGGTGTCCGCTTCCATTCCCTCACCTCTGGTGGCTATCCCCTCCGTTCCTCCGTTCCCCTCCACAGGTGTGTCCGCGGCGCGGCGCTCCGCGTGTCTCGTGACGCAGCCTGTGCGCGCGCACTCTCAGTTTACAGCTCTTTTTCTAAAGCTTGTCAGTCTCTGAACTCCTCTCATGCCCTGCATGCAATCTCTCTGTCTGACTCCCATGTCTCCTCCTCTTCTCCTCCTGACCTATCCCTGCTGTCTCCCACTTCTCCCTCTGCTCCTCCTCTCTCTCCTATTGGTGTTCCCTCCTTTATAATCCCTGACTGTCCTGTCTTTCGTTGCTCTGCATAGTTCCTGTTATCCCTGTGTGTGCAGTCCTATGCTTTGCTCTCTCTGTGTTCCAGCCTGTACCTGCTCATCTTTGGATCCCCCTGGTTTTGACCCCTGCTCGTCCTGGACTACCCTGCTCTCTGTTACCCTTGAACCTTGCTACAAACTCTACTTTGCTGACCTCTGGAACCCTTGGACTTGGCTTACGAACTTGACTACTCTGCTTTCTGGATCCCTGGACTTTGGCGCACGGACACGACCATTCTTACGTTATACCACCAAGACGTTGGAAGTATACTAACTATTTTCCAACAGGCCCAGCAACGCTATACAACATTCTGGGCTTGCCCCCACTGCTGTGGGTGTGTGGTAATACCGTTCCCACCTCAGTATTGGGGTCTTGCCAGGTCTGTGGGTATACACGTGTGACAGTGTCCATTTTGGAGTTTTATTGTATTGATTTTATCTTTACAATGACATACTTCACCATAGGAGGTCCTTTCCGTGCTTCTTTTATTTGCAGAAGTGTGTGTGTGTGTGTGTGTGTGTGTGTGTGTGAATCTGTACCGTGTTAGCCGAGCTTAATAATCAAAAACAAATACTCAATACGGTTCTGTGGCTAACGAAATGCTTTTATTTGTGCGAGCTTTCGAGATACGCTGATCTCTTCTTCGGGCAATGTTACAATGGATAAAGCAGTTTTACTTTAAAACAGCCAGGAATGTTATCTGTGGATGAAACATATCCCTCCCCCCTGTGCAGTATGCAATTTATAACTTTAGGTGTTAAATGGTCCCTGAATGTTTGTGATGTAAGAGTGTGTGTGTGTGTTTGTGTGTAAATATACATTTATAAAGTGCCCACAGTGTATACAGCGCTTTACAAAAGGTGTGTGTGGAGTGGGAATATATACCAATGGTGGGTAGGTGTAGATATGTAAGAGGGTGTTGCATTACTATTAATGTGTGGATACTATGTAGTCCCTATTGGCATATAGGGATAGAATTACATTGTACAGGCATACCCCGGTTTAAGTACACTCACTTTAAGTACACTCGCGAGTAAGTACATCTCGCTCAATAGGCATTCTGAACAGCAATACCGGCTCCCTACCTGTACCGAAGGTGTGCGCAAGCGGGGAGACTATAGAGCCTGTTACAAACGCGTTATTTACATCAGTTATGCACGTATATGACGATTGCAGTACAGTACATGCACCGATAAGTGGGAAAAAGGTAGTGCTTCACTTTAAGTACATTTTCGCTTTACATACATGCTCCGGTCCCATTGCGTACGTTAATGTGGGGTATAAAATCACCCTGGATAGGGGGAAAGATGGCGGTGGACAGCGTGCCAACAGGTGCCTCGTGCGTTCCGGAAGCAGGAAGAAAAACGGAAGCTGGATGGCGATTTTCGGTGCAAAATTTAATAAACACTAATGAACAGCAACGACATGTTATTAAAAAGAAAGAATCATCTAGAGAAAGAACTCTGACGCGTTTCGTGCATCCACTGCACTTTGTCAATAATTGTGGTGATTACCTAGTCTATAGTCTCAAAACCAGCTTAGCCATTACAACCAACCTCACACTGATGATACCCATCAAGGTTGAAACATGTCTGTGAGTGGGTTTAATGGCTTTGCATCTCATCCCAGCCTCTGTCTAAAAGCTGTGTTTAAAACAGCATGCATTGGCTTGAGGATTTGCTTGTGTAATACGAGCTTGAGACAAAAGGTGGCACTGAGTGCTCATTTGCATATCATTTCCCAGAATCCCTTGCTGCAGTGGAAGCACTGTATGCTGGGCGATAATGGGGAAAGACAGGGTTGCAGTCCTGTCTAAGACATGCAAATGAGCATACAGTAATATTTACAGTTGATATATATATCATCATTTGAAATTTGTGAGTCTGGTGCTAGATGCGGTGAATCTGATTGGTCCTCAGCCTCTGGCCAATCAGATTGGTGGCTCTATGACGTCACCCAACTGCCGCCTCACCCAACTGCCACACACACACCACCATACACACCACCTCCCGCCCAGGTAAGTAAGTAAACCGCCGCCTCACACCCCTGCGCCTCCCCTCCAAGCTCACACCCCTGCCGCCGGGGCCTCAAACCCCTGTGCCTCCCCTCCCAGCTCACACCCCTGCCGCCGGGGCCTCAAACCCCTGCGCCTCCAGCCTCTGTTCCCGCCTTGCCTCCCAGCTCACACCCCTGCCGCAGGGCCGCCGACTCAATCCCTGGTGCCTCCCGCTGCCTCACACCCCGGCGCCTCCCGCCTCAATCGGCCGGGACCAAGCGGCGGAACAGACGGCCGGGAGGGGGACTGGGACAGCCTGAGGGAGCGCGAACTGAGGGCCGCGTGCACGGGAGCCTGCACCTGAGGGAGCACAGGCTGGGGGCCGCGTGCACGGGACCCTGATTGCCCGCGTGGGGAGGGAAATGGGCGCGGGGAGGTGGTGGTGCGCAGTTTCAGTGTGAGTGTGTGTCACTGTGTGTGTGTGTGTGTCACTGTGTGTGTGTGTCACTGTGTGTGTGTCACTGTAGGGTGGGGACCGGAGCTGCGCATGGGGGGAGGGGCAGAGAGAGAGGGGGGAGCGGAGAAGCAGACGGGGAGTGGAGAGAAGGGAGCGAGAAATTTTAAGCACGGCCAACGCTGGGTGCCTGTCCTGTCCACTGCTCCCCCCCTCGTGTCCACTGTCCCCCCCCCTCCTGTCCACTGTCCCTCCCTCCCTCTGGGGGGTGGAGGAACGGAGAAAGAGGGGGAGCACAGAAATAGGGGGAGAGGAGGGAGCGGGAAATTTAACTCACGGGCAACGCCGGGTCTCTCAGCTAGTGTGTGTGTATATATATAAATATATATATATATATATATATATATATATATATATATATACAGTGTTCGACAAACCTATACATTTGCATGCCCCGGGCGAGTGGATTTAACATTGTGGCGAACTCCTATTGGCCCAAGCAGCACGGTGATTTGTCTATATATATATATATATATATATATATATATATATATGTGTGACACTGTGTGCTCATTTGCATGTCATTTCCCAGAATCCCTTGCTGCAGTGGAAGTGCTGTATGCTGGGTGATAATGGGGAAAGGCGGGGTTGCAGACCTGCCTAAGACATGCACATGAGCATACAGTTGTATTTGCATATATATATATACACACATATACACACACATATACACATATACACACACACATATACACATATACACACACACACATATATATACACACACACACACACATATACACACACAAATTGGAGTAGCACCTTAGGAAGCTTGATAAGGATAAATCAGCTGTGTAAATCAGATAGAGTTAACAAGTCTATTGACCAAAGAATCCCCAAAAGGGCGAATTTGTGATAAAAACAACTGAAATCTATCTATCTATCTATCTATATATTTCTGAAACCACTGTATGCCTGTCTGTCCTCTGTCCCTAGGGGAAATCGCATTGGAGCTTTGGCCCGTCACTCCGCCTCAGGCCAATGAGATGGCTCCCTTGGCCCGCCCGCCCCCGCACACCTCTCATTGGCCTGAGGCGGAATGACGGGCCAAAGGTCACACACACACACACACCCTTCCTCCCCCCTTCCTCTGCGGGTGGGGGTTTAGCGCCGCCGCCGCTCCCATCACCTCACAACCCTCAGGGGCGACGCAGCAGCCCTACCGCCTCCTTCCACCCTCCTCACAGCCTGCAAACCTGCTTGCCCGCGTACTGCGGGACATGCCTGCGGGAGGAGCAGGGCAGTGGTGGCCACGGCAGGGACACCTCACCACGTGACACCCACCCGCCTCCCCAAAGATTCCACTACGGCCGCCCGCTACCTTCAAGCCGCCGCGTGAGGTATGGGGGGGGGGGGTTGGAGGGAATGGCGTGCCGCCCGCTATCTTCATGCCCCCAAAGCCGCCGCATGGGGGGGGAGGGGGTGCCGGCCTTAAACTAGCTTCATGCCGCTGCGGGGGGGTAAGATGCAGGGGGGAAATGCAGGCCTGCCCGCCCGCTATCTTAAGGCCTCCGCCTGAGGTATGGGGGGGCGGGGGTAGGGGGAGATGTCACTAAATAACCCACCCACCCAGTCACTAAATAACCCACCCACACAGTCACTAAATAAAGTGTCACTAAATAAAAGTCACTAAATAACCCACCCACCCAGTCACTAAATAAAAGTCACTAAATAACCCATCCACCCACCCAGTCACTAAATAAAAGTCACTAAATAATAGTCACTAAATAACCCACCCAGTCACTAAATAATGTCACTAAATAACCCACCCACCCAGTCACTAAATAAAGTCACTAAATAAAGTCAATAAATAACCCACCCACCCAGTCACAAAATAACCCACCCAGTCACAAAATAACCCACCCACCCACCCAGTCTCAAAATAAAGTCTCAAAATAACCCACCCACCCACTCACCCGGTCTCAAAATAAAAGGTCACAAAATAACCCACCCGGTCACAAAATAACCCACCCACCCACCCGGTCACAAAATAACCCAAGGTCACAAAATAACCCACCCACCCGGTCACAAAATAACCCACCCACCCGGTCACAAAATAAAAGTCACAAAATAAAGTCACTAAATAAAGGTCACCCACCCACCCAGTCACTAAATAAAGTCACTAAATAACCCACCCACCCACCCAGTCACTAAATAAAAGTCACTAAATAAAGTCACTAAATAACCCACCCACCCAGTCACTAAATAACCCACCCACCCAGTCAATAAATAACCCACGAGTGCGTGAGAAATAAAAACCGTGGATTAAAAGTGTCCATGGTGGGAAAGGTTCGTGATGCCTGTGCATCGCAGCTTTGGGGACTTGATCATAGCCAAAAGGCCTAGAAGCGATAGCCAGACAGCTGTTTCAACCTTTTGGGTCTCAGCATGAAACCTTTTGGATGTCATCAGTGTGAGGCTGGTTACCCGCTGTGCAATGTGAAGCTGGTAAGTAGGTATAACCAGAGACAAAACAAGTGATGGGGAATATAAAAGTGACAAAAATCCTCCCAATATACTGTGTACAGCAAATAAAAATACCACTTATTGGTAAATTTGCATGTCTCAGACTGGTCTCCAACCCTGCCTTTCCCCATTTTTCCTTGCATACTGTATACACTTTTACCTAATTGTTTTATTTGTGTACTATTTTACACTCCTTTCCCACAATACTCCACACCTTATACAATGCACAACATCTGTCTTTACCCCAACATCTCCATACTGTCCCTTATTGTCATCCCTTTTCAACTCCGTCCTTATCTCTGTTGGTCCTTCATGTATGTTGTTATCTCACTTCACTAATTCTGCCCTTGCTTGTCTTTTCCAGTTCTTCAACATGCTTTTCATGATGTGTCCGTCCTTACCTACCTCTACTAATCACTTCCTCTCTCTATTCCTAGTTATGGGAGACCAGGATAATTGACCAGGATAATGTCACCAGACAGGACAAAAGATGTTTGATAAAGGGTTTTTATTGTGGCTGGAGCCAATAGTCAACACACAGGCACAGAAAAGAGCTAAAATTCACCAAAACAGTTCTAACACAACCAGATAAAATACTAATATACCTATACTAGGATTAAAATTCTCATTTACCTCTATTAGGAGGGAGAAGGACCAACATTGGATCCATATCCAGTACAATAAAAAGGACCCGCTGACTTGGGAAATGGGGAGGGGCGGGCTTAAAACCTGGGAGGGAGGAGCCACTAACCTCCAACAGCTGAGACAGCTGAAAATAAGTTAACAAACACACAGAACCCAAGCAAGCTCCTTTTGGGAACCCCTGATCCCCCACAAAATATATATGTATTTAAGTGTCAAAAAGGAGAGCTATTGAGCGTGGCAAATGTATACAACAAGCAACAGAGAAGCCCAATGCTACATCCAATATGACAAAAATACACAGTAAAATACTTATATATTCTCTTGGAAAAAGGGTCATTTAGTTTAACCCTTTGACCAAAGCATTGTAAGTCTGTGAGCCACGACAAGGCAGACCCAGTTTACAGGTCCTAACACTACCAGATCAAATACTAATATACCTCTATTAGGATTGTATACATTTGCCACGCTCAATAGCTCTCCTTTTTGACACTTATATACATATATATTTTGCTCAGATGTTCCTAAAAAGAGCTTGCTGGGGTTCTGTGTGTTGTTTGTTAAGATATATATTAAAGACATATTTAGCATTCTTCTTGGGTGGTGGCAGCAGATAGATATCATTGCAATTGGGTAAGGGGTTAATATTAACTCCTTGAAAGTACCTTGCGCAGGAGAAAGGCGAGTTGTCTAGAGTAGCCGTGTGTATTAACCCTGGTAGCACACCTACTGTAAATCACGTGCTCACTTGTGTGCTGTTGATGACAGATAGTATATTGGGAGTGAGGTGAGATATTGTTCAACATTTGAGGGAACTTTGCGGCAGGTGAAAAGTCGAGCAGCTTGCGAGCTGTGCTGTATTAACCCTTGTCCTGTATGCAGGTCACATGCTCACAGGTGTGCTGTACGTGACAAGTACCAATATGATTGTCACCAGTACCAAAAATAAATATGGTTTTGGCCCTTTAGAAAGATCAAGTGAGTATTAGGGCCTGTGTATCAAATCCCAAAAAGTGTGTATTAACACAGAGCAATTATTCCTTTTCCTTCTCACACGGTGCATGTGGTGCTAATCAATTTGATGCATATTGTTAGCCAGACTTTGCAGTAAAAAAAATGACAGTACCAGACAAAGAATTGAATACATCCGGGTATAATGTGTGCAGACTGTGATTCCCATTTCCTTCTTTAATCACTTTCCAAATCACTCTCTGATACTGGTGGGATTAAATAGGTCTAAATGACCTTCATATACTGATACTAAAGGATACATGTTCAAAATTATTTTGAGCTCTAATTAAATGTCAAATTGCCAAATTTTGGAGCATAATATATGGCTTGCTATCAAGATGTACATTTTAAACAAAAAAATTGGGAAACTTGTCCTAGGTAGAATCCTGAAAAATATAAATATATATATATATATATATATATATATATATATAGATATACATATATATATATATATATATATATATATATATATATATATATATATTCTTACATTCTGTTCACAATTTTTAATAATCTATTTTTGGATTGATTAATACAAAACGAGTTAAAACTATTTGAAACCTTAAAGGGGCATTTTGTCTTGCCCAATTTTTTAAATAAATAAATGCAGCAGTTCCTTACATTTACGACAATACAATTATTTAAGCTCATGGTTCGATCCGTTCCCCCGTAACCAATCAGTAAAGATCCTGCTTCCCAGGGCACCCAATATGCAGTGGCCAACTTACATTTCGGGCCGCCTGTAGGCTCGGGGGGGGTGGCCCTCTGCCTAGTGTATTGACGTCAGGACATCACGGCATCATGTGACGCAACGTTGTCATGGTGTCAGGAATCCGCTCCGCGGTTTACTGGTTGCCTTACCTTGCAGACCGGTGCAGTTCTGGAACAGCTCTCCTGATGTTTGCTGCAGCCTGGATTCATTCACCAAAGCTATACACACTCCCTCTGGTATCTACTGCAGCTGTGCAGCCTATCACTGCAACCTAGACTTGCATTCACTCATTGGAGCAGTACCTTCACACCCCCGCTGGGGATTGGCCCGCTGGCCTTTAAGTACTGCTTTCCCCATAATGCTCCCTGCCGAGCATAGTCTTACCGGATGTCACCAACTGTTCTGCCACAAGCTCTTGCTTGTTCTCTTGTGCTGAAGCGGAGGTTTCCCTTGCGTCCTTCAGCTTCCTGTTCTCCTGTGCTGAAACGGAGGTTTCCCTTGCGTCCTTCAGCTTCCTGTTCTCCTGTGCTGAAACAGAGGTTTCGTCCCTGCGTCCGTCAGCTTCCTGTTCTCCTGTGCTGAAGCAGAGGTTTCGTCCCTGCGTCCTTCAGCCTCCTGGATTCCTGCACTGAAGCGGAGGTTTCGCCCCTGCGTCCTTCAGTCTCCTGGATTCCTGCACTGAAGCGGAGGTTTCCCTGTGTATCTACAGCTTCCTGGTTCCTGGGGCCTACTCTTTCCCTAAGCTGAAGCGGGGTTTTCCTGACTCCCTGTTGCCGACCTCCTACTTGGACAATGTTTATTCTGACGTCTCCTGTCCTGACCCTGGCTTGTACAACGACGATGCTGTCTTCTCCAATCCTGACCCTGCTACGTACGACTATGAACTGCGCAATCCGGATCAGCCTGCGAGGTTTAATGTCGGTGCTTTTACAACCCTACCTCAGCCACGCGGTCCGACCCGAGTTTGTGGCGAGCACAACCGTGACACATGGTAATGCAGCGTCACTTGACGTTGGGTCACCATGACGACACGATGCTAAAGGAGGGGGCTGCTCCAGAAAACGTAAGGCATTCTCACACATTCCTCGCCCCCACAAAAAAATTGACGCCCCCCAAAACATTGACGCTACAGCCTACTCAGCCTAATGGGAAGTCTGCCACTGCCAGTATGGCTACCTGTTTCAAAATAGGAAGTGTTGTGGATTCATAAATAGGTGCTATAGCAACTTCAAGGAAGCTTAACACATTAAAACGTTTTAAAGTTTTTTTTGTTTTTTTTTAAATGCAGTAAGTATCATCTACTACTACTACACAGCTGATTTATTTAAAAACAAAAAAACAAAGGATTTTGAATGAAATGCTACTTTAAAGCAATACTTTAAATCAGGGGTGAGCAAACTTTTTATGCCGAGCCCCCCTTTTCATCCATGAAATTTCTCGGGCCCCCCCTGCCTGATGTAATCAAAATCACATGACGTCAGCGCACGTGAGCTGGTTCAGCCAATGAGGGCGAACCAGCTTTGTGACGCCCCCGCCACGCGTCTACAATCTCCTGCAGCCAAGTTCACAAAATCGCTTGGGCTGCAGGCGTGCGCGCAGGCAGTATACTGGTATTGGATCACTGTTTATTTTATTGTTTGCTGGCATCTGGTAATATGTTTTTTTCTGGTGCACAAAGGCAATACATTTGAGGGGGCATTCATCCACCTCTTTGCTACATCCCTTCCCTCTCCCATTTGCTTTCCCCAGTGTCATCCACTCCTACCTACCAGATTTATGTATTATTTATTTATTCCTGTTTTAAACGTTGCCCAGGGATCAGGGAACCCCATAACCAAACTCAAGGGGGGTACTGATGAATCTCCCCTGCTGATCAATACTCCGAAGTGACCCCTCTGACCCAAAGAAGAACCCTCAGCCCCCCAAAACTCATACTCCCAAGCCCCTCAATTCTGCCATCTCTGCCTGACCTTCATCCCACTGTTTAGCCATTGAGTCTCTCCCTCCCCCCAGTGTCTCTCCCTCACCTTCCCCAGTGTCTCTCTCACCTTCCCCCCAGTGTCTCTCTCTCACCTTCCCCCCAGTGTCTCTCTCCCCCTCCCCCCTCCCCCCAACATGTCTCCCACCTCTCCATATCTCTCCCCCCAATATGTCTCCCACCTCTCCATGTCTCTCTCCACCTCCCCCCAATATGTCTCCCATCTCTCCATGACTCTCTCCCCCTCCCCCCAATATGTCTCCCACCTCTCCATGGCTTTCTTTATCTCCCCCCCCCCCCAATATGTCTCCCACCTCTCCATGGCTTTCTTTATCTCCCCCCAATATGTCTCCCACCTCTCCATGGCTCTCTTTCTGTCTCCCACCTCTCCATGGCTCTCTTTATCTCCCCATAATATGTCTCCCACCTCTCCATGGCTCTCTTTCTCTCCCACCAATATGTCTCCCACCTCTCCATGGCTCTCTTTCTCTCTCCCTCCCCCCAATATGTCTCCCACCTCTCCATGGCTTTCTTTATCTCCCCCCAATATGTCTCCCACCTCTCCATGGCTCTCTTTCTCTCTCCCTCCCCCCAATATGTCTCCCACCTCTACACACACAACACACAAATACTTACTTTCACTTTTAAGCCTGCTTCAGTCCCCCATGTACGCTGAAAACTGTGTGCAGTGAGAAGCCCCGCCCCCACAGCAAGGCAGACATCACACAGAAGCAGCCTCTGCACGGAGCTTCTGGCCGCCCGTGCACAGCTCTGCCCGCCCCCAGGTTTCTCCGCACGCAGCCCGCGCCCCCCCTACATAATCGTGCGCCCCCCCAAGGGGGCGCGCCCCACAGTTTGCGCACCGCTGCTTTAAATACTACATTCCCCTTTTTTTGAATTTTTAAAAAAATTATTTTAAATGTAAAACATGTGACAATGTATAATTCTATATGATTATGTAAGCTGGCAATCGTTTGGTGCTCCAGTTATACATCAGTTCAAAGCCTGATTGTGTGTCTAACGAAATGGCCGCCTTCTAACTTTGTGCTGCAGTCTGTGAAATGCTGCAGCTGGTATGTAACAATATATTACTAAGTGTAACACATTATTGTTACAGCTTTCAGAGTAATAAACAGTCTGCTGTTTGGAACACAGCATCAGCTCTGTTTGTGATACTTTGTTGCCAAAGTGCAGAGCTAAAAAAAGGTGTGTCAGAGCCTGTTTCGAAAGAGGAAGTGGGTATGACTTTCTAAATCAGTGATTCCCAACTGAGGTTCTGCAACACCCTGGGGTTCCTTGAGAGGATCAAAAGGGTGCCGTGGGATTTCCCTGATCTACCAGGGCAGGGAGAAAGCAGGGCCATTGCTAGGGAGCTGGGCAGTTTACTCTATCCTGATTGCATTACCCAGCAGCAGCCAATCAGGAGGTGGTGTCAGGAGCCTGCGGGGTGTGGCCAAGAGACAGGTGAGGCTGTGTGTCTGTCTTGTGTGTATTTGTTCTGGCCTGTTGTTGTTGTTTGTGTGTTTTCTGTTAAGGTCCTGTTGTGTGTGTGTGTGTGTGTGTGTGTGTGTGTGTGTTTGTTTTCTCTGCCTCTCTGCCCCTTCTGACTCCTGTGACTCTCTTTCCCCTGTCTCCTGTGACTCTCTGCCCCCTCTGTCTCCTGTGACTCTCTTCCCCCTATGACTCCTGTGACTCTCTGACTCCTGTGACTCTCTGCCCCCTCTGTCTCCTGTGACTCTCTGCCCCCTCTGTCTCCTGTGACTCTCTGCCCCCCCCCCCCTAATGACTCCTGTGACTGGCACCTTGGATAATTGCATTTCCGTAAATGGAACGAAGGGCTGCATCTATTAAAACAACGAAAAAACAAAAATGGGCAAGAAAAAAAGGCTGCTTTAAGCGACAGATCCAAAGAAAATACACAGTCTGCCTGCAGAGATGTGCTTCAGAAAGAGACTTAGAGGGGATTCACGGAGCTCTTATAATGGGTATCGTAGCTTTATAAGCGTTAACTGACATTCAAGCCAATGAGGAGAGACACACAGAAAGTCTAGGATAAACTTTGTGGGACAAGAAGAGCAAAGATGAGTGAAATAGAGCAGTGCAAACAGAAGAAAGAATTTGCCAGAAAGCAAGAGACTGAAATAGTGAAGCCGAGAAAGCAAAATAAGAGCAAGGAGGGAGGCACATGCGTGGTGTGCATTCAAGATGGCCTTCCAACCTGGGAGCTCCGACCACGCCGAGCAAACGGAAGCAAGCACACAAACTGGCTTGCTTCGTCCCTAACAGATGTGGGAATACTCGCCGATGGCCCCGAAACACCACAAAACACCTGCACAGGAGGTCTCGAGCTTCTTTAAGAAGCGGGACAAAACACATGCAGAGCCATAATATGGTGGCTCACCATGAGGCCACACGGAGTTGGAGAGCAGCTCAGATGAGGAGTCACCACTTACTAGGAGAGACCTAGAGAACCTACTACAAGAAATAAAATGTACCTTCCATCAGGAAATGCAGGCATCTATTACAGAAGTAAAAAAAAGATGTGAAATCCCTAGAAGGTAGAACAGATGCTAATGAGAGAAGAATAGAGGATATAGTGCAATATTAACAGGAGGCAGACACAGAGATAAGGTACCTACACCACAAAGTAATGACATTCCAAGAGTGCCAACAGAATGCTGAAAACTGCTCCCGTAGAAACAATATAATATTACGGGGAATACCAGAAACGATAAGCCCGAACCAATTGCGAGACTATATCACTCCCCTTTTTAAAGCTATTCTACCTGACAAAACTTAGGAACTTCTATTGATTTATAGGATCCAGAGAGCCTCAGCACCAGCTACATTCCCACCTCAAAACAAAATGATACCATACTAAGGCTGCATTATTTCCAAACAGTGGAAGAAATCCTCTAGAAAGTGCAGGGCTATGCATGAGATTATCCCAGAAAGCCACCAGATCCAAAGATCCGAGATTTAGCACAGAAAACAATAGCGAAGAGATGAGAACTTCAGCCAATCACCCAAACCTTGCAAAGCCACAACATCAAATGTAAAAGGGGATTTCCTTTCTGCCTGGTGATAATGGAGGGAGAGAACCAAACCTACATCCAAACACCACATGAAGGCCTCTTATATTTAAAAGACAAGGAACACCTGTTGCCACCCATGGAAACAGGTAAATCGGACCCCCCGATGGGACGCAGACCGCCTAGAAGGGAATGGATTACTTCGAGATCCTGAACCCCAGTAGAGCAGGGAGCAAGAAAAGACACCTGAAAATATTAATGGTTTGCTATAAGGAACTGAACAGTATACCATGAGTGAATATAACTCAAGAAAATCTGTCTGAGAGGAGCCTGGAGACAGGAGTTCTCTCTAGAAGCGACATGACAAGTCGCCCTCCTGTTAGGCCTACTACCATTGAGACCGAATATATTCATTTAAAATGTCCTCAAATGTTACGAATGTTAGAAATATGTCTGACTCCGTATACGTAGCTAGAATGAAAGAAATCGGGAGGAATCAATACTTAAGTTGCTTGTCCCCACCGTAGACCTGGAGGAACATCTTGGTGAGCCCTGATACTCGAATACCGCCCCAAATCTGTAATGCATGACGACGCCCCATAAAAGCAATCACCCACAAATCAATATGAAGGTAACAACAATGCGTTCACATTCCTATTTCAGTGGCTCATATTTCCTCCTCTCTCCTTCCCCTCTCCCCAGGTTCATAGACACACATGAGTGAGTACACAATACCTCGCAGAGTTTCATTACAAATAAAACACACCAACTATAAATGAATACTACTGTAGGTTTATTACATACAATGCAAAATGCCTCAACACACCACGTAAAATAAACTCTTTATTTTCTGATATTAAGAAAATGAAGGGACAGATCACCTTCCTGCAAGAAACACACCTTCTAAACAAAGATACCCGGTTGTTGAACAATACAAATCTTATATCTTTCATTCCACAGCTCCAGATAAAACTAGGAGTGGCGAAACTAATCAATCCTACTGTTCCATTCCAGCTCCAGACCTGCGAAGCACACACAAATGGCAGACATATCATACTAATGGGTACTATACAAGTACAGCAGGTTATTCTATCCAATTTATAAGCTCCCAACACTGATCAAGCTGGCTATTTAGAACACATTACACAAGTTCTAACCAACATTAGAAAAGGAATGCTGATAGTAGCAGGAGATTTTAATTTAACACACACTTCCCTATAGATAAATCAACCCTATCGAGCAATAACCCAAACAGATACCCCGGAAACTCAAAGAGTTTCCAAATGTTCTACAAGACTCAATATATCTCAGATGCTTGGAGAATGAAGAATTTGACCACACAAGATTATGCCTTCTGCTCTCAAGTACACCATATGTACTCCAGGCTGGCCTATATTCTACTTGATAAATCATTAATCCCCACTATGGGCCACACTACATACCATGCAATAATGTGGTCTGACCACACACCCCTAGTATTACATTAACATTTGTGTAGACAAGCAGAACCTCAAACGTTCTGGGGTCTTAATGAGGCAATGCTTTGCAATCCAGACACTGTGCACCAGATAAAAGGAGAAATCACAAACAATGTCAGTATATTTCAGAGAGGGGAACTAAATTTAATGCTCCAATATAAGACTGAGCTGGCACTCAGATGGCTCAAATAATGCTATTACTCTAAGGCGAATAAAGCAGACTCTCTACTAGCAGCTAAACTGAACAACCTTAAAACATTCAAGACTATAACAAAGATTTGAAATAAGGATAACTCCTTAAGATCTGGTCCAAAAGAGATATGCAGAAGATTTGAAGAATACTACTAATCACTATACTATATAAAAACATTGGTAAACCCTAACCCACAGAAAGGACCCTCCCTAGTGGAAAATGTTAACGAAAGTGGCCTATAGAATCTAACCTCTGAAGCTATATTAACTCTAGACCGCCCAATAGAATCCGAGGAAGTAAAACACACCCAGCACCAACCAAACACCAGCCAGCAGGGAGCCAGGCTTCTTGTTCCCAGAGAGATGTACCTGGGAACAGCGGGGACTTACAACCTCACATCACAAAGAAGCCTGTAAGGAAACAGGGCAGTAGTTGCTCAGAGGGACTCCCTGGGTACAGCAAGACTTCACAGCCAGCAACAGAAGATTACCTGGGACTCATTGCCAGCACCTCAGATAAGAACTGTATGTTGATTACAGATGTACTGTATTATACAATGTTCTGTCTGAACTGGTAATTAGCTTAGCTAACCAGTCAGTTAGTCATGGCCTGTTCTTTGCAGTTTGTCTCCCTAAAGTGGAATAGGCATTTGGTTTATGGTTTTGTTTTAAAGGGACAGTGTACCTAATCTTCTGTTACTTGTGTGAAAAATAAATCACCAGAAGGACTGTTTCAGCACAAGTACAGTGTGTGGACTCCTAACTGACCTCACCTACAAGGTCGCTCTTGTCACAGATGACCAAAGAGAATTCATACAAAATACTATACCAGTGGTATTACACCCCTTGAGAGTTCACAAAATGTTCCCCTCTGTATCGCCGCTATGCTGGAGACACTGCTGACAAAGAGGGACAATGTCACATATTTGATGGTCATGTTCTAAATTAACACATCTTTGGGACGGAACCCTACAGTTATTGGTCTGAATACTGGGAAAAAAACATCCCCAGGGATCCATGGATAATAATACTAAGCCAACCTATCCTAGAACGCCAATTGCGAGATCTGACTAGCCCCCCAGATACTTCTCTCAACTAGAGTTTTAATTGCAAGGAACTGGAAAGATCCCCAGTCCCCCTCCCTAGCATCTGTTAAAAACAAAATATAGGAAATAAAGCTAATGGTGAAAATTGACAGCATACCTAAACGATACAGTAAGTAGATTAATAAAATATGGTCTTCGTGGTTTATATATGCCAGAAACGCAGGTGAAATTGAGCCAATTTGCACCAATGTTACTACTATAGGGACCCCACATGCCCCCTCAACTACCCTCCTTACCACCGGAACCACTGGCTTTTCTCTTTCCCCCATGATATCCTTTTCCCACCACCCCCATCCCAAAATTGTAAGGCACGGGTACCGGCACTCTACAAATGATGTGAGTGAACAACTGTGATACTATGTGATATATTTATGTTGTACAATGTCATACCCTTTTCCAATCCTCTTCTATTTTGTACCCCCTATCTCCCCCCCTTCTATATATGAAAAAGGAAAACCTAAGTAAAATAAAATAAAAATAAGAACGAGGAGATGACATATGAAATGAATCTGTTGAGAGAAACGGTGTGTCACTATTACTGAGTGTTATTGTTATTGTAGAGAAACGGAAAGAGATTGGTAAAGTGATTCATACTATTGGAGAAAGTCACTGAGAGAACAAACAGGCTAAGATTCTGAAGAAAATACACGTAAAGGGATTGATGTATTAAGTGGCACATAATTCATATTTGGCACTGGTATGTGCATATTGTGCCTGCAAAATGTCTCTGTAAAGCGCTACGTAAAGCTAGCAGCGCTATACAAGAACATGCTAAAAAAAAAATATGACTCAGACACTTATAATCTGGAGCTGCATGGGGATAATTAATTAAATCAAGACTCCAAACTTTCATTGGATCCAATTTTTTTTACCAAAGTTGCAAATTAAATATTCAATATACACCGAACCAAAACAAGGTCAAAGTTCCCAAATGTACCAGGACAAATTAAACCCGAATAAAACAGAGGTGCTACCTGGGCCAGAAAAACTAGGATAAGCAAAACAGACACAAAAAAATCCTGGGTCAACACTGAAGTGATCAATACATAGCCTATCAAAAATAAATATATGAAATCATCAGTTCCCAAAATATATAGGTATATTTATTATTAAAGAATATATGCAATCGAAAAATCAGTCAACATATAAAAATAAGATAAATAATTTTGAAATCGCTTGTGCTAAGCATATACATAGGTAACATTACCTCACAATCCTCAAACATAACAGTACAATACTCTAAAGTATATGACATGAAAAAGACATACTATATATGAATAGTATACAGTATAAATATGAGATAAGCAAATATCCCTGAAGCATAAGTGGGAGGACTAAATATAGTGCAAAACGCAGGAAGTTATATAAGCAACAGCAAACCCTTTATATACAGTACATAATGTCCACAATCACAGACACAAGCTCATATAGTGTCCTTATAACTGGGAAGAGAAAACACTGGGGCCGATTCACTAAGCTACGTTAATTAGCGCTGAAATGGGTTACATCACTCGGGCGAAAAAGGGTGAAGCCATAAGCGCTATTCACTGAGGCTGTTTAGCGCGTTTTCGGCCTACCTTGCCCAAAAGGGCCATATCGCGCGATCACCTTCTTCCCCCCCCTTGATATCGTGCTTAAAGTTAGATAACTATTATAAACAAAGCAGCCTGTAAGAACTGCATGGAGACGCTGCGTCTCAATGCACAGCTCTTACAGGCGATCGTGCTGTACAAATATGATTTTTAATACTAGTTTACATGAGCAGGGGGTTTCCTGAGCTGAACCGCATTAGTGTCAGCCTCGGGGACCCCCTACTTCAGGAGATATAGGCCCCGTTATGGGGTGCCGGTATCCCCTGCAGAATGTAAATGTCCCGTCACGTGATGCGGGAGCTTTACAAGTGCAGGGGATACCGGCACCCCATAACGGGGCCTATATCTCCTGAAGTAGGGTGTCCCCGAGGCTGAAACCAATGCGGTTCAGCTCAGGAGACCCCCTGCACATCTACACTAGTATTAAAACACCAATACCAATAAATAATAATTCATTACCGTAGCGGATAGCCACTATGGTAATGAAGCTGCATTAAAGTACATTGTAATAATAGTGTGCGGGAGCAGGGGGTCCCCTGAGCTGAACCACATTGATTAATGGCTCAGGGACCACCTGCTTCCCGAGTTACAGGCCCCGGTATGGGGCATCGGTGCCAGTGTCGGCGCCATCTTTATAGCGTCCAAGACGCGACGTGGGCTCTATAAAGATGGCGGCGACACTATTAATAAAAATACATTAAAGCAGCTTCATTACCTTAGCGGCTATCCGCTAAGGCAATGAAGGGATTAAGGCATAATAGCATGTTTATTGGGGACAATTGCCCCAATAAACATTGCTATATACAACACACATCCCCCCCGCCCCCTAACACATACACACTACAGTAATGGGAAAAATTACTATTATCCACATATGGATAATAATGCATTTGCCCATTAAATATACATTAATCACAATAAGTACAATAAAAACATTTTGCACTCACCCTTGTCCGGCACCCACGATGAAGGCCATCCTCATCTTCCTCACCGTCCATACACTGGGGTGCTGAAAAATATACACAAGAAGAAAAAGAGCCAAACTAATGTCCCCCTAACCCCTTAATGACCTTAGCGGTTATTAACCGCTACAGTCATTAAGGGGTTAAGCCACCCTGACCCGATACCCACCCTTCACCCATTTATTTGTACAGTGGCTTCATCATGTATGTATGTATGTATAATATATATATATATATATATATATATATATATATATATATATATATATATATATATATATATATTGTGACAGAAACCAGGGGTTGGTAATAAACTCCATATACAGGGCTCCCAGGATACTGAACAGTTTCTGTCCTGTCTAAGCTGAACAGGGCAGCCTCGTGGTACAGGCACTCCATTCCACAGTTTGTCTGCTGCCTGTTTTCTGTCACCTGTCATGCTGATTAGAGTTCAGGTATATAAGACCTGTTTCCTGTTTCCTCTGGGCCCCGCCCAAGAGCCTGGAAGGCTGCTGAACTGCAGAGGGGTGAGAAAGCCTCTTTCCCAAATCGCTTTATTCATTCTGTTAGTTTGTCTAAAGACTGCAAAGGTACTTATTTTGTTGGTGGAAGTGGACAAGCCACTTCCAACTCTGAGTTAGGGACATCTAAGTTTAAGTTATCGCTCAGACGAGCAGCTTTTTGTTTGGCTTTGTTTTCTGTTTAAACTGTGGCAGTCTCAGTGCCTGGGACTGAATAAACCAGGCATAGCCTGTTTAAAGGAACAGTACGTGACGTCTCATCATTTAACCTACCCTAAAAGACCGTGTTCTAACAGTCCCGGACAGACGGCGGAGCCCCGGAGTAAGCCGTTTGTCACATATGGTGGAGAATGCGGGCAGAACACTAAAAGGTCTGGGGGTTAAAGAACTTTAAAAAAAAAAAAAAAAAAAAAAAAAGGTTTTTTTTCTCTCTCTCCAAACAAGATGGAAGACGTGGTGAGTGCGCTGGTACGCAATGTCGCTGTCCAGAGAGACGCGAATGAAGCCCTGCAACAGGCGAATGCAAACCAGCAAGAGACAAACCGCTTGCTGAAAGAGGAGCAACAGCGGTTCGCTCAGGGCTTACAGCAGGAACTCGAGATCCTGAGGGAGACTATCAGTAACCTTCCACTGGCAGCGGAAGCCCCAGTTCCGAAAATGACCAGGGCAAGCCACTACCTTCAGAAGATGGGACCCTCGGATGATGTGGAAGCCTATCTTCTCACGTTTGAACGCACGGCACAGAGAGAGGGATGGCCAGAAGCTGAGTGGGCTGGTCTAATCGCACCCTTCCTAAGCGGCGAACCCCAGAAGGCTTACTTTGATCTAGAGCCAGCCGAAGCTAACGTCTATGCAAAATTGAAGTTCGAGATCCTCGCCCGCCTCGGCGTAACCACGGCTGTTCGCGCCCAAAGGTTTCACGCATGGTCCTTCACGATGGATAAAGCCACCCGAAGCCAGATGTATGACCTCATCCACCTCGCCCGGAAGTGGCTACAACCCGAGATCAACTCAGCAAGCCACATCGTGGAACGGTTGGTCATGGACCAGTTCTTGAGGAAACTTCCCTCTGCCTTACGCCATTGGGTCAGTCGGAGTGACCCCCACAATGCGGATGAGCTTGTGGCCCTCGTAGAAAGGTACAATGCAGCAGGAGAGCACCCGCAACCCACAGTCGTGGAGCAACCCCACTACCCGAGGTTCCAGGACTCTTCCAGAGACGGTAAAAGGGTACCGGGGTTAAGGGGAGCTGAAGAGCGGCGACCACCTTCACGCAGCACCAGCAACAGTGGTTCGCACACTAAGGGCAATAGCCAACATGGGGAGCCGGGAAAAGGCTCTAAGTGGGACACAGACTATGTACCTAAATGTGTAAATTGTCATGAGAGGGGCCACACAGCAAAAATCTGCCCACTAAATGATGAGCCCATGCAATGCAACAGCGTGGAACCTTATTCGCTGTTGTCCCAATGTATGGGCCCTAGCCCAGAGGACCCCTTGAATAACCATCTGTGGGCACTTGTAAAGGTTAATGGTAAGAGGGTTCGGGCACTTCTTGACTCTGGGAGTATGGTCACACTAGTGTCCGAATACCTATTGCCCATTAAGAAGAAACAGGTAAACAGTTCACAAAGAGTGGCAATTTGTTGTATACATGGGGATAATCATGAATATTCCACTGTTGATGTTTTTTTTGAAACAGAATTTGGTTCTTTAGATTTCAAGGTGGGTGTTGTACCCAAACTGGCACATGATGTGTTAATAGGGACCGACTTTCCCCATTTTCTAAAAATGTGGTCCCCAGCTCAGAATAGCGCCCAGAGTTCAATAGCAGACCATAACGAAGTGTTAGAAGAAACAAATCCTTTCCCTTTTTCAGAAATGGAGGTTGACGAGGGCCCAAATAAGAAAGGGGAAAAGGAGGAGTGCTGTGAAATTCCCTTCCCCATCACTACTTTGGTAGGGAATACCCCAAATCAAGATGTTGATCAGGCACTTACCACCCCAGTACAGGATAAGACCCTCGCTGACCTAGAGGTCAGTCCTGGGAGTTTTAAGAAGGCCCAGTGGGAGGACCCCACATTAGCGGTAGCAAGGGGAAATATACGGGACCAGAATAGTACTCATGGCCAACCAGATAGGTCACTTGCTTACCCCTACTTCGAGGTAGAGAACGACCTAGTATATCGGGTTGATAAAAGAAAATCAGTTACAACTAAACAATTGTTGGTACCACGGACATTCCGTAACGTAGTATTACACCTCGCACATAGTCATCCATTGGGGGGACACCTAGGGGTGGAAAAGACAAAAGAAAAGGTTCTCCGAAGCTTTTATTGGCCTGGGGTTCTGGCAGAAATTACAAACTATTGTTCCTCATGCCCAGAATGTCAGATCACCGCCCCGTTCAAAGCATACCGCAGCCCATTGGTACCCCTTCCCATAATAGAGGTACCATTTGACCGGATTGCTATGGATCTAGTAGGACCCCTAATAAAGTCTGCTAGGGGACATCAGCATATATTGGTAATATTAGATTATGCTACCCGATATCCGGAGGCAGTTCCCCTACGTAGCACCTCTGCTAAAAACATAGCAAAAGAGTTAGTACTTCTGTTTTCCCGGGTCGGAATTCCTAAAGAGATCTTATCTGACCAGGGAACACCATTTATGTCCCAAGTAACAAAAGAGCTATGTAAACTCCTAAAAATCAAGCATCTCAGAACCTCAGTCTATCATCCACAAACAGATGGTTTAGTGGAAAGGTTCAATAAAACCTTAAAGAGCATGTTACGCCGGGCGGTCGATAAGGATGGGAAAAACTGGGACTGTTTGTTACCATACCTGTTATTTGCCATTAGGGAAGTTCCCCAGTCATCCACAGGCTTCTCCCCGTTTGAACTATTGTATGGCCGACATCCACGGGGCTTACTGGATATAGCCAAAGAAACTTGGGAACACGAGGTTACCCCTTACAGAAGTGTAATAGAGCATGTTGCCCAAATGCAGGACCGCATTGCTGCAGTCCTACCCATAGTGAGGGAACACATGGAGAAAGCTCAAGAAGCACAAAGGAATACGTATAATAAGGGTGCTAGGGTCAGAATTTTTTTTCCAGGTGATAGGGTACTAGTTCTGGTTCCCACCGTGGAGAGTAAATTCCTTGCTAAATGGCATGGGCCATATGAGGTCTTGGAAAGAGTGGGAGAAGTAAATTATAGGGTAAGGCAGCCAGGTAGGAGGAAACCTGAGCAAATTTACCATATAAACCTACTCAAGCCCTGGAAAGATAGAGAGGTCTTGTTAACCCTAGTACCCCCAGGTCCGTCAGAGAATCAAGAAACTGACCCAGAGGTTAGCATAGCTGAAACACTGTCCGTGCATCAGAAACGAGAGGTCCAGAGTTTAGTGAGAAGGAACAAAGAAATCTTCTCTACACAGCCAGGTAAAACTAACGTAATTAAACATGACATAGTCTCTGAACCGGGGGTCCGAGTTAACCTTAAACCGTACCGAATCCCAGAGGCCAAGAGAGAGGCTATAAGTTTAGAGGTTAAAAAAATGCTAAAACTAGGCGTAATTGAGGAATCCCAAAGTGGGTGGAACAGCCCTATAGTTTTAGTCCCAAAGCCAGACGGTACAACAAGGTTTTGTAATGACTACCGGAAACTAAACGCGGTGTCAAAATTTGATACTTATCCTATGCCCAGGGTGGATGAACTTGTAGAGAGACTGGGCAAAGCCCGATATCTCACAACCCTAGACCTAACAAAAGGGTACTGGCAGGTTCCCCTCACAGAAAGGGCAAAAGAAAAAACAGCCTTCTCAACCCCAGACGGCCTCTTTCAATATAAGGTGCTGCCTTTTGGCTTACATGGAGCTCCCGCCACATTCCAAAGAATGATGGATAAAATTTTAAAACCACATGTTCGGTACGCTGCCGCCTACCTGGATGATGTGGTAATCCATAGTGAAGATTGGCAGTCCCACCTTCCAAAGGTCCAAGCTGTGCTCGACGCAGTTCGGTCTGCTGGACTAACTGCTAACCCCGCTAAATGCACTATTGGTCTGGAGGAGGCCAAGTATCTGGGGTATTCTATTGGTAGAGGGTTACTCAAACCACAAACACTCAAAGTAGAGGCGATACAAAATTGGCCAAGGCCAGTCACAAAAAAACAAGTAAGGACCTTTTTGGGGTTAATTGGCTACTATAGGAGGTTTATTCCCAATTTTGCAACTAAGGCAACCCCACTAACCGACCTCACAAAAGCAAGAGGACCGCTAATGGTAAAGTGGTCCCCCGAAGCCGAACAGGCCTTTAGAAGCCTGAAAGAAGCTCTCTGTGCCCAACCAGTGTTGGTCACACCTGACTTCTCCAAAGAGTTCGTAGTCCAAACCGACGCATCTGAGGTAGGGCTGGGGGCGGTACTCTCCCAGGAGTCTCAAGGGGAGGAGCACCCCATCCTTTATTTAAGTAGGAAACTAAATCCCCAGGAGAAAAATTACTCCATAGTCGAGAAAGAGTGTCTCGCAATAAAGTGGGCTGTAGAGACACTCAAGTACTATCTGTTGGGGAGAAAGTTCCGATTGGTCACAGATCATGCACCCCTTACCTGGATGTGTCAAAATAGGGAGAAGAACGCTAGGGTGACCAGGTGGTTCCTAAGCCTACAGCCCTTTAAATTTTCTGTGGAACACAGGTCGGGGCACAAACATGGCAATGCCGACGGGTTGTCAAGGATGCACTCCCTAATATCCATGGTCGCTCACCCCTCGAGGTCTGAGCTGGGGGGGAGGATATGTGACAGAAACCAGGGGTTGGTAATAAACTCCATATACAGGGCTCCCAGGATACTGAACAGTTTCTGTCCTGTCTAAGCTGAACAGGGCAGCCTCGTGGTACAGGCACTCCATTCCACAGTTTGTCTGCTGCCTGTTTTCTGTCACCTGTCATGCTGATTAGAGTTCAGGTATATAAGACCTGTTTCCTGTTTCCTCTGGGCCCCGCCCAAGAGCCTGGAAGGCTGCTGAACTGCAGAGGGGTGAGAAAGCCTCTTTCCCAAATCGCTTTATTCATTCTGTTAGTTTGTCTAAAGACTGCAAAGGTACTTATTTTGTTGGTGGAAGTGGACAAGCCACTTCCAACTCTGAGTTAGGGACATCTAAGTTTAAGTTATCGCTCAGACGAGCAGCTTTTTGTTTGGCTTTGTTTTCTGTTTAAACTGTGGCAGTCTCAGTGCCTGGGACTGAATAAACCAGGCATAGCCTGTTTAAAGGAACAGTACGTGACGTCTCATCATTTAACCTACCCTAAAAGACCGTGTTCTAACAGTCCCGGACAGACGGCGGAGCCCCGGAGTAAGCCGTTTGTCACAATATATATATATAATAGGAGAGAAGAAAAAGCCCCAAACAAAAGCACTCTAGTATACCAATTCCAGTACAAATTTACAAAATCTTTATTACACAGAAAAATTAAAAGAAAGCAGAGAAAGATTAAAACAAGGCATGGATCCCCTGTACATAATACTTGCACAACTCCTCCAACAGTGAAATCCACATAGGAAAAAAACGTATCAAATCAAACAGATAATGTACTCAAGTGTAACTGACAAGGTGAGCAGTGATTGTAAATACAAAGGCTAAGATTAAAATTGAAGTGGCTATGGGCGAGTGGTCAAATCACGTAATATTATGGCATACTAATCCCCATGCAATCTCTGGGGTAGTCTCAAGTGACAAGGCTTCAGTACATGATAGGACCAAAGTGTAACACAGCCTAGAGAAGCACACTTCAAATGCCTAATGCTCTAGTCATACATCACCTAATGTCAGACACATAGCAAAATCATGGAGGAAACAAGGAGCAAAGCTCAGAAATAATTACGTGTCCCTGGCAAGGGACAAACCAGGGGTTCCTGCCTACAGCACCCGCTCCTATGCGTTTCGGCCAAGAGCCTTCTACTGGGAGTGGTGGGGTAGGCAGAGTAACATGCAACCTTAAAAAGGATCTATAATCAAGCACGTGAGTGTCATCACCTGTGAGAATTTGTCCAAACACATGATATACATATTACAAACAGAAGTGTGTGTTAAAAGTATACTGACTGCGTGGGACTGATGATGCGTCATTGTTGATGGTCCTATTGCATTGCTGTATTCATAAGACGCCCTCTCCCCCGTACAGTGGGCACTGCTGGCAAATTGTCCTCATTCTAGTGTGTGCGCATGCGCATGACGTCATAGGTAGGCTCCCTCTGTCAGGCTCCGTCGCATAGTGCTGTCTCACACGAATATGAAATGATTAAGGTGTTCCTGACACGCCTCCCTCGTCAGACAGGGCATTGCTATCGAATCGCGCCCCTCTTATGCCACTGCGCATGCGCATGACGTCATACGTACAGGACAAGTCAGTGGTTGTATTGTATGTTGATTTTTAATTTTATTCAATTGTTTTTGATGCTCTTTTATTGCACCTGTATTTATGTCTGTAAACTATAGATGGACATACATACAGGTATAATAAAAACTTGTTTGCTTGCCTTGTTTTGATGTTTTTTGGAATTGCAATTTGCTGCTGTGTGTAAAAATGTGTTTCTAATCTACATTTCATTTTTTCAAATGTTTATTTAAAGGCTGTTTGCTATAGATTATTTCCATTGGCTTATTTTCAGAAGCTAGATTTAGTGTGATGGTTACTTTGACATAGATTATTTTTCACAATGGTTTGTTTTTAGGATTTGAAGTGTGTAATTGATTTGGATTGTAATTGATTGGAGATTGGATTAATTGATGGTAATTTAATTGTGTTGAGATGCTTTGTTTTTCTTTAATGATTGTATTTGTATCTTGTTTGGAACAGTGTATTTGATTTGGAGCATTGGTTGGCATAGTATACATGATGCGCAGATTAATTGTATCATGTACACATTGTCAAATTGAGTGTTTTTATTTGCATTTCTTAGATATTGATTTTGCTTGGTGCTGTTTGATATTGGGAGAGATTTGTATTTCGGCATGTACAGTATATCCTTAACCATTTATTTGTATATTAGTTAATCATGCATATAAAGTGTATATATATATATATATATATATGTATATATACATACATGATGAAGCCACTGTACAAATAAATGGGTGAAGGGTGGGTATCGGGTCAGGGTGGCTTAACCCCTTAATGACTGTAGTGGTTAATAACCGCTAAGGTCATTAAGGGGTTAGGGGGACATTAGTTTGGCTCTTTTTCTTCTTGTGTATATTTTTCAGCACCCCAGTGTATGGACGGTGAGGAAGATGAGGATGGCCTTCATCATGGGTGCCGGACAAGGGTGAGTACAAAATGTATTTATTGTATTTATTGTGATGTATATTTAATGGGCAAATGCATTATTATCCATATGTGGATAATAGTAATTTTGCCCATTACTGTAGTGTATGTGTTAGGGGGCGGGGGTATTTTTTTATAGTATTGTTTATTTTTGGGGGGCACACCATTGGTACCGCAGGCCGCGGATGGCCGCGGGGACCTCTGGACGGCTGCGGGAACCCCCGGACACCCCCACGGGGAACCCCAGGGACCCCCATAGTCCCATGGAGATCACCCGGGGACCCCCGCGGGGTCAGCCGGGGACATCCGCGGGCCTGCAAAAAGGTAAACAAAGAAATATTTTCTAAGTCCAGCTCCTTTTGCGCCTGCCTTTAGCTGGTGCGTTTGTTAGGCGTGTTTTTTAAGGCCGATTCACTTAGCGCTGCTTAGTGAATCTCCTGTACTGTCAAAGCAGCGCAATAGCCTGATCGTGCGCATTTTGCGCCGAGGGCTGAAGAAGCCCTTTTAAGAGGGATAAAGCGCAGTTATCACTGCATAGTGAATCTCACTGCAGCCTTATCGGTCTTAAAGGGTACTTTGCGCTCTTAAAGCCACTTAACGGAGCTTAGTGAATCGGCCCAAGAGACTTATATAGTGTGACGACTCAGGAGATTCCTTCCTCTCCTTGTCCCTCTCTCCCATCTCCTGTCTTCCTTTCTATTCCTTCTCACTCCCCTCCTTCACCTTCTACCTCTCTCCCCTTACCGCAGCGCGTCCCCCGCAGGTCCCGCATACCCACGCGCTCCCTTAACCCTTTCCTTGATCCTCCCCGCTCCATCTCCCCCGCGGTAGATCCGTCCCATTGCCTCCTCCTCGCGCGGTGCTCCGTGCGCCTGATGACGCGTCCGGTACACGTGCCCCCTCAGCCCACGGAGGACGCGCGTGCATGTTCCTCCTTGCCCTTGCTGGCCATCGCGCGGGCGCAGGCCTCGCGTGTGTTCCCCTCTTGGCTCTGTCCTCCTCCTGCGGTCTTCCCCTGCTCCGTGCGGGCCGCGTCTGTGTTGCAACCTGTGCGTACGTATCCACAGGGGGCGCGCGCACAGACGCTTCTTATCAGCTTTCCCCTGTCTCCGCCTCCCAAGCTGTACAGGCCATTCCCCTGACTGCCCCTTCTGTCTCCTCCTCTTCTTCCCCTGACCTATCTCCAGCTTCTCCCACTTCTCTCTCTACTCCTCCCCTCTCTGTCATTGGTGCACCTTCCTTTATAACCCCTGTCTGTCCACCTCTTCCTCGCTCTGCATAGTTCCTGTTTCCCTATGTGTACCTGACCTATGCTGTGCTCCCTCTGTGCTCCTGTTATTACCTGCTCCTGCGATACTTTGGATTTCCCTGGCTTTGACCCCTGCTGACCTTGGACTACTCTGCTCTCTGGTATCCCTTGAACTCTGCTACACGTACGACTTCGCTGACCTCTGGCTTCCTAGGACCTGGCTTGCCCTCTGACGACTCTACCCTCTGGATCCCTGGACATTGGCTAACGGACACGACTATTCTCACGGACACTCCCCAAGCGTTGCAAGTATACTCTAACAACTCTTCCAACAGGCCCAGCAACGCTATACCACACTCCGGGCTTGCTCCCACTGCTGTGGGTGTGTGGTATCATACCGTTCCCACCTCAGTACTGGGGTCTAGCTTGGTCTGTGGGCATACAGGCATGACATTATGCAGAGCCCAACAAACGCAAACCCCCCTGAGGTGGGTACAAGTATTAGCATAGAGGCCTTACGCTTTGTTAGCGATCAGCTGTCCACGGTATCCCAGCAATTAGCCACCTTCACCCATCAGGAGGGGTCCACGGCTTCTGCGCCAACCATGGCCAATACCTACGCCGGCCCTGGCCCACGGATTCCCTCTCCGAATCGCTATGATGGGAACCCCCTCAACTGCCGCGGTTTCCTAAACCAATGTGAGGTGCAGTTTGAGATGTCTTCCTCCCTGTTTCCTACTGGCCGTGCTAAGATTGCGTATATTTACGCCCTACTCACCGGAGACGCCCTTGCCTGGGCCTCTCCCCTATGGGAACGTGGTAGCGAAATAACGCAAGATTATATTTTATTCATACGCGAATTCCAACTTGTGTTTGATACCCCCGCACGGCACGAGACAGCTGCCTTCTCCCTCTTCCATGTGTCTCAGGGTCGAAATTCAGCTGCCAAATACGCCATCGCGTTCCGTACGCTGGCCACCGAGGTCCAATGGAATGATGAGGCGCTCGCAGCTGCATACTGGCACGGACTCTCAGATGCGTTGAAAGACGATCTGGCCACTCACGCCCGGCCTACGTCCCTGGAGGAACTCATCACCCTAAGCGTACGCATGGATCAGCGCACGCAAGAGCGGTGACACGAGAGGCAGTGTTCCCGTTCTTCTTCCTCTGTTGTGTCTCACAGGTCAGTCGCTACTCCTCTCCTGGCCCCGGAGGCCTCGGAACCTATGCAGGTTGGCAGTCAACAACTCCAGGCAACCGAGAGAGCGTGGCGGCGCCAGAACCGGCTGTGTTTCTACTGTGCTTCCTCGGAACATTGTCTCCAGAATTGTCCCTTGAAGCCGGGAAACGGGCACACCCAGTAAAGGTAGAGGGGCTTCTACTGGGTACTGTCTCTCCTAACCCCTCTCCTTCCAAAGCTCTCACAAAGAAGCTGATGCTACCAGCCACACTGGAGGGTCCCAACCTTGTCGTAAAGGTCGAAGCGTTCATAGATTCCGGATCGGGCGGTAATTTCCTGGACCAGTAGTTTGCAGTGGAGAATCAAATCCCCATGGTCAGAAGGAAGAGCCCAATTGGCCTTGAGGCCATCGACGGACGACCACTCCAGCCGGCTTTCATCATCTGGGAGTCTATTCCTCTTACCTTGACCCTGGCTGATGGTCACAAGGAGGTAATTGTCTTTGACGTTTTCCAGTCCCCTTTAGTACAGATTATATTAGGATTGCCTTGGCTTCAACTCCACAATCCGCACATTGATTGGTCCGGTACCCTGCCCATCCAGTGGCCCTGATCCGCAGTTACTACGCCAGCGGATCCTCCTGTGGTTGTGCTTGCTGGACTGGACTCCGTACCTGCCGATCGCTCGTCCCTGCCTGCCGTGTACCATGACTACCTGGACGTGTCTAACAAGGTACAAGCAGAGGTCCTCCCTCCTCATCGCCTGTACGATTGCCTGGTCGACCTCATACCTGGGACTGCTCTGCCAAAGTCTAAGTCTTACCCACTCTCCATCCCGGAGACCGAGGCCATGACTACTTATATTCAAGAAAACCTGGAAAAAGGTTTCATCCGTAACTCCACCTCTCCTGCCGGTGCAGGTTTTTTTTTGTGAAGAAGGATGGATCTCTAAGGCCTTGTATAGATTTCCGTGGACTCAATAAGATCACGGTGAAAAACAGATATCCGCTTCCGCTCATTTCTGAACTGTTCGATCGTCTCCAAGGGGCTTCTATTTTTTCAAAACTTGACTTACGTTGGGCCTATAATCTCATTCGCATAAGGGAGGGAGATGAGTGGAAAACTGCATTTAACACACGTTCTGGACACTATAAATACCTTGTTATGCCCTTTGGGTTGTGTAACGCCCCGGCTGTGTTTCAGGAATTTATGAACGACATCTTCCGTGACGTTTTGGGAACCTTTGTCATTGTCTATCTAGACGACATCCTTATTTTTTCTAAAAATCTGGAGGAACATATTCAACATACCAAACTTGTGCTCTCCAGGCTGCGTTCTAACCGCCTTTACGCCAAGATGGAAAAGTGTTTGTTTCACCAGGCGTCCACGGTCTTCCTTGGCTATATCATCTCCAGCCAAGGTTTCTCCATGGATCCAGAGAAGCTGAAGGCGGTCCTCGATTGGCCACTCCCTAATTTGCTCAAAGCGGTGCACCGTTTTCTTGGCTTCGCTAATTATTACAGGAAGTTTATCAAAAAAAAATTCTTCCATTGCTCTTCCCATCACCGCCTTGACCAAAAAGGGGCCGACGTCACATCCTGGTCACCAGACGCCATCACAGCTTTTGAGACTCTCAAGAAGGCGTTCGTGTCTGCCCCCATCCTGCGTCATCTGGCCACCTCCCTCCCCTTTACTTTGGAGGTTGACGCCTCAGACGTAGGAGCTGGCGCAGTCCTGTCCCAGAGGACTTCTCCCCAAGAGAAACTCCATCCTTGTGGTTTTGTTTCCCGGAAATTTTCAGCAGCAGAAAAGAATTATGATGTCGGTAATCGTGAACTTTTGGCCATTAAGTTGGCTCTCCAGGAATGGAGACATCTGTTAGAGGGTTCCAAGGAACCAATCGCCATTCTCACGGACCACAAAAATTTGTTATATATATTGAGGGTGCTCGTCGCTTGGGCTCCCGCAAGGCTCGCTGGTCACTCTTCTTTTCCCGCTTCAACTACACCATCTCTTACATCCCTGGTACCAAAAATGTTAAAGCGGCTGTCCTTTCTCGTCAGTTTGCCTCGGAGACCGAGGCTAAAGAAATCTCTGAACCTATTCTCCCGGCCAAGTGCATAATCTCGGCTAACAACTTTGATGTATTGGATGAGATCCACAAGGCACAAGCTCATGTCCCCAGCAGGTTCAGGGTACCAGAAGGACGTCTCTATGCGGCTCCACGCTTCCGCCATAAAGTCTTACTTTGGGGTCATTCCTCCAGAGCAGTTGGTCATCCAGGCTTCAAGAGGACAGCTGATCTCATTAAACGGACTTTCTGGTGGCCCAAGATGAATCAAGATATCCTCAATTTTACGTCCGCCTGTCTGGTTTGTGCCCAGAGTAAAACCCTCCATCATAAGCCATCTGGACTTCTGCTTCCCATCCCGGAACAACCATGGAAACACATTTCAATGGACTTTATCGTTGAACTGCCAGTGTCCAAAGGGATGAACACTATCTTGGTCGTAGTTGATAGGTTTTCAAAACAGGCTCATTTTGTTCCCCTCAAGGGTCTTCCCAACTCGGCTACCTTGGTGGATGTCTTCTCTAAAGAAATCTTTAGGCTGCATGGAGTTCCCATTTCTATCGTCTCAGACCGGGGATCCCAGTTCATCTCGAAATTCTGGCGAGCTTTCTCTCAAAGATTGGGTATCTTCCTCTTGTTCTCCTCCGGATATCATCCACAAACCAACGGCCAAACTGAAAGGATGAACCAAACTCTCGAACAGTATCTGAAGTGCTTCATTTCTGACTCACAAGATAACTGGGTGGATCTTCTACCATGGGCCGAATTTGCCATCAATTCCTTAAAGAACGAGTCCACTCAGGAGTCTCCTTTTTTTATCAACTGTGGCTTTCACCCCAGTAGCCTCCCTCTCTCACCTTCTCCTTCTGGAGTGCCTGCAACCGACTCTCATATCACCAACTTGCAAGAATCCTGGAAAAATATTCTCAAGTCCTTACGATCTGTTGTAGCCAAGCAAAAGACCAAAGCTGATCGCCACCGCCAGAAAGGTCCTTCATTCAAACCCGGTGATCTGGTCTGGCTGTCATCCAAGAACATTAGGCTCAAGTCTCCCTCACCCAAGCTGTCCCCTAGATTATTGGGACCTTTTAAAAGAGAAGGTCAACCATGTGGCCTACTGCCTCGAGCTTCCCCCCTCTATGAAAATCCCATCTGTCTTTCATGTTTCCCTCCTCAAAGAGTTTGTGTCCAGCCCTCACTTCCCGGATCCCTCGCGGAGACCTACTCCAGTGTCCACCATGGGTCAACAGGAGTATGAAATACAGTCCTTTATCGACTCTCGTATTTCAAAAAAAAGACTTCAGTTTTTGGTACACTGGAAGGGCTACGGTCCCGAGGAACGTTCCTGGGTACCGGCACAGCACGTCCACACTCCAAGGTTGCTTTCCCAGTTTCACCAGAAATTCCCCCTTAAGCCGTGGTTGGATCACTCGGAGATTGATCCTCAAGGGGGGGATACTGTGACGACTCAGGAGATTCCTTTCTTCTCCTTGTCCCTCTCTCCCATCTCCTGTCTCCCTTTCTATTCCTTCTCACTCCCCTACTTCACCGTCTACCTCTCTCCCCTTACCACAGCGCGTCCCCCGCAGGTCCCGCATACCCACGTGCTCCCTTAACCCTTGCCTTGATCCTCCCTGCTCCATCTCCCCCGCGGTAGCTCCATTACCTTCCCTGTGGTGCCATCCGTCCCGTTGCCTCCTCCTCGCGTGATGCCCGCGGTACGGCGCTCTGCACACTTGGTGACGCGTCCGGTACACGCGCCCCCTCAGCCCACGGAGGACGCGCGTGCATGTTCCTCCCTGCCCTTGCTGGCTATCGCGCGGGCGCAGGCCTTGCGTGCGTTCCCCTCCTCTTGGCTCCGTCCTCCTCCTGCGGTCTTCCCCTGCTCCGTGCGGGCCGCGTCTGTGTTGCAACCTGTGCGTACGTATCCACAGGGGGCGCGCACAGACGCTTCTTATCAGCTTTCCCCTGTCTCCGCCTCCCAAGCTGTACAGGCCATTCCCCTGACTGCCCCTTCTGTCTCCTCCTCTTCTTCCCCTGACCTATCTCCAGCTTCTCCCACTTCTCTCTCTACTCCTCCCCTCTCTGTCATTGGTGCACCTTTTCTTTATAACCCCTGTCTGTCCACCTCTTCCTCGCTCTGCATAGTTCCTGTTTCCCTGTGTGTACCTGACCTATGCTGTGCTCCCTCTGTGCTCCTGTTATTACCTGCTCCTGCGATACTTTGGATTTCCCTGGCTTTGACCCCTGCTGACCCAGGACTATTCTGCTCTCTGGTATCCCTTGAACTCTGCTACACGTACGACTTCGCTGACCTCTGGCTTCCTAGGACCTGGCTTGCCCTCTGACGACTCTACCCTCTGGATCCCTGGACATTGGCTAACGGACACGACTATTCTCACGGACACTCCCCAAGCGTTGCAAGTATACTCTAACAACTCTTCCAACAGGCCCAGCAACGCTATACCACACTCCGGGCTTGCTCCCACTGCTGTGGGTGTGTGGTATCATACCGTTCCTACCTCAGTACTGGGGTCTAGCTTGGTCTGCGGGCATACATGCGTGACATATAGCAAGCAGTTTATACTAAGGATGCATAATAGATGCTGTTTACTAAACATAGAAACAAATAATTCATATGTAATGACAAAAACATTTCTAAATCTTTAGAAACTGTTTCCGTACAGTTCTCAAGTGAAGTTATATATTCATGTTATGTGACATTTGTTAAAATTGGAAAAGTTATACATGTACGTATATTTGTTTCTACAAATTGATATCATATCACATATACATATATATATATATACATATATATATATATATATATATATATATATATGCTAACACACAGAAAAAAGCAGCGCCTCAAAGGGCATATATGCAATGATAAATATTGTATATAGTATAAATTAATATCAGTGCCTGCGTACAAAAATGTGATGAATAACAATTGATACACATATAATCAATTAAATACTTAGTGGACGCAATAATATATATGCAACAAATATATAAGCATGTTATAAAAAATTTAAAAAGGTATAAAAATATATAAAAATAAATAAAGAGGAGAAAAACCAGTCCTTTATAGGTGTAGTCCATCAAAGATATGTAAGCTTGAATGCAGGGGGTCTCCGGCTGCTCTCGAAAGGATGAACCACATCCTATAGAATCTGTAGAGGAGAGAGAAAAGAGAGCGCACGCCCCATTGTGTGTAACTGTATATTTAATAAAGGAAATGGAGGGGGGAGGGGGGGGAAAGAATCGCACTCACAAGGATAAGGAAGTTAAAAGCGTATCGTGAATAAATCACCACCATCCGGCGTCTTTGCTTGTCTTTACTTGTCTCTGATGTCGCTAACTGGATATAGACGATCCGTGGTCATCAGGATATTCACTCGAACGTAGAACAATTGAACCGGCAATGAATTGGAGTCCTCTGAAGATCTCCTTCCCTACCACCCTTTGACAAAGTCGCCCGAGAGTGACGAAACCCGTCAGGGAGCGTCATCACGCACTACGATACGGACATTGCGTCATTACGTTGCGCACGAACAGGCCGGTTCGTGTGTGTAACATTCACAGGCCACGCAGCTGAGAGATCTTCAGAGGCCTCCAATTCATTGCCGGTTCCCTTGTTCTACGTTCGAGTGAATATCCTATGGGGCGTGCGCTCTCTTTTCTCTCTCCTCTATATATATATATATATATATACAGTGGTTGACAAATCACCAAAAAATCTACTCGCCACCTAGTACCAAACGTGTGCTGCTTGGGCCAATATTTACTCGCCCGGGGGTTAAATCCACTCGCCCGGGGCGAGCAAATGTATAGGTTTGTCGAACACTGTATATATATATATATATATATATATATATATATATATATATATATATATATATATATATATATATATATATATATATATATATATTGGTCGACAAATCACCAAAAAAAATCTATTCGCCGAACAAAAAAAATCTACTCGCCACCTAGTACCACACGTGTGCTGCTTGGGCCAATAGGAGCTCGCCACGATGTTACATCCACTCGCCCGGGGCGTGCAAATGTATAGGTTTGTCGAACACTGTATATATATATATATATATATATAGCTAAGGACGTCTGCAACAATCTATGTAGGGAAAAAAAAAATACTGTTCCCAAGTGGTCACCCAGCCAAGGACTAACCACGCCCGATGTTTCTTAACTTTGGTGATCAGACGAGAACCGGTGTGTTCAACATGGTATAGACATTGCCAATAAAAGTGTTAATCTTTTGTAATATAAAGCAAAGCGTTAGGTAATGATTATAAGACTGCGATGCGGTTGTATACAACAACTTACAAATTGGGTAGATACTTATAATACTTATATTATCATCATACTGATCGCTGCAGCAAAACGTGGATACTGAAACTTAAAGTAGGAGCTGTTATCATACTCCTTAAAACCTAATGCCATTGAGAGAACTATGGAATAGTACAAGATTTACTGTTAGTCAAATACTGTACAAACACACACAATCGAAGCAAAAGTGATCGGTGCAGCAAACTCAGACACAGTACTTATTCCAAGAATCCCACTCATTTACACAAATGTACCATTCAGTTTCAAACGAAATCAATTTCCCATACAATTGGCTTTTTCAATGTCAATCAATAAGTCACAAGGCCAAACGTGATGAAATATGCCTTTCCCTACCTATGCCTGTTTTTAGTCATGGACAATTATATGTTTCTCTATCAAGAGTTAGATCGTTTGATTCACTTATTGTAGAAATTGACAATTGTGTCTTTAGAGAAATCTTTGATTAAAAAATATAAGTTAAAAAATAAATAAATGTGTGAATGTTTAATTAATAACCTTTAATATTTGCTAGAATGTTATGCTGGGTACAGCTATTATATATATATATATATATATATATATATATATATATATATATATATATATGTGTGTGTATGTGTATGTGTATGTGTATATCTATATCTATATATATATATCTATATCTATCTATATCTATCTATATCTAGCTATATATCTATCTATCTATCTATATATATATATATATATATATATATATATATATATATATATATAAAAGTGGCACTCCTGTATTAATGATGCAGTAGTCTGGTGCTTGTACCATAAAACAAATAGAGCATACAGTACGTTACCAGCAGAAAAGATGGCAAAGAGGAGGCAGTACTCAGTAATATAACAAATAAACAAATGTATTAGGAATACGACACACAGAACCAACGTTTCGATCCACACAGGGGGATCTTCCTCAGGGGGGTATATATATATATATACAGTATAGACACACACACACACACACACACATATATATATATATATATATATATATATATATATATATATATATATATATATATATATATACACATATACACAACAAGGTGTTCAGGTCACTCAAACAATCATCACAAAAAATAATATATATACCATGGGAAAAGTATGGGAGGGGTGGGAAAGGAAAGTAAACCTCTGCTCAGCTAACAGGTAAGTTTTTAATGGCGTAGATAAGGTGCTTGTCTGAGAATTGTATTTGCAATAAACCGAAAGAGAAAGAACTCAGTTGAAGTAGCACTCAATTATCAATGATGATTAGTGTATTGATTAAAAATAATCTTTATTGTTCAATTTAAATGTTAAAATAAATGGTGTACAAAGAAAAAAGAAAAAATAATCTTGACATGAATATGTCAGATATCTGGGGCTGTGCCAGTAGTAGCGGATCGCTACATAAGGATAGACCCCTATTGTCAGTCTAAGAGTAGCAGAGTCTAGTTGCTTAAGTTGGTAAAAGTAAGTAATTACACTCCCCCTTGGCCAAGGTGGGGAGTATAGTGATGTGGAACTACAGATGATAAATCTCGTCAGCTGCTTGTATGATATAGTTTAACACAGCAATTTGTGCTGTAGTGATATGGTATGTTGTAGTTTAACGCCACGTTGTTATGCAGATGGAGGAGCAATAGAGTGCAGCCTTGCTGCTTGTCCTCAGTATATAGATGTATAGCTAAAGTTTAGCCATATATACAGCCCCTTGCTCTGAGCCCCCTGTGGTCGCAGTTACCATCAGGGGCAGTTAGATAGCAGTGAAATGTTATCAGGGCAGTAGGAATTGCGGATGTAGGATACTACCTGTTTATTCACCTCAATATCGCAGCCATAGTAATAATAAAGTCCACCACTACTGAAGTAAGGTAAAGCTGACACTGCTACAATTTAAAAAGCCTAGTAGGCTTTATAAATTGTAGCAGTGTCAGCTTTACCTTACTTCAGTAGTGGAGGACTTTATTATTATTATGGCTGCGATATTGAGGTTAATGGTTTGGAACGCCATCATTATAGACAATACAGCTAACCTAACACTCCACTGCAACACCTATTGTAGTGACTAGGAGCGGAACACACCTGTGTGCAACTTTGTCCAACAGAGCCAAACAGCTGATACACAGGTAGTATCCTACATCCGCAATTCCTACTGCCCTGATAACATTTCACTGCTTTCTAACTGCCCCTGATGGTAACTGCGACCACAGGGGGCTCAGAGCAAGGGGCTGTATATATGGCTAAACTTTAGCTATACATCTATATACTGAGGACAAGCAGCAAGGCTGCACTCTATTGCTCCTCCATCTGCATAGCAACGTGGCGTTAAACTACAACATACCATATCACTACAGCACAAATTGCTGTGTTAAACTATATCATACAAGCAGCTGACGAGATTTATCATCTGTAGTTCCACATCACTATACTCCCCACCTTGGCCAAGGGGGAGTGTAATTACTTACTTTTACCAACTTAAGCAACTAGACACTGCTACTCTTACACCGACAATAGGGGTCTATCCTTATGTAGCGATCCGCTACTACTGGCACAGCCCCAGATATCTGACATATTCATGTCAAGATTATTATTATTTTTTTCTTTGTACACCATTTATTTTAACATTTAAATTGAATAATAAAGATTATTTTTAATCAATACACTAATCATCATTGATAATTGAGTGCTACTTCAACTCAACTGAGTTCTTTCTCTTTCGGTTTATCACAAAAAATAAGTTACTTATCTTTGCAGACAGGGTGCTTGCAGAGCAGCTGGGAGCACCGTTCAGCCATGGAAATAGATAGTACAAAAATAAAAAAATACTGTAGCACTCTCTTTAGAATATAAATCAGGTTTAATATATATATTGTGATATATAATATATATATATTGTGAAGTCTGCATCACGTCCCAGATTAAGGCCGGAAGCATTGTATTTCTCTACACAGGGTTTATTTACTGGATTAAATTATACTCTAACCGTCCCACCATCCCTTTAAATCAAAACAAATAATAAAATAACACCTACTCCTTCATAGGAGTCTAACTCCTGCAGTAGCTGCAGCCCTCTCTAACAGTAACCGTCAGCTAAGTTGCTTGTCGACTCAAAACATGTACTACAGTATTATCTCTAAACAATATATACAGTCTCTGCATGTCAATATAGTGTTTATCTCTTATCTATTTCTGTTGGGGCTCCAGGTAATTCCCCCTGGACCCTGCGAGAGTTTACAGAATCCCTCTTCCTGTAGTTCCAAAGTTATGGACAGGACATCTCTACTTCAGTGCAGTCTCGCGTCCTTCAGTCTTCTTTCTGGGATTAAGACCCAGTCAGTCCCTGCAGACTCTGTGACCACCATCCAGGGGGTCTACGGGACGGTGCCAGCCTCTTCTTAGCCTCTTCTTAGCTGGGTAGCTCTCTCTCCTCCCTTCTCTGGAGAAAAGCAGTCTCTCTGATCAAGCCATTTCCTGACTTTTAACTCCCTTTGCAATCAGGAGTCCAGCCTGCTCAATTAGTTGCAGCTGTAGCAAGCTTCTACAGAGTACTTTAACCTCCTGCACGCTGGAAAGTCCACTAGCTTCACTATTCCATGACATAGAGACAGTGATTGTATCACAATGTATCTATATATATATATATATATATATATATAGATACATTGTGATACAATCACTGTCTCTATGTCATGGAATAGTGAAGCTAGTGGACTTTCCAGCGTGCAGGAGGTTAAAGGTTAAAATATATATATATTTATATACTCCATCCAGAACCAAGGTACGAAGAAGACACAGCACAATCAGGTAAGTGGTCATAAAAAAAGTGTATTGCACCAAAGACAAAATGCTGTGAAGTACATAGTGTTTTATCTTATTACCTATGATGCGTGCACTCGCTTGTGTATGCTATCTCATTGTTAAGGGGTGCAATCTCCTTCTTTCTTGTTGTAATTTAACAGAGCTTTGCTTATCAAGCCCATTGTTTCTATGACTCTTCATGACGTTGGCACCTTCTTTATAACTACGTTTTCCCTCCTTGTGTGAACGCTCCAATAGCTTTTTCTATTTCCCAGTGGATGTCATTGTTAAGATGTGTCCCTACTTCCCTTTTTTCAAAGTTGGTATCCTTACTGTTAACCCCGTCTCTGCCAGTCTAGCTTGCAACACATTTTGTTTGGGCTATATTTACTAATTATCTTTTTTCCATAAGATACATTCCTGTGCTGGAGAATACCTTCATGCTGATTGTAATTGAATAGTTCTTCTTTGTAACTTTGGCCCAGTGTGACTATAAGGCAGACCTTATAGCAGGAGTGTGCAAACTGGGGGTGTGAGATTTTCTGGGGGCCGGGAGGCGGATGGCGCTTACAGAGGCATTTAATTTAAGCGTGGGAGCGGTGAAGGCCTCTGTACGTTCCCTTACCTTGGCTCTGGTGGCTTCTAGTAACGCGGCGTCACACGACGTCGTGATGTCAGAAACGCCGGAGACAAGGTAAGGGGGGTGGGGTGCGAGCGTGGGGGGAGAGCGCAGAGGAAAAACTTTATGCTCCTCTGCCTTATAGGACAAGATCTTTCTAAATCGTCTATACCCCTTGCATGTTAATCAGTAGTCAGTCACATCCACTGTGAAGACATGCAATGATACTAATCAGCATAACGTAATAATTTCTAGCATTGCATCTTCAGTTTAATGCAGCGGTACAAGATTAGAACAAATAATGCAGCTTGAACAACCTTTGATGTCCGGAGACCAATCAGTTTGTATCTACACTACAAATAGATATTGGTACCGTTTTAGCCCGTAGAAGAGACAAACAAAAGTATGGTAGAAGTGATACCTTTGACAAAATACTGTAATATTGTTGAAATGAAGATACTGTTGATATATTACTGAAATTGACTGGGGGGGGGGGGTCTCTGGAGAAGGATTGAAAGCAATGTTCAGTTTCCATTTTGTAAAGTCAGTTATGTCTCTAGTATCCATTTTGTGTGCAAGATGTGTGTGTGTGGTGTGAATGGGAGGTTTTCGCTTCTAAGTAGATTTACGACTGTGACTAAAGTAACGCCCACATTCTTGTGATAGTGTATACCAGGTACCTATTCATGGCTGTTTGAGGCCAGTTTTAACCAGGTTTAATGAGCTATAAGATGACTGGTTTAAGAATTAAGGAGTGTTAAGTATAATCTGCCTAGTAACACATTTTTAGACAAAGGAACCAAATATGTATAAAAAGAGTCTGTTTGGACACTCCCTGAAGGAGAGTCTATTCGACTTTGGTGTATGATCATACTATGTATTAAATAAACTTCTCATTATCCAACGAACCCTTGTTTGTGAGTTTACAAACAACGACACCTTTAATAGCTAACCAATGATTGTTCTGCCTGAAAAGGGGACCTTTACGGTCCTGAAAGCTTGCACTCTAACCAGTAGTTAGCTATTAAAGGTATCACTTCTACCTTACTTTTGTCTATCCACATTACCTGTGTTTCAAGAAAACCTTTGTTGTTTTTATTTACCTTTTCTCACATCCATTTCACTGACGTCTTCTGTTTCCTAGTAACACTTTACATGCAAGTGGCTGCAGAGGAAAGGCTCAGTCAATATGATCTGATGTTTAGACATCAAGGAGCAACATACATTAAGGAGGATTGTGTTGTCAAAAATAGCAAATGCTGACATGTAAACAGAGAAAATATGTTTTTTTCCCCCTTCCAAACAGCAAACAGCCAACAATTAATTACTTATTGATGAGTTTTAATGGAAGTCGATAAGACCACTGAGTTCCCTGCAGGCGAGCAGGAGAGCAATGCGATCATTTCAATAACAAAATACACTGATGTTAAAAAGAAACAGTTTTGCAGATGGATAACTGTCACTATAACTTAGGTAGTACAATACAACTTTTACAAATACATTCCCACTTGGGTAGTTTTTGCTACATAAGCAGAATTATATTTAGTGTAGATTTAAGTTATACGGTGACATGCAAATCTCTAGAATGCCTTAATATTATGGGAAGAGTACAACTGAGTGCGACAGTAACACAGACATGGTATTATAACCTTGTAACTATTAGCTGAAGGAACTGATCACTCGTCGTCCTGATCATAGACAGAGCAGTTTACCACTTAAGCCACTTAGGGAACCCACATGTCCAGGACATGATGACAAATGGAAGATATTGCAAACAGTCTGCAGAATAGGAAAATAATCAATACATGTGTAGAGCAGGCATCATGCTTCTCTCTGGTGGGATATGTTAGGATATTATTCACAAACAACATTACTATTGAATCCCATGGAAACTCTGTGATATTCTGCGGTATAATGGGACATATGCTATCTGGGGGAACACGGTCCAGCATTACATCTAATGTATTACTGTATGTTATTCAGCACTAACGGGTTTATTCTATGTCCTCTACAGTGGACAATCAAGAATTTTTGGACAAAATTCTCTATTGAAGTCAATGGGAAATTTCGTCTGAAATTGGCCCGATTGGTACCTGTGGCAGATATAGAATAATCCCTAGGGATGCATCTACTGTTACTAAAGTAGGGCGTTAAAAGTTAATTATGCCTAATTTAGTGCAGCAATCAAGATACAAGTACAAAAACAGAAAGTTAGTATATTTGATTTTAGGAAAATACATTTTTTCAAAGCGTAACACTTTGGCCCATGTGGGATGGTGTCTTCTAACCCTGGACATGTCTTGTGGCAGAAGAAGACTTGGTAAATATGGGCCCCAGTGTTCCCTTTCGTATATGATTTCAAGAATGAATTGCAATTTCTTGTAACCCACTTGTTGTTTTATAAGGCAAAATAAGGATTTATGTGGGCTCATTCATGAAGCTGTAAGTACACTCAAGTGGAGGACTTACCACATGCAATACAGCTATATTTAGTCTGTGTATTACACCGTATGTGTGAATCTCCCTCGAGGCTGTTTTGCCGTTAGAATAATGCTAAGAAAGTCACATTAAATCTAGGTGAATATATCAAGGTACTTTGCATCAATGTTTCCACATTGCAACACCAGGTAACATCGGAATGTGACATTTGGTTCGGACCTTCCCACAGTGACTAACTTCCTGCTGGCGTTTAACCATAGGGGAATCCTCTGATGCAGCCGCTCGGCTGCAGCCCGCTTTGAGAAGAAAGTTATGTTTTAGGGCAAGGGGTTAGTTTTAGGGCAGGAGGTTAACTCTAGGGTTTTTTGTTTTAGGGGAAAGGGTTAACTTTAGGGATTTTTTTAGCTGTTAGGGTTAGGGGGTCAACTTAAGGCAGCAGTCCAAGCTGCCGGTTCCCCCCCCCCCTTTAATATGTGCATCAATACAATCCACACAATGATAAGTAATTAGCTAAGTTGCCAATCGTTCCGTTCTCCTGTGATCGATCAGCGACGATTCGGCTCGGAGGTTCACTAAATGGCTGTCAGTGCAGCAGAAAAGGACCCAAGATGCAAAGTTCTGTGGGGAAGATCATGTGACCAGGCAGTCACTGGATACAATTGGTGTATTGCTAGAGAGAGGGCAGGGCTCAAAAAGGGGTGTGCCAGAGCCTGTTTCAGAAGAGGAAGGGGGTGGGACTTTGTAAATGGTTTCTATAGAAACAAAAAATGCTTGTTACATAAAAATACATAAAGAATGTCATTCAGAGTTGTTTTAAAAATATGCGGCAAATATTTTCTCATAGTACAGACCTGATTTATAAAAAAAAAAACACATGTAGGATATTGCTTTGTCTGCAGCTTTAAGGGGTTTAAGTGGTTAGGGTAAGCGGTTAAGGCTTTTAGGCTAGGGTGTAGCGTTAGTATTAGGGGTTAACATTAGGGGGTTATAGGGTAAGGGATTAGTCACCTTAGCGGTGAAGTGGCCGGCGGCTCAGTGTCCCGGTAGTAGGGTGAGTCACGACTAAGCGCCAGCGGTCATTTGGTCGCGGCAAAACTTACGCGACCAAATGTCCTTGGCTGCCAGGTAATATATGGAGTAGTAACGTGTATCATATCTCTCTGTTAATAATGGACTGGTCGGTAATGAAGCGGCAGTGTTTTGATCAATATGGTCATCCGTCTAGAGAGAGCTCTGGATACAACAATATAAATAAATAAGCAGACACACAAATGTGAAGCCCAGCGTGCTGCTTTTATACATGCATTGTTTTCCTATGTTCTCCCGCAGAACATTTTTTGCACGGTTTGCATCTTTGTTTTCCAGAAATGGATAATCTACAGAGGATATAAACAGTGTCATTATTAGAGGGGTCCCCCTGCCACGTGTGCTCTGCAGAACCCTCTGGCTAACGAAAGGACCTGATAGTCATTGTACAGGGAGCGGGGCTGAGCTTTTTTTGAATTTCCTTGTCATCAGGCACCACTTAGGCGTGTAATATAGTCCTCGCCGCTGCGCGTGTGGGCGGCCGGCGTCGCGCGTGCACGTGGTGTGCACATTTAGTTATTAGGGTGCAAGCAGTGACGCGCGCGGTTAGGGGGCGTGACTCTGACGTCACAGCATTAGGCCGCGCTGTGATTGGTTTGCGGCGTGGCAGCAGCGCGAAAATACAACTTTATTGTATTTTCTCTGGTCTGCCGCGCCACCACTCACGGCCGTGTGCACGTGCGTTATATTGCATGCCTTAGAAGGCTAGAATTAACCCCATAACTGCCAGAGAGGCCAGCAAGGCATTGCTCTGTTTGATGAATAACTACGACAGGTTGTCAAATAAGTACAAAGTATTTTTGAAGTGATTTTTTGAAGTAGAAGGTAAAAGGGACTATTCCGTCCCCAAATGGTACTATTATATCCTGGGCGCTTAAAATCTTGTATTGTATCAAAATCCCTCTATTTACATTACGTGGTAATATTGTGAAAAACTGCATGCATGGGCGGCGAGGATAGGATGCGACAGGCACATGAAGAAGCAGACAGAAAAAGAAGGGGAGAAACAAAGGAGCCTATTCAATAAAGAGTAATAGCGTCAATTTGACTTGAGTCTGGGTTATCACACTTTATTGAATAAGCCCCAAAGAGACAGAAGGTCATTTTTTATAAGCCCCGTAACTGCCCATAGCACATTGGTTGGCTGAAAACAACCATTGACTTCAATAAGAACTGTCAGCGGACTGCACTGAATAAGGCAGCGTTCCCGCTGGCGCTGAGCGTGCTGTGCGCTCGGCGCTTGCCGCTTTTACTTATTGCAGTCTTTATGTGGAAGTCCCCGCTCACGCATGAGCGTGGTCAGTGCCAGCGGGGACGCAGCCTAAGCTGCAGAAAGAGATATGGATGGACAGAAGGACCATGTACCACAAGATCAACATACAAACAGCGAGGAAACATGGTAGCAGAAATGTCAACTCTCACTGTTTTTTTGTGAGTCTCACCGATTTAAGGTCAGTCTCATTGATTTTTACCTTCAGTAGTCTTATAGACTTCAATGAAATCTCACTGGTAAAAATGAGCACTTTTCCATTAGAATGCTATTTTTGTTCCTGAACACATCAATCTCATTGATTCTGGTCCTTGGAGGTTAACATCTCTGTGGTACACAGTAATACATCGCTGTTGTCTGCAGTATAGCAAAAGAGGAGCACAGAGCAGGTGGACATGTGGTTCTGTAATAGTTAAAGGGGGAGGTGAGAGAGAAAGGAATCGGAGAGAAAGGGAGGGGGAGGGAGAGCTCTGACGTTCTGCATCTTCTCCTCTCGGTGTTCAGCATCCAGTCTGAGCTCCTTTCTCTGCAGAGGCAAAGAAATACCCACCCACTTAGAGCAAATCCCTTATCTAAACACACAACCCAAATCTGCCCCGCACCCACAAGCTCCCCCACTCCTACCCTACCCACATTCTGTCCTCCCTTTCAGTCTCCTTCAGCATGGCTGAGACCACTAAAACCCACGTTATCCTTCTGGCCTGCGGCAGCTTCAACCCTATCACAAAAGGACACATTCAGATGTTTGGTGAGTCTTTTCTTCTGACACCTCCACCTGTCTATGCACACTTTCCCCTCTCCCCGTGCATTCCTCTCGTTTCTTGATCTATTTCTCCATCTTCCAGTCCCACATTTATGTCTCCCTCCATCCGTCAGGTCTTTTCCCTGTTCCCACTCCTCCTTTTGGATCTGTCGATCTCCCCTATCCTTCCATCAGCCCTGTCCCTTAGATTTTTTTTTTTTCCATTGCGTCTGCCTTACTGGCTTTGCTCCATGATGGAGGATGCAGAGTCAACATATCCCCGCAAACCGCATGCCCTAGACAAGGGGATCTTACTGGATGCAAAAGGGATGCTTAACACAGCACCCTCAGTACCTGTCTATGGATATAATCAACGCTTTGCAGGCATTTACAGCACTGAACCTTATTATTATATATTTATGTCTAGCAGGGAAGGATTAAAGGAGTAAAGCTCTCCCGTTGTCTCCAGCAATTGAATAGTTAAAAAGGCAATGTAACCAGGTAAAGAGTTAATAGTTCTCGGTAGATAATAAATAAAATAAGCAATCCTCTGGAGTGATTCATTTATGCATAATTGCATTTTAACTACATAGAGACCGCTAGCTAAGGTGTCTAAGGGTGAGTATTTTGGATGGGTTGGGGGGGGGCTTGTATTTAGGGTTAGGATTGATATATATGGCGGTATTAGGGTTTACAGTGGGTGTGTGAAGCCTGTTTTAGTGGGATTGTCCTGGCTATGTTCTGTGTATTTTGGATTATCATGTTTGTGTGGGGTCTATGTATTTGGGATACAAGACTGAAGTCGCACTAGGGCATAGCTGAATCAGACAATGTCTTAGAGGCCCAACACCATCAGGGCTTCCCTATTTAATTTATTTATCTAAGTAATTGTCATTAGAATAATTTCCTTAAAATTCTTTTGCTGTTTGTCCCAGAACCTTCAATGCGTTCAATTGGTATATGAAAAGAAATTCTTTATAAATAATCAGCCTTGGAAAAGAAACACCACTGTTGAGTGAATTTTGACTTTACGTATGGTGACGGGTACAACAATGGGGTTTGTAGAGATAATGGGGAACCACAAATATATTCCTGTTGGGGGATCCCAAAAAGGTAACACAACCACTTTTATAATAAATATACGAGGTCTATGTATAGAAAATTATGACCGTACTCACCAAAGGGGACTTCTCTTTAGCATTTCTTAACTCCCATTAATTAAAATGGGAGAAAGAGCGTGTTTAAGAGAAGCAACCTTTAGTGAATATGGGCCTTGGTGTGGCTTTGTAGGAGCTATTGATTTGGGTTTAATGTGGCCATGGAGGTAGAACAGGACATATTTATAAAAACATATGAGATAAAAGAAACATATACTAAATGATAAAGGTAGGCATTCCTTTCGACTTCTCTTTGCACAATATCCCCCTCTTCGTTAATCTCTTTTATATGACCCGTTTGAAGCTGGCGATTACCTTGTTGTATATGAAAACTGTCAACTGTATAAAACATTTAGTAAATTTAATGCACTTGCAGAATGATGGAGTGATAAATAATTGATGTGCTCATTGGAGTTATACCTACCTACTTAATACATAGACCTTTAAATAAGGCCGCACATCTTCCCCCTCCCCAAATAATTAGTTAATGGGAATAGATAGCAGACCTATAAAAAAATAAACTTGAATATAAAACTATTGGGCAGAAATCACAATGTCAGGTTCAGCCCCACAATTAATATTTAATGGGATTGAACGTGTACTCCTCCGGTGAAGAGAATGTACAGCATGTGCAATGTTATTATTTATTAATGATACAAATGATGTCACGGATAAAAGTCACAGGAGACAGAGTTACGCAAGGACTTCGGCTCTTCTCCTTTCAACTTATTACATCACAAACAACATGCTGCTTTTCTTCCATCTATTCATTCACCCGAAGATGTGGATTATAGGAAATAATTAGAGTGTACACCTGGGGTGGGCAACTCCAGTCCTCAAGGGCCACCAACAGGTTTTCAGGATATCCATGCTTCAGCACAGGTGGCTCAGTCAAAGACTGACCTGGATCTGTCTTTCTATTATGGAGGAACCCTCAACATTAACATATCTTTCTCAGTTGGAGACTGAGCCACTGATTGAGCCACCTGTGCTGAAGCAGGGATATCCTGCAAAGCTGACCTGTTGGTGGCCCTTAAGAACTGGAGTTGCCCACCCCTGGTGTAGACTGCAATGTCTTTTGTGAAATCATGTGATTAACATCACAATCACCAACTGCATCCCAGATGCTACACTCCATAAATGTATTGCTGTTATTGTTCATTTGTTCGGGGCCTACACATTCTGCAGTGCTGTGCTGTGTGGGATAAAAGACAATATAATTCAGCCGAAGAAACAAATACACATATTAGCAAATCTCTTCTCCATTGAGCTTGCACTGTAGCTTTAATGCATTGCTCCAGGATAATGAATTTAGGGAGAGAATACTAATGCCATTTGCCATGCAATGATAAGCAGATGTGGCCATCAACTGAAAGCAACTTAATATGACACGCAACCGATCTAGACTTGACATGGGTCTGTATTGAATTATAGTGGTTCAAATCAATACCAAACTCTGTATCCATATATGACCCACTGCCACATACATTGCCAGGAAATGCACACAAATGTTAAACTGTCACAGCTAGAGTGATGGTATCTGCAAATAAAAACTGACTCAATTTAGTAAAAAGGTGATGCTGTCCAGCCCCTTGTACCAGCGGTCTATTAAATCTGGAACAGGTGCTTCAAAAATAGGCAAAATGTGAAAGTGAAATACTATTCTCTCGCTGGAATTGTTTGTTGAATTATTTTAAGAATTTCTGTTCCAAAATGCATAACCGGAAATAATTTATTGTTGGCAAAACATGATTTTCTTAATCAAAACGGCATTTTCAGAATTTGGAATCTACAAATCTAATACATGTAAATTCACCAAAGCTTGTTAGACAATTTGAGTGCAGGGTGTGAATTGAGCTGCTTAGTTCAAATATTGAATGCTTTCATATAAGAGTTTTTAAAAAAAAAAAAATATTTCAATAATTTGTATGAAAATGATAAAGTGGTAAAGACAAGATACATTGGCAATTGTTCCTAGATGTCTCATGCAGTTCCTCCAATATTTCCCCAGTTTCTTTTGTGACTTTCTGTTTCTTCCTTCCAAATGTATCTCTTTATCCTTCTGCATTAGGGGCCTTGTACAACCTTGAGTAAGGAAATATAGAGCCAACAAACAATTCGGGGGTAGCTATTGGATTAATTAATTTGAACATTGCTGCTGGATCTGCATCCCCAGTTTTTCAGCCGGGAGACTTTGATAAATAAATTATCTCAGTCAACATGTTTTATTCCCGTCACCCAATGGGGTAATTAATAGGGGGAAAGGAAAACTAGAATCAAACAATCTATAACCCTCAGTGTTGCATTGCTCACAGATGTATATTCATATTTTTATTTATATAGGCACCCCAGTGTACTTGGCACTTTACAAATAGACAACACAGTACAGGGAATAATAATAGTAATAATAGTAATAATACAATAAGTGTAACAAAGTCAGACAATATGGAAGGAAATCCCTGCCCGCGAAAGGAAATCCCTGATGCATTCTAAGCTCTTCTGGCACTGAAGAGGTTATGTGGGGATTCAAAGGAGTTGATTAAATATAGCACAGCTCTTTTTATGCACCAAGAACCAAGTTTAGCAACGTACAGTAATGATTCTCTTGTTGAATATAGGATTATGTATGAGATTCGAATGGGAGTTGTTAGCTAGGAGCTATCCAGAGTGCTGATGCTGGAACAGCCTTGTTGTTCACATGATCTGTGGATCTCCATTTTTCATGCCGGAAACATCGAGCACAATAAATGCCTCGAGAGATGTCTCTGTAGTTCAGCAGCTAACTGCTTCTGGATCTGTCTTTCTATTCTGGATGAGGCCTCAACCGTAACATACCTTTCTCGTAATTATGCCCTTTCTATCTCTCGCAGAGAGAGCACGTGATTTCCTGCACAAGACTGGAAGGTTTATTGTTATTGGAGGAATCATCTCTCCTGTCCATGACTCATATGGGAAGCAGGTAAAATCTTTAATTCATCTCTCAAATGTATCCATTTTCAAGTCTAGTCTCTTTCTGACCACTATTTACTATATTGAAAGCTGCTTCTCAGTACTGGAGAAAAGTGTGGCTCATTGGGAAGGCTGTTATTCAGAGTGTGATAATACACAGGGGTTGTAAGTAACACTACTTTTTTTTTTATTAATAACAATAGTTTTACTTATTCACTTTAATACTCTTAGTAAAATCCACATGACTGTTATGGTTAAATAATGAGTATGGTGAGCACTTTCATTAGTTAGATAACATGTTTGGTTTTTTTTAATAATATTTTTTTAACTTCACTTTAACAAATGAAAAATAATATAAGAGAACTGTCAGAGAGAGCGAGAGAGATATTGCCCCTTATTCAATAAGCAGTGAAGCCTCATTCTGGTGCCAAATACAACCTTTGTCCCATTCATTGTAGCAGATTTCTTCTCCGGCACAAGGAGAAGTCTTCACAGTGTATTAAATTAGAGCCATAGAGAAGGTGACAAAGGCCGTTATTCAATATACTGTGAAGCTGTTTTTCCACTCTAGAGAAGATTTTAGTCCCAATCATTGAAATAGTGCTAAACTCTTCTTCATCACAGGTAAGTGCATATGGAATTGAGACTTTTCTCTGTCAGTTATCATTAATTGTTTGTCATTTGTTAAAATTAAGTAAAACAATCAATTATATAAATCAGGAAAAGGCTAATTAGACCAATAGTCAAATTGATTTAACCATAAGAATGGGGTTTAAAGTATTAGTTTTAAAATAGGGCCTATTGTTTTTGTAAGAAAATAAGTAAAACTATGGTTAATAAATACTAAAGTTGTGTTACTCTCAACACCTGAGTACAATCAATCAGCCTTTTTCTCCTGAGTCACTTATTGTCATGACCCCTCCAAGTCTTGTTCTATTTCTTTCTTTTCTACAGTCTGTCTCTTTCTTTTTCGGTGTCTTGTTTCTTCCTCACCCCAATATCTCAATTTCTTCCAAATTCCACCAAGAGTAACCTTTTTTCTCTCATTATCTCACCTCGGTTCTGTATTTCTACCGCTAGTTATCTTTCTCCACCTTGGCACATAGCTCTTTGTCTTTTTTTCAGAGTTTCTCCTTCTCCCTACCAAGTTTGGTCTCTTTCTTCCATCTGTATAGACTTGTCTTTGGATACCCATGGTCTTTCTCCATCTCATGTATTTTTTTAAACCCAAGACTCTGTCTCTCTCTCTTTTATAGGTATCTTGCTTTTTCTCCTTGGTCTCCTTCTAGCTTCCCCTCTATATTTCGTCTTCATTTCCTCTCCATTTTGTGTTTTTTCTCTGTTTCTCCACAGCATATAATTGTTTAGCCCATCTGTAGCTATTCCTTGCTTTGTCCTCTCTGTCTTGTCATGTTTTCTTTTATGTTCCTTTTTGTATTACCGTATTATTTCCATTTTTGGCTAACGCACTTCTGTCTCAAACCTCCCTTGTCCTCCTATACATTTCTTTGTCCCTTCCACTTTGGTTCCTCTGGCAATCCTCCATTTTCGATAGGGTTCCTTCTGACTCCAGCCTAGGTCTCAACCTGTTCCTTTGGTCTTTTGCCATTCCACAGTCTCAGTTACCCAGTCTGTGGTTCTCTCACACACAATTCAGTGTGAGATATTATTTTACTAGTTTACTTCTGTCCCTCTTTCTACTCTGTTTCAGTGATCTTTTCTCTGTGGGTGTCCCTCTCTTTTTTTTGTAATTTTTCTAATTTCTATCCTCCCAGTGAGCTTACTTTCTCCTTGGGGGTCTTTTTCACCATGTAATGTCTCTCCTGACCACTTCTCTCACACAGTTTTCCATACTCAGCGCTTTTAGTATGATGGTGCTAGTAGGTACATTTTAATATGCAAATCGTGTCCAAAGAATTTTGCTTCATTGTTTAAACTGTTTGTGTTCCCCTGCAACTAGTCAACTCTTCAGTCAACTCTCTCAATACACTCATCTCCTCTCTACCTACTTCCTTCATAATGATCTATCTTTTTCCCTCTTTGGTCTTGCAGGGTCTGGTCACAAGCCGACACCGTCTAAACATGTGTCAGCTGGCTGTGCAGAACTCCGACTGGATTCGGTGAGATGGGGCTCAGAGAAACATGACAGAGAACGCTAGACAGGAGGGAGCATCTCCCATGGCATAGAAGGGAGAATTCTAGAGACAGTAGGGAAGAAGGCTGAATAATGCTGAGAGTGAGAGCTTTAAATGATGGGGAAGAACTAATCAGAGTGAAATGATGAGCTTTAAAGACTGGAGCGGGAAATTGTTCATGGAACATTGTTCCCCCAGATAACACAATGGACGTTCCATAGGATTCAATGAAAGTGTTGTTGCAATATATCACAACATACCCCAACATGTCACATCAGAGCAAACAATAAAGCCTACTAAATCTGTAAGAAAAAAGGATTTGGTAACTGGATGGTCTGGGTTAACATGAAATATGCTCTATGAGGGGATTTGCTATGCTCGGATAAGGGGAATTGGAGCTATATCCGGCATTAATTGCCATAAAGTTAATGTTGAGTCAGAGCTTAGTGAATCCAGGGTATTCATTTGCATGTTCTAGAGACTGACAGTCTAGAGAGGAGCTCTTTAAACAGGTAGAAGAGTTCTAGGATGACGAGGTCCAATACCCTAATGGGAGGAGCTTTAGAGTTTGGAGAAAAGAGTTTCATTAAATAATTTAAGATATCTAGAGACCAAATGAGGAGCTGCCTGAAACAAGTGCATTTCCTGAGTAACATTGTAAACCGAGTAAGCATTGGTTGAATAGGTGAGAACACATTTTTTAATGAGATTTCCTGTTTCCATGACTGACAGTATAACGAGCATAATCTTCTTATTCAGAGTGGACCCCTGGGAGTGCTACCAGGATACCTGGCAGACAACATGCAGTGTCCTGGAGCATCATCGAGACCTGATGAAGGTGAGAAAAATATACTGACATATACAACATATACATAAAGTACAATAACAAATGCAACACACAGTACTACAGGCAACGCTTTGTACTAACTCAGCGGTGTGGAAACTGGGCGGCACAAGATTGTCTGCAGGGGGCGCGGGGTTTACAGATGCCCCGCGGGCTTCCGAAGACACCTAAATTAAGTGCTGGGGAAGCGGCGAAGGCCTCTGTAAACTGCACTTACCTTGCTTCTGGAGATGTGTCGCCATGGCAACGTGACATCATGACGCCGATGTCGGAGCCAAGGTAAGAGGAGGTGAGGGGGGCGTGGAGAGAGGGGAGCAGCCGGCAGTGGGGCGCAGGGAACAAAGATTGTGCTCCCCTGTACTAACTTATATTGCAGTGCCTTTTCTTCAGAGATTTACATATCACATGATCATATACTGTATATGTGTCAGATAATTAGTGGTATTGCTTTATTTAAAAACTCCCCATAAAGTTGGAGCATATATGTGTAGCCCCCTTTCCCCTGTGTCGGGGCGACCACGTGTGCTGCTAATACCTGCGTGGCAAACAGGCGGCCTGATCCTCCGCCACTGGGAGCCAGGGGTGTGTAATGAGTATACTAACAGCGCCTCCACTTGAAAGGGATCCTACACAGTGGGATAGTCCCCCCCAGGACCATATGACCAGTAACAACACACACAGGATATATGTAACAGTGTTTACTGGACAGATATATGTAACAGTGTTTACTGGATAGATATATGTAACAGTGTTTACTGGACAGATATATGTAACAGTGTTTACTGGACAGAACTTGTAATAATAATACTAACAACACAGGCACAATACCATACAGCATGAAGAAACACCAACCCAGGGAATATTCCCACAGTAATTGGGTGCAGGGGCACCAGTGTCCAGGCCACGAAAGCCTATCCCACCCCCATGTGTGAGACAGCGCTGCCCCACGTGAATGGCTGCACTTGTAGAAATACCTGCCTGGAGCTCCAGCCCCGGGGGTCGCTGAGTAAGGCCAAGCAAACGGTCAGTCGGTTCCACCGAAGATCCGCCTCCATGTTGGGTGGTATCCGGTTGGAGTGTCCCACCGTAGGATAATCTCTGACTTGGTGCCTGGTCTGATCCTAGACGCATGTCGCGCACACCAAGTGTGTCCGTCACAGCTGGGCTGATTAACACTACTGTGCAAAGGGAAGCGTCCTTGCCTTAGGGCCTGCAATACAACACACACGCTAATGGTGAGGGGTCTAGCTAGGACCAAAGGGGGTATTCTGGCCTAGTCAAGCAGAGCACGTCTCCCTGGACCTTACCTATCTCCTTGCTGTCCTGCTTACGACTGACGTGCTCCTACTGAGCGCGTCAAATGTATCCTTTCCTCTCAGGGAATCCTGCCACGCCATTGGCTGTGCTTGTCTTTTAAGGCTACGTCCCCAGTGCCTGCGCTGCACGCGTGCATGCGAGGCTGGCGGCGCGTGCAGCCAAATTCCCCGGTCTTCAGAGAGATGCAGGGGGAAAGACAGGGGGTGGGCAACGGCGGCGCGGCCGTGATGTCACCCGGCTGGTTCGTCCTCATTGGCTGAACCACCGGGGGGCATGGCCTAGTGCTCCATCGCGAGTCCTGATCTCAATTCTCTTGAGAGCAGGAGTTTTTGTCAGCGCAGGCCCCCCTCGCAGCGGGCCCGGCGCCATTGTGGGACGGCTTTGTCCCTGCAGTGTCCGCCACAGTGGGCGCTGCAGTAGCCAGCGGGGACCTGGCCTAACTCGCAGCCCCTGAGGCTCCTGGGCACTGTAGTTCCGTTATGGAGCCTGTCCCTTCAATGGCCGCCACTCTGTGGGTTCCCTGCGTATGCTTAGGCCTCGTTCAGGGTGCCAGAGGCAGGAGTTGGAGGGCGGGCGTTCGCGAGGGCGGGCGGCAGTCTGCTGGGCGATGTGTGTTCATCCTCCCCAGCAGACTTTTTCAGGAGTTGAGGAGGCGGGGAGGGGGCGGGGCTACAGACCTGAGGTTAGGGATCCAAGTTGCAGTCTTGAAATCATTCTCAAGAATGATTTCATTGGCTGCCGAAGTCCCAGTGACGCTGCTGCAGCTTCACAAAATGACTTGGTTTGTTTATTGAAACTGTAGCCAGCGTCAACTCCGTACTTCGGAGACAGGGCAGCTGCTACCCTGACAACCAGTATTCAATTTGAATACATTGTGTCCCACGGCAGCTCGCACGTCAGCACGCCCTCCCTCCGAAGCCTGCACCCTGAACGAGACTTTACATGTTACTTGGAAAGGTCACAGACCACTAGCAAAATTCGAAGCTGAACACAAAATTAACCCCTGGTCCCTGAAGTGCTGGAACCAGGCTACACAACACAGATATATATATATACATAATACAAATGTATTATTCACAGGTAGGGGTAATGGCAGGCTTAACCTTTATTAACATCAGTCACATCTACCCCTACCATCACAATGATAAGTAGTGGGTGGCCACCATTGTTTAATACACTCACATGGACCCAGAGGGTTATAGGCACATTCGAGGGTGATAAATGGTGGAAGGTGGAATATTTTTGTAATGCAAGATGAATTTTTTTTTGAGATGTTCCTCATGTGTAATCAAAAAGATGGAGGCAATTAAATCTCACAGGAACTGTGAAGGAGGAGGAGGGGATGAGACAGGATTGGGACATTGCATAAACTGAGCATTTATTTACTTTTGTAAGTGTTGTCGGTCTTCTAGAATGTTCATGGGGCATATTTGTATGGATTGCTTTATTTTTGTTGTGTTTCTCCTTAATTGTACATGTTATAACTCGTTCGGGCTAAATTGGAAAGCGGGTGCAAGATGCTCTTAAAATGCATTTTGTTCATCAAATATCTCTTATCTTTCTTCAGAGAGTCACTGGCTGCATCCTTTCTAATGTGAACACACCCTCTGTCACACCAGTGATTAGCCAGTCCCTGAACCAATCTACACAGCCTGTCTACCAGAACAGCAACCTCAGCAACAAGCCTACTGCAGGCAAGTTTCTGCTAGGAGGTAGAACCAGGGAAATCGGTGAACAAGGAAGGAACTAGAGCAGTGATTTTCAACCGGGGTTCTGCGAGCACCCCTCAGGGGTTTCACGGCTGCCGGCGGGATTTCTGGGACAACTCTCCCATGCTGTCCCAGGCCCAGCGGCACCACACATAGCAGTGACCCGACAGCTCCCAAGTTAAGCAGCAGTAGTAGTCGCACGGTCACTGCTATCCTTCCTCTCTCTGCCGGCACCGGAAGTTACGTCAACTTCCAGCTGACAGGGGGGAGAGGAAAGATCAGACAAGAGCGTGGGCCGGAAGCTCACTTAAAGTGAGAGGTGAGAGTGTCTGTGGGAATGTCTGTGGGAGTGTCTGTGGGAGTGTCTCTGAGAGTGTCTGTGAGAGTGTCTGTGAGTCTGATCCAGAGTATCTGTCTGTGAGTCAGAGTGGGGGGGAGAGGGAGTAATAGGGGGAGAGTGTGAGGGGTAACAGATGGGTGCAATGGTGGAGGCGAGAGATGGGAGATGAGGGTTGGGGTTCCCCAGAATCTCAAAATCGAATTCTGGGGGTTCCCTAACCAAATAAAAGGTTCAAAACCACTGGACTAGAGAAAGGAATCCACCAACAAGATGGGAAACAGAATGCAGGGAGGATAAGGGAGTACAAAGAAATGCAAGAAAGGGACCAACGGGGAGAGCAGAGATAATATGGAAAGGGGAGGAAGTGAATGTATCACAGCAATGAAAAGGAGGCAGGCAATGTAATGAGACACAGAAAGGAACCCACTAATAATATCAGGGATAGAGATTGCATTTCACCAATAGGAAGACTTGCAAAGAACCTGATACTCCCATTCTGATTTGTATAATCCAGCAACTGGGGAAAGGGGTGTTTCTTGTGATTCTGACACTTCTCTCATTGCCTCTGTCAGTGAGGATCCTGGGGAAGGTGGGAGAGGGATTGAGTCGCATGTGCTGTGCCCGCCCCAACCTGCAGCGTGTTACCTTTGTGGGTGAGTAACCATTTTTGCTATGCACAACCCAATCCATTTCCCCTAATCCTGTAGTTTGCAAACATAAGGTATTTTCATTGTTTGCTTAAATGTGATTTGTTGTCGCTGTTGCACACGTGTACAGAAATGGTGTCCATTCATGCCCTGCACTCACATGCATCTCTTTAACTGAATAAACAAAAAAATCAAGTACCTCAACAACTTTTTCCTAACCTGCAATATCCTCTATTCTGGTATTGGTTGTTGATTCTTCCAGTAGTTTTCTGTGTACTCTGATTTCAGTGGGTGTAATCCTTGGCTACCTTTACGCTTTGGATCAGATCAACAAAAGGGTGCTATGCTTTAGGGCGCCTTCAATCCCATTCATATAAATGGGACTAAAGTCATACTAGGGTTTAGTCCTGTTTGTGAATCTGGGTCTTTATAGTTAAACGAATATCTGGTGGGGTTGGTGTCCTAGTTAGATGGACGTCCTTGACTGATCTGACTCACTTTTTTCTTATTCCATTTTACAGATGAGAATGCTAACCTGGGTACAGTGATGCGGTACGAGGAGATAGGTAAATCCTAATAAACATAGGGTGTGCTGGGAGTAGAACACCTTGGGACTGCTTGGACAAAGGGATGAGTGAGCTGTAGATGCTTAGTTAAGTCTCGAGGTGAAGTTCTACAATGGTATTGTGGGATGAGGCAGTATTTAGTTTTCTCACACATAGTTTTGCTGTCCTCAGAGCTACGGATCTTGCTCTTGTGTGGAAGTGACCTGCTCGAGTCATTTTGTATCCCTGGCCTGTGGAATGAGCCAGATGTGAGTATGGTACTTAATGCTTTTTAAGAGTGCCTGCTGGGTCGTTCCCCTGCTTCCTACCTTGGGGTGTGCTTAACGTGAGTTTGACATGTATTGTGATGGTTATGTGCATGGCATGTTCTTTGGATGTATTCCAAGTCTTCTTAGTATACAGCACTTACTCTAGAGGTTTCCATGCAGATGGAGGTGATTGTGGGGGATTTTGGAATTGTGGTTGTGCCACGTGATGGAACCGACACTGAGCAAATCATGAACCACTCGTCAATGATGCGTAAATACAAGGTGCGTTCCACTCTGATGAGTCAAAGGAGTTGTCGTCTATTCACAAAGACCCAGAATAGGTTTAAGCCTTAAACTCCCACATAGCTATCACAGTGGCTAGATTCTGTCAGATAAGTCCTGATTCCTTAGAGATCAGCTTGCAAAAGTAACCTTGCATTGGTAGAGGACCATCCTGGATTATGGCACAGATGTACTAAATGAAGCTAAGAGATAAAACACCATCCTAACTTTAAACCTGGTGTAATCTATCTGAGAGACAAGTCTTGTAGCACAGGTGATTCTATATTGCCCCAAAATATATGCTTTCAGAAAAGGATTGTTTTTGATGTGCTTTTGTTTAGGAAATATAAAGTTGTAATAATAGCCATACTGATTAAAATGTTGTTTTGGAATTAATGGAACAAGAGAAAAAAATATGGATAGATATATCTTAATATGTGAACCTCAAATATATCTTCTTTCCCCTCTGTGGTCTTAAACTCATGTGCAGTCTATAACGATCTATTAAGTCGTCACTGCTTACACAGAACCTGTGTTTGGAAATGAGCCATCTGATCTTACTTTCTCTTCCTTCTGACAGAACAACATTCTGGTGGTTAAAGATGACAGTAACCACCCCATGTCTATTGTGAGCTCCACCAAGAGCAGGTATACATGTATTTAACCTATACACTATTACATAACTCACGTTACATTATATACAGTACTTGACATACGTACACACCGCTGTATACCTAAACACTCATCTATATACAGCTGACACTCTTATAATGTATAATGCACTGAGCTGTTCTGTCACATGAATATGTTGCTTTGCGCTGCAAGACAGTGACAGTAAATGAGTGACGTGTATCCTCTGCGCTGCACTATTTGTATATGTTCTTTCTCTCTTTTAGGTTGGCTCTGCAGCATGGGGATGGACATGTGGTGGATTACCTTGTGCAGCCTGTTATTGATTATGTCCTGAAAAGTCAGCTCTACATCAATACATCGGGCTGACGCCCCCTCCTCACATACCCGCCGGGCTTGGCTCTGTGCTCTCCTCATCCTCACAACGCGTTTTCAACTCACTACTCATCACCACTCCCCCAGGCATCATGATACCTTTCATTGACCCTCTGTCCCCATGCATTACTCCCCCTCCTTCCTTTCACTCGAGATCTTTGACCCCCTATGCCCGGGGTGTAGGGTGCACTCACCTCAGTAGGCACAAGGGTGTTTGGGGTAGTCTTTTTTTGGTGAATATAAACATTAGATCAAGTATACATTCTACGGTGGGAGGGTGGGGTATGAATTGAACCCTTTTAGTGCTTTGCAGACCCCGAAACACTGAATGGGTGGACATTTCTTTCCCTCTTTATGACCTGTTTTTTTGAGGGTGGTAGTTTATTTATAAAGAATTTGATACCCCCTTGAAATTATTTCCAATGTTCCCATACTGCTACCCCAAGGGCCATAAATACTCTACAGGTGTCCATCTCTCTAACCCTGCTCTCTTTCCAACACATCTCCTGGAGGACTGTGGGTAACAGGAGATGGGGAGTGGTACTGCCTCACCGCCACACACGTGCTGCACGTGATTAGCATGTTCTCGCTGTGCTTTTACCCCCATGGTCTTATCATGTTATATTAACCTCCTGACTTTGGAGGGAAGGGCATGCTTGTGTAGTGGAAGTTTGGGGACTAGGGGAGAAGGTTGGAAGACCCTTCAGAAGAGATCCCTAACAAAAATAAAACTTTAATGGGTTCTCTGCCACAGGAGGTCATTTGAGAATAAGGTGCAGTCCCATTTAACAACGTATAGAATAGTTACATTAAAATAGTAGAACTGGGCAATGTAACAGCGTCTCTACCGTTGTTATGCCTTTCATATATTAAGGTATGTTCAAATGTAAACTTTGAATAGCACAGCAACTGAGTATACAATACACACTCCTTTCACTAAGGGCTAGTTAGGGGCTCACGTCTGAGTAAAGGATGCTGCTGCGATTCCAGTGCTGCAGTGAGCAGTCAGGAATTCCAGTCCCATTCCCATGACACGTACAATGGTGGCTAATTTCAAGATTTTCACAACATTTTGGGGGGGGGGGGGGGGGGGTAAATCACAAATTCATATTCCTCTGACGCAATGATATCATTTCACAATGAAGTTTATGTTCAAGATAAGGGGGGGAGGAGGAGATGGATTTCTATGGAACAAGTGGGACTGTACCTTTAACTCATTTGTTGCCAGTGGAGAATATAACATGTTGCATACCTTGACAGCTCAAGGGGTTAAAAAAAAAAAAAAACCCCAGGTACAACGCCATTCGTCTACACCAAGTCCTTGGCCCCAAAGCCATGTTCAGAGCTGTCCCCTCTTCCACTAACATATCACATATGCTAAGTAACCATGTTTTATCTTGGCTTCTCCTAACAGCATATGGTGGCCACATCTCTTTCAGCAGGGAAAGAGTTAATTAAATGATGATCTGTTGATTTTGGCAAGAAAGGGGTTAACCAAGTACTGGATCCCTAACTGGCGCTGGTTTGGGGGTAATGAGTGTAGTAGAGGGTGCTTTGCAGGCTTCCGAATGGGAGGGGTTAGGGGGAGGGGGGGGGTAAATGGGCCGATGAATCTCCAGCAAGTAATGGGTTAACGGAACTGGTAAACCGAGTGATGTAGTGCAGTCTCTGGCAGGGATGGGGTTAATGGAGCAGTTCTTTGACTAGTGTATTGGGTTCTGTTCATTTTAATGTTGCTGTTTTATCAATAAAGATTTTGCTTTGCTAAAAATACATGTGTGCGGAGTAATGTCACCGAAAGATAGGGGCAGTTCAGTGAATGGCAGCAGAGTTCTGTCAGTTTTTTTTATTAATAAATAAATATAAATCCTATACAGAGATAGAGGCATTGGCAGGGTCTTTCCGTTGTGCTCTGTGGAATGGGTGTTTTCTTGAAGCCTCTCAGTAGTATTGTCTTATCGTCTCTCTCACATCTGTGTGCACCCATTCTGGGTCTCCCCATGGCGCTGTCTCAAGGATTTCCAAAGCAGTATGTGTCTCATTGTTTGATTTAAACTTGTGCACAGCCTCACAGTATGGGTGCCGACTCAGGACAGCTCAATGACAGTATGGGTACTTTTGGAGTTTCTTACATATATGTGTGTACACAGTATGGGAGAAGTCTTAGGAGCCCGGGCCTCTTAGTATGCATATTATCTTAGTGAATTAGTAAGTCTTCTCCTTGGTCTGGGAGCTGTCTCAGGGCCTCTCAATAGCAGTGGTGCTGTAGCATCCGGGCGGCAGAGTGTTACGGATGTCCCGCAGGTTCTGGATGTCGATCAGGGTATGGTCAATCTCCATATCTAGGCTGAGAATCCTCTGTTTCTGGAGAGCAGCTGTCTTCTCCAGATCTTCTACAGCTGGCCTGAGGCGCCTGGACATCTGATTGCGAGCTGCTGCCATACTGCGCTCCAGAGAACTCAAGCCCTCTTCATCCACCCCCAGTGGTTGGTCTGTAAGGATTGACAAGGTGATAGAGAGAACCGCATGTTAAATTACTGGGATTACAGTTAGACAATTAACTCATTGAGAAGATAAACAGCATAATAGGGATCACAGTTAGACTGCATTCACAGAAGAGAGATAGCGGCAGAGCGGAGAACCACAGAGATCATTAGCTCACAATGAAACAGCAGCAGCATCAACATTACACTCACACAGGGAGGCAGCAGCAGAGCTGGCATCACAGAGACATTCATCTCACACAGGGAGGCAACAGCAAAGCCAAGATTATGCAGCAAATCCCCGGCTCACACAGTCAGTGACAGAGCCAGGATCACATACGACACTCGGCTCATATAGAAAGAGAAAAATGACCTAGTGATAATGCAACTGTCTTAAGGAGGGAGAGAACCAGTTCTGAATCCCTCTGAAAGTACAATTAGATTGTAGGCTCTTTGGATCAGGGACTACCATTTCTACTGTACACTGCTACTTACATTGAGTTTACACAGACAGCAGCACAGATCACAGAGATACTTGTTATGAAGGATGAGTGTAGAGGGAAAAGCATTATCCCTTTGAGTATGTTTGCACCCCTGAGTTATGAAGTGTTGGGAGCCACAACAACAATAATATTCTTAATAGTCAAATCATAAATGCTTTTATTGCAGACCCTATAAATGCTTCAACAGTTTAGCACTGTGAACAGAGAAACACACCGAACTGTAAAAATAAATATATATCTTCCCAAATTCGGCATCGTATAAAAATGTTATTAAATATATTTTATGAATGCACATATTTTGTACATCAAGGTCATTATATCAGTGGCGTTCACCTATTTCCAAAGCTAGGCAACCTTGTAGGACCATCCTATAGGCTCTGCCTCCAGCATCAGCTATATTAAAATGTCTGTGTGGAACTCCGTGACCCAGGCTGATATTCCTCATTTTAATTTAACTAGGAGGCATCCCTCTACATTTGTAATATTTTGGGAGATGCCCTTTCTAATAACTTGGTGCGCAGTTATGTGCCTGTGCATGCTGATCAGTGTGGGTTAATATCATGTGCGCAGCACAATGTTAGCAGCAAGCTGCTTCATACCATACAAGATACAGACGGAGTGCTTGCTTACAACTGGACAGCTTCGCACAATAACCTCCTATCTCATTCCAGTCACTGTTACAGTGGAGCTGGGTTCAGAGGACATTCGCTCTGCAGCATCATACTGTGTGTTCTGAGATGTTCCCACAAGGTGGCTGCAGTCTCCAGAAACCTGAGAACCCTGGGAGACTGTTGTCCAACCAGCAGTAAAAAGGTAATTATGGGGGGAAATTGAAGAAAAAAAGAAAAGCGGTAACAAGGATGCAATGGCCCAAAAAATAACAAAATTATACATTTTATTTAGCCATGGTTAAAAAGGTTGCAGAAACGCGTTGGAGGGTTTTTTTTCTGCCTCCTTTTTAACCATGGCTAAATAAAATGGATATTTTTGTTATTTTTGGGTCCATTGCATCTTTATTACCTTTTTTTTCTTCTTAATTTTTTCCTGGACATTACCATGTTTTGGCCAGTAAGTACTATGTCAGGCTACACTCAGGGGATAAAATAAACCCTCCACAACTGAGATACATCCTCTGTGGTTACATCTCTGAGCTGTAAATAGCTTTTGAAACAGGAAAAATCACAAGACATTGCCGGTGTTGCATTACCAACAGATTTGTCATGTAATCAGGGCATTATCCAATGGAAACCAACACCTTGGATCGATTCCCTCCAAACCCCCCACTCACCTATCAGACTCAGCACATTATCCAGGGCACTGATCATCGCTGTCACAGCATCGTGGGCTCCAGAGGCACCAACATTCGCTGCCAAAGCGCTCTGTGCTATCTAATGAAGAGACAGCAGGGGTAAGTGCCAGCAGGGACAGACAGATAGAACCATTGGAGGAGGATGGGAGATAGATGAACAGACAGGAAAGTTGTCACAGCCCAACCACTGGAGTGTTCTGTTGCTTTGATAAATCCAAGTGTGTGGGCTCCTCTGACTTAAGTTTGTAAGCTCCTCTGTAGGGATCTCTGCCTTTTTCCCTATCCACTGTAGTTTTCACTTGTGTCCATCCAAAGAACTGTGATGGATTGTGACTTTAGTGTGTTGTGATGGTACAAGCTCATAATCATAATAAACCCTTCCAGTATCGGAGTGTCAATGTGTCTGCAGGTTCTCCTGGCACTAAAGTGCTTATTAAAGGCATCATACATTCTTTTCAAAAGTATTCATATTGAAAACAATATGTATGTCCAACTCCAGGAAGTATAAAAAAAAAAAAAACTATTATAAAATACAATGTTTACAACCTTGAATTGTGGCAATATTTATGACACATGAAATAGGCTAAAGTGCATTGATATTCGTTGCTAATTGTTTTGGTCTCTGCTACTTCTGGAAAAGCTGTTGTCTTTCTCAGTGCTGCTGACTTTAAAAATGAACAAGAAAGAAGGCAGGGGCCTGGTCTGTGCTGTTTCAGGAGAAGCAGAAACCAGGAGGATTTAGTAATGAATCTCAAAGCATTTTATCATCTCTGATACGACCAGTGTCATTATCGCCATCACAAATCAAAGATGGCGGCCTCCTGATATGTGATGGGTGTGGCTTGTCTGTGTGAGTTTATCACATGACCAATGTGTCAGAGGACTGAGTCAGAGGCCCAGCAGAGATACAACTCGGAGAAACCAAGTGGTTAAATCTGGCGACGGGGAAAGTTCGCAGAGATTAAAAGTGACTCGCCTTTTCTGTGGCTTCACCGTCTTCTTCGGCTGTCTGAGTCTTGGTATTCAGATCCCCAGCTGTATCCTTCGTCAGTCTGCGCATCTCCGCAAGCTCCCGCTCCAGAGTAAGAGCCAGCTCTGCCGAACTGTTAGCATCCTGACTCATCTGCAGCATGTCCTGAGGGGCACAGCAAGGAAGGGGTTATTGGAGCAATGCAAAGGGTTCACGAGAGAGATACTCTGCACAGAGAGGAAAGGGTCATTTGAAGATGCTCTACACACTGCAGGACACAAAAACACATATAAAATATATAAAACACACACACACACATTATAGTGATGCACAAGTCTAGTGATGTTCTGCTCTGTCTGTCTATAAGCCCTTACCATCTGTATAGCTGTGGCAATGCTCTGTGCCTCTCTGGCATTGCCCACTGCTGTGCCGGCGTCTCTCTCTGCTCCTCTCAGTGCTGTCTCTGCTCTTCCTGTCTTGTCTGTGGCTGCTTGAACCTGCCGGCGAATCTCAGGGAGGCGTCGCATTGCATCTTCAGCCTCGCTGCGCCGCTCCCCCACTTTATCGCCGAACCCTGAGGGGCAACATGAGACACTAACACCCCACCCTTTCACTGAGCCTTGAGGGACAACAACAAACACTAATACCCCAGGTGTTCACTAAGCTCTGAAGGGAAGTTGCGAAGCTGATACCCCATCCTTTCTTGGACAGAACTTACTGCAACAAGAAATCTGACATTTAAATTAACGGTTTGTGTTTTTTCTACCCCACATGTGGTTCCTGGGAGTTGCGCTCCAATCTTTACTTTAAAGGAACATGACAGAGACACAAGAATATCAACCATTGAACTCCCACCAGAATCTGCTGGAGTAAAAACAAACCTAATTCTTCACTATGGAGTATTATTACTTCAACCCCCCACCCTCCATACCACTTACAGAAGAGGGAACATCAACCCTTCCCCTTCCCTTGGCCAGGGGTAAGAAGGATGCAGGCAGTGCTGCCTGTGACTCACCCCTCAGGTTTTTCAGGATGCCCTCAATCTCATAGTAGGTGGTGTTCCCAGTGCTCATCGCCTGTGATGCTCTGCTCTTTGCTGTATTCACCCGTGAGAGCAACTGATCCGCCAGCTATAAGACAGCACACGGTGACACACTGCACATTGCAACCATACAGCCTTTCTGTTATCACTTGGTGAACCCATTTCTGAGGGCCATGTAACAGCTTAAACCAGCAGTTCTTTGGGTCACCCACTTGCCTACTAAAAATGAACATGCTGCCCCATTAAGCAGTAGCGGCTAATCCTATATGCTTTTAGTTTCTGATCGGGTTCTCCCTTCATGGAACAGAGCACCCCAGACCCGCTTAACAAAAATTGGCTCTGTTTTGCTGCTGTTTCTAAATGCTTACTAACCCCTTCTAAGCACCAAGTGTAAAATAATCCCTCCCCTATTTGTTATAATGACGGTGACACAGGAAGTGGGTGGCGATGTCAGTGTATAGTGATATTCCTTATCAATAAACAATGTAGTATGTTAGTTTACAAGAGTTAGCCAATCACTGCACAACTACAAAGACCATCATAACTGTGGCTTTACTGGGAGGGAAAGAGTGGTTGTTGATTTGGTCCGGCTTCTCTTCCGAGACATCTTGATGTGCCCCTTTTCCTTACCAATCTGTTCTCCCGCCCATCCTGGAGCTGCTGCTCTGCGTCCTGTTCCGAGATACTAAGTTTGCTCTGCAGATCTTTGGTCTGCAACATTTCCACTTCCACGGAGTCTCTGAGGGCCGAGGATTGTCCTCTCAGACGCTCCAACTCTGCCTGATGACCAGGGAAGATGTGTTACTGACAGCAGTGACTACATATATGCCTCCAATTCTGACAAATGGGTGGCCTGGTTGTTGTGTATTGTGGGGCGACTGTGTTTGGTTAAAAAGCAGGTAGTGGTAACTCACAGCACTTTATTCTGCTGCAGCAACATGCAGTACATCCACGTGTTACAAACTGAACTACTAACATGACCCTACAACTACCTGTAGAAAGAAACATTAACAAGACAGAGCAAGAGAGCTTCTAATTCACTCTGCATGTTGCAGTGCCCTGTGTGCATACACAACATGAGTCTAACTCCGGGAATTACTAGCCGTGACGCTGGATATCGCAACCCCAATCCGATGGTAAGTGTTATTGACGTGAACGTGCTAATCTGGATGTGATACCCCGCATTGGAGCATAATGAATCTGACCCAAAACCTCTATCCAGATGTCCATTACTGGACAGGATGATAATCTCCACCAGCTCATCTTTAAAACTCCAATATTTGATTCCCCACTAAATGAAAGTTATGACACTGCCCTATTAAAATGCGTAATTCATTCAAATTCATGGACCCTTTTATGGTTCATAATGGGTACCCTGCACTCAAAACTCTGATTGGTTCCAACTGTTGCCATGGATGCACTCAAACAATCTCCACAATCAATTGTCAAAATAGCTCTTGATTCACAGTTCGGTAGGCGAGTTCAGTTTACATTTTAATGTGAAACACACAGGTTTTGGCTTTCAGTTGTTTTTTTTATGTCAGGACCTTGATTTGCAGAATGTCGATAGGACTTAGTTGGGCAACCTACATCTTGCGCCAGCACAGGATTCCTGGAAGTCATATGACCTTATCTTTGCTATGTTTCTCTCACGTCCAGGAACTCTGTGCGTGAGATAAACCTTGTGTCAACAGAGGACACACAAGGCCATGGAGGTATATTACATTCCTGCCAAGAATCGCCCATTGCTGATAACCCCTTCAGTGCCAGAGAAGGCTCAGTTCATTGTGTTGCTGACCCCTTTGGCACTGAAGAGGTTAAGAACAATAGACCAGAGGAGTGTGAAGTCTTCATTTCAAACACAAACAGTGAAGCTTGTGGCACCACCAGTTAAGATGGGCTTGTTTTGTTGTTTGTTTTTGCCTTGGAGGTAAATGGGCTATGATTCCGGGCGGGCATTGTTACCTGGAATGCCACGGAGTTGATGCGTCCGGCTTGGGCCACGGCACGAGCTGTCTGCTGGCTGTCGTGGTGAGACCTCTCCGCAGCTGCTGCAGATAGAATAGCATCTGCCTCCAGTGCTCCGGCCTGGGTGCGGGCCTCCTCCAGCCTGCAACACGCATGCAAAGATTATACCTAACCTATATCACATGCTGCATAGAGACAAAGAGGAAGTCAGGTGGATGAATGGACACAGAGACTGAGCTATGCTCTGAGCTCAGGAAAAGAGAAAGGGTAGGGATACTGATATATATATATATATATATATATATATATATATATATATATACACAAAAATAGAAACAAATTATCCCACGTAAAGCACTCTGGTGTGCTTTACGTGGGATACTTTGTTTCTATTTTTGTTCTCATATATGCTTTATCCCCAGCACCGTCAGTATCCTATTGTTATTATTTTTTTCAACAGACTTGTTTCTGTGTTATATATATATATATATATATATATAGACACACACACACATATATATATATACACACACACACACACACACACACACACACACACATATATATACAAACACACACACACACATATATATATATATACAAACACACACACACGTATACATACATATAAACGAACAAGAAAAAGTATCCCAATTAAGCACTCAAGTATACAAGGATACAAAAATGTATTCAAGAGCGTCACTAAAAACAGAATTAAAACAATCTCTCGGATCCAATAGTAGTGGACACGCCTACAACTAATATGAGAACAAGTAGAAAGTTAGTATACTAATCAATAAGCATATGAACTATTTCAAATCAGAACTGTAGTGGTGAGTAGGGAGCAGTAAGGCAACAATTGCCTCCCACCACCTAGGCCAACCGTTCAAGTGTTTAATAAGGTGTGGAGCAATACATCCCCCAAAAGAAACACAATACAGCAAATAATGCAGCCTGAGCAAACGTTGCATGCCTAAACCGTAAAGTGCATCCAGATCAGTATAACAGCTGAATCAAAATAGAATCCCAGAACAATAACTGGATACATCTACCCACATTGTGCTACCAGTCCAAGTCAATGGTAAGTAGTCCAATAAGGCAGAGCAAAAGTAACGGCTATGACATACTTAGCTGATATTGCAGGGTTCTGAGATTCAGCTGGTCACAGCGCAAATACACTAGAGTTCAATACAAGTGCCGGGCATGGACGTCTCCTGAAAGAGGACAAAAAACAGAGAGCCGTCGTACTGCTTCCGGAAGAAGCGTTTTATTCACGAAAAACATGTCGGGACAACCCTCTGTTTTTGTCTTCTCTCAGGATCCATCCACGCCCAGCATTGTATTGAATTCTAGTGGATTTGCGCTGTGACCAGCCGAAAAGTCGTTTTTTTTAGTTGCATACACATACTCTTATACACATATCACACACCTTGCCCTCAGCTTGTCTGTGGTCCCAGGATCAGTGTTAGCTGAGCGCAGAATCTGTAGCACTCTCTGAGTATCTCCCTGCGCCTCTGCTGCATCTTGTGCCACAATCTGTGCTTCCTGAGCCAGTCTGTAATGCGGGGAGAAAAACAGAAATTAGCCAGGTAGAGAGGAGGGCTATATAAGTCAGACTGCACATGGACAATTTATTTAGCTTTGTATTGCCTTTTTAAAAGAGGTCATATGAAAGAAGTCTGCAGCCATAGCAGGGCATGTACAAATCTGAAAAGCTTATTGCCATTCTCTGACCCAGGAGTCTTCCTGGTTAAGAACAGTGTTTTAAGTTGCAAGATATTCCCGAAAATGGTTAAGCTGCATAAGGCTGAAATCTGCTTTGAAGAATATATTATTTGCTTTGAAATGCAGATACATATTTGTAGATTTTTTTTTACAGGTCTTTAGTAAAATGACCCAATCCTTCAAAGAAGGGAGTTGCCAGATATATTGATCTGTTTAACTCTTTTTGTGCTGAATGGGTTAATGTGCAGTGGGATTGTCGCCCTTGTACTGTATGTGTGTGTGTGGGTTGTTAATAACATTGATCTACTTTGTACACATTTTCCCCTTGAACAGGGGTGGCCAAGTCCAGTCCTCAAGGGCCGCCAACAGGACAGGTTTTAAGAATATCCCTGCTTCAGCACAGGTGGCTCAATCAGAAAGTAGATCAATGTTATTATTATCATTCTGATTGAGCCACCTGTGCTGAAGCAGCAAGGATATCCTTAAAACCTGACCTGCTGGTGGCCCTTGACTGGAGTTGAACACCCCTGTTCTTGAAAATACACGTATGTTTCTTTTCTCTGTATTTTTAGTTAATAAAACAACCTGTAATAAAGTAGGTTATAGTTGTATAGTACAAATGTTTAAAAAAAATTGATGATGGTGGTAATTTCCGAAGGAAATGAGCTGCAAGGAGAAGAGGTTGCGGTAAGAATGGGTGAGTGTGGAGCGGTGTTACTATTGATAGAAGTATAAGGTAGAATGCTTTATTACCTGTTCGCGATCGTCTGAGCCTCTTGACTGAGCAGAGAGAAGGAGCCAGAATCCAAGGGTAAGTTCAGAGAGGGAAAATTCTGTGATTTCAGAGACAACAAAGACAAGAGACAGCAAAAGAGGGAGAGAGGGAGAGAGAGGAGAGAGAGGAGAGAGAGGAGAGAGAGAGGGAGAATGATCGATGAATAAGAAAGGAGTATTTATTATTTGTTCATGACTACAGCTTCGTAATGTGATGTTCTGTGATGTTTGCAAGTTGTATGTTATGTAAAGTGTAGATGTATGAAAGTTGTAAGTTTATCATAAGTAAGCTGCTGTATGTACATGCTGCACAGGGAAACCTACTAATGTACAGCAGATAAGAACCGCTAGGCTCACTTAGTCTGCCCACTTTTCTACATGTTGTCATACCTCACACTATGTTATACTATGTAAATAGGTTAAATGTATGCTCCATCTTCTTCAGTGTAAAACAATAGTACTGTGCATATTATAAGTGTAGTTCATGCTTTGGTTACAGTGATCATTTATTTTGCAAGCTTTGTGAGTGAGCTCGGATTGTGCCTGTTGTTGTGCCTAAATGACCTATGCTTGAGATGTATATATATCAGGGGTCCCTAAAGCAGTGCACATGGGCAGCATGGCGCCCGACATACCTTTTGTGGGTGCCCACAGTGCTGCCGACAGATGCTGCATGCCGGTCAGTACCGGAAGTCAGGCCCAACTTCAGCATTTGTGAGCGGGACCGGCACAGCACTGGTGTGTATTGTAAGTGTATTGTGTGTGCGTGCATGAGTATTCATTGTCAACATTTGTGCATATTGTGTGTTTGTTGCATACATATACATGCCTGCTCCAGTAAAACTGTGGGACTGTTATGTTTGTACTGTGCCATGTATACACGGTGTGTGGCCATGCACTAGTTACCATTCGCGTTAACTCTGCCTTCCCCCCCTGCAGCTGCTGCCGCACAATGTCCATCTTCCTCTGTGTCTCATGCAGCTGTCCATGGTACTGATTACTCTGGGCCTGTGCTCCTTGCAGCTCTCTCTGCGCTTGCTCCAGCAGATTCTGTGTTTCAGACTGTGCTCCCTGCAGCCCTGACAGCTGTCTCTGCAGGGAGAGCTCTGCCCCTGAGGGAGAGGTTATCACATTATCACTCGCTTGCTCGGCCACCTACAGTACTTATTTCACCTCCGCTACTGCATTCTATCTATCTATCTATCTATCTATCTATCTATCTATCTATCTATCTATCTATCTATCTATCTATCTATCTATCTAGGGTACAAACTCTCAAACAAAGGAAGTAAAGAGAATTGGGATTATTGATGTTACTACGCATTCTGCGCTTCTCCAGCTCACACCAGCCCACTACTAAAATCAGTCAAAAATATACAAAGGCACACAGACAGAGTCCACAAATGGGGAGCTTTTTGCTGTTCCAACCAACTTGAGTAAGTACATGGGATGTTCCTTACAAATCCTGGACAATGCTTCATTATTCAAGACATTTGGCAACCCCAGTGCTGACATAAAACACAGATTTGCTTATATAGCTGTCATTGATACAACGGACCACTGTTATTTCCAAGCATGTTCAATTCATAGGGGAGTTCAACTTACACTTTCATTTCAAAACACATTGACAAGATCCCGTAACACCTGCAGTGCCACTGCTTTGCACTGTATTCCATGCCACCGTGGCACTGGAGTAGTTGTAACTTCCTTTCTTAGCAATTGGGAGCTCTCACATTACACAATTATGTGAAACTGGAGAACTTGGGCCATTCCCAATTAGTGAAAACGTGACAAGAGTAGCAAACTTTGCCAAATTTCGGCGAGCATCAACATCTTACCCAGCCATTGAAATTAACCCTTACATGTGCTAATTTTTTGTGATTTGCAAATCTTGGAGGGTCTGGGGGGGTTGACTCGTTTTGTTATTTTTGCAATGGAGACTGTTGGTATTGCAGTGAAAAGTTGCTTACACTTAAAAAGAGTAAAATACGAAGGAATCTTTAGTACAAACATTTCCCTTCGCTCAAATTTCTTAGTCCATCTTCTCAAACATTGCACATTGGACCGACCAGGTCAACATTACACAGCGCTACTCAATTGCCACATCAGCCTCACTCTCTCTCTCAGTTGTGTTGACCTCCCTCTTACCATGGTGGTCTACCTATACCACGGCTGTATCTGCCTTATATCTCCTAGATTATTAGCATCATTTTCTATTCAGCGGCTTATATCTAGAGTAGATGTAAGACAGTCGTCATATTTAATTTAATCTACTTTTAATCTTGGTTACACCTACATTATCGGTAATATATGTTTTATGTAATGTCAATAAAGGTTATATTTTAATGTATGTGGTGTGCATCTAAGTGAATTCTATTCTGAGTGCACTGTCTTGTGTGCTCGTCACCTTCCTGATTCACTTCAGTTCACAGGTTTGCACCCACGTGATAATTATCGAATTTTCATTAAATTAGTATGGTTCCTAGGTGATCACTCCCTATCCTTTTCTTTGTTTTGGCCTCCCTCTTACCATGAGCAGTCTCTGCCTCTCTTAGCATGCCTCGTGCAGCCTCTTCTGCCTTTCTGATTCGCTCATCCAGCTCGCCTCTGACTGGAGATTGGCCAGCGTTTGCACCGTCCAATGCTTGGAGCTGCCTCCTGTACAGATTAAACTGTAAAGAAATCAGCCAGTAAGAATAGGGCCATAGGAAATGAAGAAACGTGTTGACTAACTGCACATTCATGCATTGCCCAATGAGATGAAGCAGGTAATAGCGGAGGAGAAATATTGACTATTTAAAAGATTTGTTGTACTTTTGTGCCTATATTTATACATAGTTTATATATACTCTTTGCATTGTTAAAGGTAGCTATTCTGCACGTGTATATAACTTTTTATGAATGCATGACAATATTATTTTATACATTTTTCACTAAAATCTACTCGCCGAACAAAAAAATGTACTCGCCACCTAGTACCACACGTGTGCTGCTTGGGCCAATAGGAGCTCGCTATGATGTTAAATCCACTCGCCCGGGGTGTGCAAATGTATAGGTTTGTCGAAACCTGTATATATATATATATATATATATATATATATATATATATATATATATATATATATATATATATATATATATATATATATATATATATATATATATATATATATATATATATATATATATATATATATATTGTTTTTGCTACTTTTTGTATTGTTAGCTGAGCTGTGCAAAATTTAAACAGAAGGCCCCCACTTCAGGGGCCAGTGCTCACTCCTTCCAACAGACTTACCAATTACTTAAAATGATGTGGGGCAAATGGGGATCAAGTAGTTCAAAAAGAAAGGAGAGGATAGAGGCCCAGTGAGTGGGGGAGAGAACACGTGAGAGCAGGTGGGACCGTACACGCAAGGTGTCCCCAGTCCCATGGTGAGTGATAGTGTCCTGCATGGCATTACCTTCTCGCTGACCTGACTGTAACAGCTCGGGCACTGCGGGCGATCACAATTCTCACCCTCAAAACCAGGTTTGCAGAGACAGGAGACATCCTTCTGGCACCCTGTGTGTTCAGCACCCATTGGGTGGCAGTAACAGGCTGTGGGAGAGGAAGAAAGTGTAATGTTAAGATAGTTGGGGAACATTGTGCAATGCAGCATACATCAGGGGAAGCGTTTAATAGCATGTGCTTTATAATAATAATTATATTCTTTATAGCGCTGCTAGTTTTACGTATCGCTTTACAGAGACATTTTGCAGGCGCAGGTCCCTGCCCTGTGGCGCTTACAATCTGTGTTTTTTGGTGCCTGAGGCACAGGGAGATACAGTGACCGGCCCAAGGTCACAAGGAGCCGACACCGGGAATTTCACCAGGTTCCCCTGCTTGAAACTCTCAGTGCCAGAGACAGTGCCTTTATTCCTGAGCCGCTCCTTCTTCTTATAGTTATGTATCCTATGACAATGCTGGTTGAGGCATGTGCAAGGTGCAGTAATATTTCAGTGACATGTTGGCTGGAGGTGTTATGCAGTCTATAATATATATCAGTGGCAGTGACACTGTATACCATGTAATAATATATTAATGGCAATGATGTATGGTGGCAGGTGCTCCGCTTAATAACACATGAGTGGCAATGCTAGGCAGAGGAAATGTACACTGTGCATGCAGTGTATAGTAATACAGGAGTGGCAATACTCAGTGAGGATACTGTAATAGTGCATCAGTTGGGGCATCATGCAGTGTACAGTATACTAATACACCAGTGGCAAACCTGGGAGAAGGCACAGGGTATAAGATATATAATATAATGCACCAGCAGTGGTGAAAGTGGCTTAAAAATGTAGCCGTACTGTACCACACTTAAAACAGATTCAAAATGTAACATTGTGGAAAAGCTATTCTGACCACATTATATGCAGAATTGTGAAGTATTTACACGTACAAAGGAACAGGGGCTTCTTAAACTAAATCTATTTTTCTTTACACAAAGTGGAACTATAATTTGATCAGAAGAAAAGTTGTGGTCCTCTGATGTAAATGAGAAGGTTGTGGTCTCCCTTAGCACCATTGTGCTTTGACCACTGTGCATCAGTGGCACATTTAGCTGGGGGCCCTGTCCGGTGTGTAAATAACAAATAGGGCAAAGGAGCACTCACAGTTTTTTCAAGAACTGCCACGGGTGCCACGGGTGCCACGGGTGCACTGCCTTCCTCACTGAATGAGGATCACATGCAGGAACAGAAAATGAGACGGCACGCCACGGGACTTGTGGCAATAATAGTGCTTATTTATTGAAGGGTCGATGTTTGGGTTCTACTTTGGATGAAGGTCCTTAGTGGGACTGGAACATTGAGCCTCCAATACACCAGCACCATATTCACACAAGCCCAGTGGAGCGCCCTTTGAGCTTCTGTTCCTGCAGTGTGTACATAATACGTCAGTAGCAATATTGGGAGGAGGAACAGTGTAGTGTATATAATATATCAATAGCAAGTGGGAACACTGTTCAACGTAAAATATTATATCCGTGTCAGATCTGGGTGGAGGCTCCGTTGTGCAGTGTATAATAATACATCAGTGGAAGTGCTCAGTTGAGGCACTACTGTGCATAATAAACTAATAACAACGCTGGGTGAGGACAATGCGCCATGTGTGATGTACTGTATCAGTGGCAATGCCAAGTGATGGCATCAGATGCTTAGAGCAGGGGCTGCGCCACCCCACCCCCCCCCGCCTGCTCACCTCCGTTGTGTGCCAACTCCCTCCTTACCTTGCGTGGCGTCGTGTGACGTCACGGCTGAATCCCGGTAAGTAGAGGTTGCAGAGGCCTCGCGCGCTCCCCCAGCATTTAATTTAAATGCCTTGGGGAAGAGCGCGGGACCTCTGCAACCGCCCCCCACCCCCCAAAATAATAATCTCGCGCCTCCCCTGGGTGCACCGCAGGCTTAGAGGATACATCAGTGGCAATCCTGGATGGGAAGCCATCTAAAAATGTTCACTACCACATGGCTCTACATGCCATTTACCCACAGTGGTCAGATATCATCATCCACAATACCTTTGCACTTGAGGTCAGGGTTTGGTCCCAGCGGGTTTCCGTAGAAGCCATCTTTGCAGCGGTCACAGTTGAATCCGGCTGTATTGTTGATACATTTCAGACACTCTCCAGTTACCCTGTCACAGTTGCCCTCCGCGTGGCGGTCAATATTGTTGTTGCATTCACAGGGCCTGCAGGGGCGGCGAGGTCCACGTTCCCCCAGTGGCTCTCCGAAATATCCATCTGCACACACCTCGCACCGGGAACCTAAATTGATAGGTGATAGCTCAGTTCATCTGTAATTAACCCTTAACCTGCCACTGGGGCCTGCAACAATGCAAAGCAATGGGTCGCAGGTCCTCTGGACAAAAAGTGGTCAATAGTCAGAAATATTATATATATATATATATATATATATATATATATATATATATATATATATATATATATATATATATATATATATATATATATATATATATATATATATATATACACATATATATATACATACATATATATATACATATACACATATATATATATATATATATATATATATATATATTACATACACACACCATCACTTTACAAAAAATAACAAACAACAAAACTTTGCACAGAATAAATTCTGTATTATTGGATCATTGTAATAATCAGAGCAGATAGCATAAACATGTATCAAAGTATGATATACAGAATGTCATATCTTTCTGTGTCCTTGAAAAAGCAAGCAAAGGTCAACATAAGTTTGCACAGCAGTCTCACAAAATACTTTTACAATACAGATTAAGCTCTATGTGAGGGTACACATCTCACACCAGCCAATAACTGGTCCCAATTAAGTAGCAAATTCACAATGCTATGCGTTAATCCTGCTATCTTTGCACAAGGTAAAGAGAAGTAGGTTAACATGTACAAATTACTTAACTGTCCATCGACTAAATTAAAAAACGAGAAGAGGGAACAAATGATGAAAGACAAAAACTAAAAACAAGACTGAAAATAGACAAGTGGTAGAATAGCCAGGAAGACTAATCAGACATGTGAATATGTGCATTTAAATTATTAAGGGGGAAACGTTTCGACCCAATGGCCCTTCTTCTGGCTCATTCCCGAATGCCCCAGCTATAGTATCATGTGCTACTTCCCCAAGGAAAAAATTATCCTGTGGCTTCTAGTTTGAGTAACAAAAAAAACAGTATAACAACATGGAAAAAATAGCACTTATTCTCTCACTCCATGGTAATCCTTCCTACGCATAGAGTGGTCCTGATATATTCCCTCAGCATCTCATCAATGTATTCATGAGATCCTGGCAGGAAAATAACATTCGGGATGCTTAAGGCTTAATGCAGGGGCTTTGTGATGGGACCAGGCAGAATGTATCCCCTTGTCGGCGATTTCTTCTGTTTTAGTATCAAAAATGGTTTTAAGTGACATAGCAAACTAAGAGAATGCTAAATATCTCCACAAGGTGGCAGTCAGACCCTCAAAGCCTTTAAAGTAGCCAAAAATGTAGCACTGCGCAATTTTTTTAACATTGTTTTTTTTAATCACAGGTTTGAAGCAGGCGGTCTCTGTATCTGAACGGTGTTAATTACAGCTCTGGGGACACCCTAATTCCAGAGATACTTATCTCCGTATGGAGTGCCGGTATCTCTGTGGAGTTTAAATGTCCAGGTCATGTGGGCCAATAGGAAGTTGCAAGGGGTGACATCATGGCTTCCTATTGGCCAGTGTGACGCGTGGCATTTAAGCCGCCATTGCAGCCAGGGAACTTGTGTGCCTAATGAAGATACCGGCAGCACCTATGGAGGTAAATATCTCTGGAAGCAGGGGGTCCACGGAGCTGAAATTAACACAGTCCAGCTACAAAGACCCCCTGCTTCAATCCTCAAATAAATAAAAAATCACGCAGTGCTACATGGTTTGCAGCTTTAACAAGAGAAGACAGAAAGAGATCCCGGACTTGCACAAAGGTATAACACATGCGCTCAATACGTTCTAAGCTATTTCTTTATCATTTATCTTTGCAGATAGAATCTTGTGGCACATTATTGGCCAAATCTAAATAAAAGTTGCCACATTTTGCAAGAACAAACTGATTCATATTTACTTAAGTAAAGTGGTGAGATGCCAAGCACGGGAGACTTATGATACCAAGAGGGATTGAATTCTATCAAAGAATGTATTGCGGTTATCACCCAGTGCAGATGGCTGGGCAGTGTAGCCGTCACTCATTGGAGACCTGGGAACTTTGAATTTCCCATTTCCACATCTTCATGAATCATTTGCTCAGCAACCTGATTTACAATCCCATGTAATCTTGCTGCACTAAAACTGGCAGCGGAAACGTTCACTCTGCCCCTATTCCATTTGAGACCCTGCTATGTCGGGGGTGTGCAAACTTCATGCGCTGCGCCCCCCCTGCCTGCTCTCCCCCTGTGTCGCCCCCCCCCCTGCGTCGTCAAATGACCCCTCGGTGTATGTGAAGTCCCGTCACGTGACCCACAGCGTCATTTGACGCCGCTGGGTCATGTGACATCACATCGCATGACGCCGCGTTGCCATGGAGACGCGTGGACACTGAAGTCGACTTAAGCCGGGTAAGTGAGCCGCGCACCCCCAAAAAAGTCTTGCACCCCCCAGTTTGCACACCTGTGTTATCTAACCCCCTAATGCCTACTCCAATAGTTTTTGTACATCATTTTATTCAAACAAAATAGTTTGATTTTACAGGAAAAAGAAAAAACTTCTACATATCAATAATAACACACAACACAATATATAAGGCAACGATGCAGAAGCAAATGTTCCCCCCTAACTTTCGAAGTACCGCAAAATGAGAAGCTGGACAAAACGAAGAAGTATTGACATTTATATAAGAAGATAGAAAGCAAAATGTAAATACAGATTATAAATCATAATTTAGGAAAGAGTTTTCTAATCTAGAAAAATTCCCCACAAAACAATCACCATGGAAATGCAGGACCAGTATTAACAAATGCCATTCATTTTCTCCCTCATTTTTAAAGCGCACCCATTCATTACCCTCAAAAACTTTAGTTAGGGAATCTCTTTGATGGAGAGGGAGTGATTGTAAATATAACACCCGTTAAAAAAATTAATTAAAAAAAACCTTCCTAGAATTCACTTCGAATGCACTCAGGGCCTCTTTTCTGTCGTCAATACTTCTGACTTGAGCTATTTGATGAATCCCACTGTTTCAGGATTACTTTTTTATCCAATGTTATCATTACTCTTACTATCGGTGATAACTGAGGATTTTTCCCAATCTTCAAATGAACAAATAACAGGTCTTTAAATATTTCCATTTCAAAAATCTTTTATTACCTTCTCACAAAATGTTACGATTTTTTCCTGCAAGACCAGGGAAACGCATGAAAAGAAATACTTATAATCTGCGCTACTCCCTCTCTGAAGTATGGTAAAAAGATTGGCCTTACATTTACGGAAAATAAAAATACAATTCCAGCGCTCCCTCCCAAATCCGCTTGCAATTTACTAGCATTTCTACATTTAGAACAAATAACAAAACATGATTCAACTGGAACAAATACACAACTATAGCGTTATACCCTTTGACAATCAAATATATACAATATATAAATACTGTTCACAAAAACAACCTGATGAAATGTAAACAGTCAGACAATTATTATATACCAATATTTGGTAAATTACACAGAGGTGGATTTTGTCCTTTAAATTGTGTAATACCTCATTATTGTTCTCTACACTTTTTTTTTTTTTTTTTCATTTCTTCATGTACTGCATTGTGCAAGAGTAACAAGTACCAGCGTCAAGGAGGACTCTATTTTGCAAAAACATGATTCAAGCCTGCTAACCCCAATCAAGGTAAACGACAAATAGCAGCAGGTACCTACGCTGAATGAATGCCATATCGTACTGTCCGGAATAGGGGGTAGGTTTTAACTCACCTGGTTCTGTTCTACTAAACAGTTCTCTAGAGGTGCCTGGCCCTTCCTATCAGGTCTGAACTCCTCACCAATTCCCCAATTAGCAAATAGGTGTACACCTCCGTTTCAGTCTAAACTCTCCACTGAAGAGGTGGTGAGTGCCCATGGCTGACAGGAATAAGAGAAATGTGTATGTATTATTATTTTACACTAGGGAATTTGTGCACCCACAGTTTCTCTTCATAATATGGGAACTTTGTTTACTGGCATATGCCAGCTATTAATTGCACCAAGTCACAAAAAGCATGAGGCTCTCTTCATTTAACCCTTTCTGGGCACTTTTTTTATTTCACAAAGCTTTGTCCATGGGACAGTAAGATATTGTATTCATTCAGTGTAGGTACCCGCTATATTTGACATTTACCTTGATGGGGTTAGAAGACTTAAATCATGTTTTGATCAAAAGACGCAACTAAATAGCTCCTTCGTTATTAGACTCCGGTTCTAAAAGTATATACAGTATATCACTGTATATAGCCTTATAATAATGACTGTGGGCAATTGCCCTTTTCATCTTTAATTAAATATGCTCTTTGCCTTGGAGGAATACATGTTCCATTTAAATCTCTGATATGAGTTTCTTGTAAAGATGCAGAGCACAGATATACCAGCATTCAGTCACAGCTGCGTACGATTGTCCCCCAATTCAGAACGTCAGGGAAATCTTTCCTGCACACTTTAAATGTACGATCCCCAATGGAGATGGACCCCACGCGGCATTAGAAATCCACAGGATAAAGCTGCCTAATCTAAACTGGCTTTATCTGAATTTCAAGTGTATCATTTGTTGCAATTCGGATTTATCAAAATTCATCTTATACTTTATGCATTTTTAATTCTTTTCTTAGAATGAATTTGTAAAAACAACAAACAGAAACCAACAACACTTGCACAAAGAGGCTACTCTATGTATCCAGCACCTAAGGACGATCCAAGGTCAAGGGGTGGAAAATAAACTGAAGGGCAAATATCCAAAAATATAAGAGAGCTGCATATACACAATGTCTGGAGCTGTCCCACTACTCACCAGTCAGTCCCGCGGGGCAGTGGTCACACGCAACTTCTTCGGTCTCTGGTGACAGTAAGCAGCCAAAGCCAGCACCGCACGGACATTGTAAGCAGCTCTGCGGGTCTCGTGGGTCATTGTAATACCCGTGGGGGCAGTCGGCACACTCATTATCGAGATCCTGATCCCCAGAGTAACAGTCACCTGGGGAGGGTTTGAAGAGAGGGATGGGAATTTAACATGGGTGTGAGGTTTGGGTGGTTAAATAAGAGTAATATATATATATATATATATTAATTGAAAGATTCAACAGCACCTGGGTGTATACTAGCCCCACAGTAGACTCCTGACAACAAACAAACCACAACAAATGTTAGCACAGATGACCCGCATAAAACATTTGTAAAAATGTATTATTATAAAATATATATAGGAACTCAGATGGTGGTCATAAGTATTGATGGTGAGTGTGTGTAAAATATAAAAAATGTAAAAATTGTATATGTATAATTGTTGTGTGTCAAAAAATATAGAATAAAAAATGATGAATGATGAACTATTATTGCAAAAAACACTAAAAAATATGATTATCAAAATATAATATGATTAGGTGAAATGTATTAATTTGCATTGACAAATTGTGAGTGTGCATTTTGTCTTGTGATTTTTTATTAAAATTTTGTTACCAGATTTTACACATGGATCGGGCGCTTTTTCTCTTGTTTCTCCAATACTCCAATATATACAGGCATACCCCGGTTTAAGGACACTCACTTTAAGTACACTCGCGAGTAAGTACATATCGCTCAATAGGCAAACGGCAGCTCACGCATGCGCCTGTCAGCACGTCCTGAACAGCAATACCGACTCCCTACCTGTACCGAAGCTGTGCGCAAGCGGGGAGACTATAGAGCCTGTTACAAATGCGTTATTTACATCAGTTATGCACGTATATGACGATTACAGTACAGTACATGCATCGATAAGTGGGAAAAAGGTAGTGCTTCACGTTAAGTACATTTTCGCTTTACATACATGCTCCGGTCCCATTGCGTACGTTAATGCGGGGTATGCCTGTATTCTCTTTTTAAACCCTTTAGTGCCAATGTAGTGTTGTCAGCACTGTCAATGTTGATCCACTCACCAGTATCTGGGTCACACAGGCCTCCACCCTGGCAGTTGCAGGCGACGCATGGGCTGAAAGGACCACGTTGGGAGGACTCTCTGCGGTATCCTGGGGCACATCGTTCACAGAACTGCCCCTGGTAGGCAGGGGGGCAATCACATTGCTCCACCCAGGGAGCAGCGACACCCGTAACAGGATGAGCTGATACAAGAGTCACAGTTTGTAGATATCCTGTGCCTGTCAAGAGAGAAAGGAACAAAGTGTTTTGATATATGTATAATAATAATAATATAATTTCTTAAATAGCGCTGACACTTTATGCAGCGCAGTACATAGTAATAGTTCCTGCCCTGAAGAGTTTACAGTGTGATTTGGTGCACAGGGGGCAAAGGGACTTGCCCAAGATCATAAGCACAGCGGACACTGGGATTTAAACCGGGGTCTCCTGCTTTAAAGGCAGTGTCCTTACTAATGAGCTACTTCTCCATCACAACATGTCCATTCATCTAACAGATTAGTGCATGAAGAGATCTTCTGCAGGATGGCAGCTGATAAAGAGTTAATGGAACAATGTTCTGCAGACTCTGGTTGGGAAGGGTTTAGGCCTCTGTAGTAACAAAGGGGTGACATTTAAGATCAATTATTGGGAAAAGTCCCGTTTTATTGATGATTTATAAGAGCAAAGCTCTGCAGCTCCATCTGGCATTAAACAGATTATTGCATTAATGCCTAGAATTGATGTCTATAGCAAGGGGGAGTTTCGAAGTGATGCTCTGCAGGTCTGTGCAGCAGTGGAGTGTGGCTTTTCACCAGGCGTCACGTACTGTATTCCCCATAGGTGGCACGGATTCGAAGTGCGGTCACATTACTCAGGAGGCGTCGGAACTCAAAGTGACTGAGACGAGGCGTCCAGGGGCTCCCAGAGAGCTCATCCAGCCTGTGATGGGGAGGAAAAGGGGAAGAAGGAGTTTGAGGAAGAAGGGAAATGGAAAAGTGCATGTCCTGGAACAGGATTATGTTTTTTCTCTGCTCTCTGGATGCCAGCACACTTACCCTGAAACTAGTTGTGCATTTCTCCCTGTTATGTGATTCCTGTCACTGTTCAGTGTAATATTGCAACAAATGTATCCTTCCCTCCCTGGTTTGTCTGTTGCCTACAGCACAGACCCCTGTTAGATTCTCCCAGAAACCCTGTTTATACAGTTAGTCCTACTATATCCTGTGTGTTCAGACTAGCCTACTTCCTTTTGGATCCAGCAGTCTGTGAGTACACATCTCTTACTGCCTCATCCATATTGTTATTGTTTGTTTTGCAATAAAAGAACAGAAAGAAAGAAGTGTGCATCTAAAGGGAGTAAGTTAACCTGCCTGACCCTACCCCTTCGTTACAATGGGCTAGAGGGCCAGAACAGCACAGATAGCCGTACAGCGCAAGCAAAACTAAGTGACTATAAAGTTTCCAGCAAGCTATGAGGTCGCCTATTCATTTCTTGGAATTGTAATTATTATCCATTTGCCATGCAATGGACATTTGGCTCACAGCTCTTAAATCTCATTCATTTGAGCCCTTTGACCCTGGCAATTTGGGGATGTAATTAGGCTAGTGTGGGGGGAAAGTAATAGGTCTTGAATAAACCCCAAGTCTTTGAAAAACACCACTGAACATTCAGTTTTTGTGTCAGAATGGGTAACATACAGGGTTTGAGGAATAAGTTGAAGTAATGGGTGAAGGTTGGTGAAGGTTACCCCCTGAATATTGCAGCCCCCCAAGCCCCTGTGGAGACTGTGTGTCCACACTGTCACCTCACCTGAATGTGTATGTTTGGGGTAACCTGCAGGGCAATGCAGTTTTGGAAGAGGTAAGTGGGGCATGGACACTCAGGCCGCCCCCCTCCAGCACCAAATCCTCAGGCCCCGCCCTGCGCCGACCCCGATCCACACGAAAACTTATGGTCAGAACTTGTCCATAACTGAGAGACTGGTCTCCAAGGAACTGCCCTGTAGAGAGAACACAGGTTATGTCTGCAGGGGACAATCCGTGACGCAATTCTTAAGGTCACATTTGATTAAACCGTGTTTTCATGTTCTGTGCAGTAATTATGCTAAATGTTTATGATTAAGAAGCCTTTAGATATCTCTTTGCAAATTTCTTACATTTTAGAGAATAAAAATAAAATGTTTTTTTTTTTATGCCTAATATTCCAGTGCATATGATACAAGATCTGAGAAGATATACAAACAAATATATTAAATAGCCGTGTTAGTACAGAGTAAATAAGTACTTCGGTATTAGGTGATACCTTTTTTTAATTTGGACGAACATTTTACTGTATATTTATAAGACAAGCTCTTGAGAATTCCCTCTCTTCCTCAAATCAGCAATACTGATTTACAGAGATTCCATGAGCTGGCATCCTGTTAGAGGGGTGAGCTGAAAAGATGGTATCCGGAGTTAAGGGAGGTCCTAATAAGAGAGGGTTGGGATAGAGGGAATGTTCTTAAAAGTACAAACGTCTTATAGGCAGAAGGTTCGAATAAAATGGGTGTTTCTGCGATACCAAGGCTCCATTAAGAAAAAGGTTCTGATGCATTAAGGTGTTAATACCGTACCTGGTGCATTGAAGTACAGAGGCTCTGGCTGTCTTGATGCTATATACACCTCTTTCTGTTGGCGGGACAAGCGCAGGGGGACTGGAGCTGTGGATCCATCTCTTAGGGTCGAGCTCCAACCTTCTGTGTCTGCAGGATATGGAGAAACACACATTAATGCCGAGAACGTGTACAATATCAGGGAGAGGGGGAACTGCTGCAAACTCCCACTGGAAGTATGGTTGGCAGGAAGCTCACACTGGAAGTATGGTTGGCAGGAAGCTCACACTGGAAGTATGGTTGGCAGGAAGCTCACACTGGAAGTATGGTTGGCAGGAAGCTCACACTGGGAGACCACACTGCTAATAGGAAGCTGAAGCTGGGAGACAAAGCTCTCTGTTGTTTACCTTTCTGGAAGGAAGAGGTGATCTTGCTCACACTGTAGTTACTGGAGCTGCTGCAGCTGGCAGAGTGACCATTACAAAAGCACTGTAAGCAACCTTCCAAACGTGTGGCATCCAGGTGGTAATATCCTGGCTTACACCTGTGAGAGACACCAGGATACTGAATTACATGTGATTCATCCTGGATCAGGCTGCATTTTACTACATTACACCACATTATATCGCGTTCCACTGCAACACACAACGTTCCATTTAACTCCACCACAGGCCATTGCAATATAAGCTATCTCAGCGCAACTCAATGCAATATTTACACCTAACTGCAGTTATACGACACCACAAATTGCTGCACTGCTACATTGCTATATTTAAATCGGTCCCATCCCAAACTTCCTAAAAGGATTTCCATAGCAACTACATAGAGTTGAAAAGCTTAAGGCCGGGCGTATAGTGCCCGCGACGGCGACATCACACGTCGCCGATAGCGAAAATTGTTTTTCGCTTTACGGCAGCGTCACAGGCGACCAGGTCATTGATTGGTTCAGGGGCTGTCACATGAGGCGACAGCCCCTGAAAAATCAAATATTCCCAGCTTCAAAATATCACGTTGCCCCATCGCTTTGTCGCCGTCGCGCTTACTATAAGCGCATGCGGCGGCGACAATGCATTTGTTTTCGGGCGACGTCGCCGGCACTATAAGCGCGGCCTAAGGCACAAACTTAATGACTGGAAAGGTGTCAGACCCAAGCGGCCTAGAACCCACAACCACTGCTTTTGTAGTCCACAGCTCTAACAGTGTGAGCTAAACCAGCTGATGGGTAGTATTGCTGTCACATCCTACTTTTGAGCGGCTCACTGCTAAGACATGTAGCCCATCAATACTGCATTATTAAACTGAATAATGCAGTGTCACATTATATTGGCTTTATTGTGCAGACTCGCACTGCATCCATCAGTGCACAGTAAAGGTTATATTTACCTGTCACATGTTTCTCCAGTGACGGTGGGTTTGCACACGCATCTCGCTCCTTCTGTGTCACATGCCCGACTGCTGCCTGCAGGGTCACACTGGCAGCCCTGTTTCCTAAGGGTAGCATGGAACACATATTACCCCTTTCTCTTCGCCACATTTCTCACAAACTGGTCCCCATACCTATCAAGTGACTCCTGGTCACCTGAGTGATCGGAATCTACTCCAGGTATTGTATCAATCTGGTCTCTTTCCTATTTTGTTATCAATAGGTAGAACAGTGTTTTTCAACCAGGGTTCCTAGGGCGTCCCTTAAGGGTTCCCTGCAATTTTCAGGTAATTTGAAAATGGTTCCAAATTCAGAAGAATTTACAATGCATCCGATCTCAGTCCATTACAATACATCTGATCTCAGACAGATTATTAGAGAGGGTTGGGGTTCCATACAATGCTTCTGATCTCAGACACGCTATTAGAGAGGGTTGGGGTTCCTTAAATGCATCTGATCTCAGACACGCTATTAAAGAGGTTTGGGGTTCCTTACAATGCATCTGATCTGAGATGCGCTATTAGAGAGATTTTGGGTTCCTTACAACGCATCTAATCTCAGACGCGCTATTAGAGAGGGTTGAGGTCCATTACAATACATCTCACCTCAGACACGCTATTAGAGAGGGTTGGGGTTCCTTACAATACATCTGATCTTAAACACTATAGAGGGGGTTGGGGTTCAGCAGAATTTCATAATACAATTATAGGGTTTTTTAACAAAAAAATGTTGAACACCACTGAGGTAGAGGATGAGGAAACACTGGCGCAGTCTCTATTACAAAGGTGAGTTAGTGGGCAGGTATGGTGGCTGCACCATTAAACTGTTGCAGTGCTGTGCATAAGATAACAAGGTTAATACACTGTTCACCCTTATAAATGTACCATAATAAACCTTTATATGGGGTGGAACAGAAAAGGAGAGACTTCACCAACAGTAAATACATTTCTATGCCTGGAGATAAAAGGTGATGCTACTTGGTACAATCTTGGTCCATGATCAATGCTTTGAGTAGTCTTTTGTTTCTGGCTTCTCTGGCAGGGAGGGGGGGTGCACCCTCTAAAGACCATTACCTGCAGCCAGCCTCGGTGAGGGAGTGGAAGCCAGGCTGGCATCGGTCACATTTCTCGCCCATCACGCCCGGCTTACAGCTGCAGCGCCCGCCGTTATCGCACTGGGTGCTCGGGGACCCTGCAATGAGAGGATGAATGAGAATAGGATTCCTGGGTAAATGGGGGGCGCGGGGGGATTCGGATGCCTGTTGAATACATGAAGGTTTTTATTTGGTGCCCGTAGACAGGCGTGGGTCTTTTTTGCATGTGAATGTGTGTGTGTGTGGATGTGTGTGTGTGTGTGTGTGTGTCTTGGGGTGTCTGCGAGCGGGTCCAAGTATTTCTTTTTCCTCTTTGGGCAAACCGGCAGTTTTTTTCGAGTGATTTTTGTGTAGGAATTTATGGGCCATGTTTACTAAGCGGTGCTCTGCCATAACACACCGGTGTCGCAACTTATGGCCCAAAGACTAGCACCACTTACATATGGCCCAACGTGTTTCTGAGGAGCTTGTATACAAGTGTGTGTGTTTTGGGGGAAGAAGTGTTTTTGTCTAGTGTTGGGAAGTCTATACATAAGTGTGCATCTTTCTGGTCTGGCTGTTATTTGTGTTGTGATTATGCAGGTGGAAGTGGTTTGGATGGTCCTGTCATTAACCTCAGATTGTACTGTGTCTCTGATAGTGTTAGCACTGAGTGCTTTCTGACTTTTCCAGTGGTTTTGTCCCCATATCAGTATTGTATATCAGGATGACACTGGCAGGAGACACAGCTCCCCCCAGGCTTGGGATGGTAGCCCTCCTTGCAGCGCTCACAGTGGGGTCCGTCAGTGTCTCCATTACAGTTAATACAACGGAACCCAGCACCGGTCTGTACCAGCAAAACTGGGTCAAACAAACACATACTGCTGGGACCGTCCATTGCAATTACAGACTGATCCCGGAATAAAGATGGAAAGATACAAAGGGGAGAAGGAACGTGGGAGCAGAGGAGATAACAAGAGAGATGGAGAGAGAGGAAAAGTCAAATATTAAATATTATTTGTTAGACATTTGTCAGTTGACGTACAATGTTATTTACAGCTCAAGAAAACAAGCTGGAGGCCCCAACTGTTAGTGTGCATGTATGGGCTGGTTATTCCCTTAACGTTACAGATGTGAGAACCTTTCGCATGCGCTCACTAATCATGCCAAATTGGCCCAGTAAAGATGTGCAGACAATTCGCCAGCCATTCAGTGAATGTAAAAAACAGAGAAAATACTGTGCGCTACTATCTAACCCAGAATTTAGAATATAAATATAGTGCAGTGACTAAACCACATAAATAAGTGACCAAGAAATAAATCACAATAACCACAGTGAGGGTGTATATATGAAGAAATTATATCACATAACCGTGTATTTGTAGAGGCGTCTGCTGCTATAAACACAGGGGGTGGCTCAGCACCCCCCACACTCTAAGAAATGGAAACAAAAGAAACAGCGCACAACGCCAAATAGTGAAGCAAGTAATGCTATATATTAGTAATTACTGAAGAAGTAGTTTATTCTACGAAACATGTTGGATGATTTTTATCTAGTGCCTTAATATTGCCATTGCCTCCATTGGCTTCACCCTGCTAGTATTACTCCCGGTGGTAATTTTGGGCATATGAGAGACTTTGAGAGACTTTGACTGCCTCCCTGCCGGTTCCCTCGCTGCTGCGGAGACTGTGACGTCATCACGCAGTATCCCGTGACGGAGCGACAACGTGGCACGCCGAGTGTACCCTTGCAGAGCTGAGGTCTTACCCCTGTACAGTGGATCTGCTCGCTGAGTTACACGAGCTGCACCAGACGGCTTGGAAGCGCGAGCGGTCCCACCAAGCACCAATACCTGCAACGGAGCCTGGTTGCTGTAAAGGGAAATCCCCTTGGGAGCGATGTACTGCTGGATGAGGTGTTTTGGACATTAATCCTGCTCCTGAACCAATGTAGCGCCCCCGCTGAGAGAAGCAAGCTGCAGACTCTTCTGACAACAGTTGCTGAGTGGTAACTTGTGTGAAACACACTAAATGCACCTATTCCACTGTTTTGATGTACGCAGATTTATTACCCTGTAATTACTAATATATAGCATTACTTGCTTCACTATTTAGCGTTGTGCGCTGTTTCTTTTGTTTCCATTCAGTGAATGTGCATTGCAGTTTCATGCAATATGCTAATTTGCCAAATTCTCTGAAATTGCCAGATTAGCTTCATGCGGAGAATATAAATAGCTCGCGCACACGTTTTGCGCACGGTCTCAGGATATTTCGCGGAAAGTTTGCTAACTTAGCCACATTATTAGACCTTTGAGGCTCTGCGAGACGTTTGCGGGGAATCACATTGTTTGGGGGGTTGGGGGGGAACCTCACGTGCAATTTTTCGGATGCATTTTGGATGGTTTCGCTCATCTCTACTAAACGTGACTTTAAAATCAGAGACTCTTAATGAGATTCTCCTAAACCGGTTTCTCTTTCCCACAGACCGTTCAAAGCGCTCTGTATAAAAAGCTCCTTTAATTCTGTCTTCTGCACAGATCTTGCAGTCCCTCTCTCGTCAGGTTATAACACGATAACATTCCAAGCTCGTTAGATTATAATATGTATAACAGTGTATGTATGCACAGGGTCCCCACCCTTATAGACCCGAGTGACGATCATCATTCCATATACTGTATATCCTCCCACCTAATACACCTTCATCTAGAGTTACTCTCCGGATCCCTTCGCTATTACCCTCCTCCCGCATACCTTTCCCTTCTATGGCCAAGTTAGGAGAGTGGTCTGCTGGTAAGAGACGCTGAGTTTATTAAGTTATGGGTTCGTTCCAGCCCATTATGGTTTGTGGGGCTTTTGGCAAATCACCTTGTCTATTGATGCATCACCATTATTCAGCTGTAATTGGGTAATAATGAACTTTTCAGACACTTAGGGGCTACACGTAGATTGTAAGCTCTTCGGGGCAAGGATTTCCTTTCCTATTGTCTGATTTTGCTGCGCTTATTGTATTATTATAATTCCCCGTACTGTATTCTTTGTGAAGTGCTAGTACACTTTTGGCGCTATATAAATAAAGATATACATACATACATACAGCACAGAAAGCCTAATTAAAGTCAATAGTGCTGAGATGGCGCTCTCACCGTTTATAGAATAAACCCCTTGCGGGGTGGGGGGGATTCAATAAGCTCTGATGAGGGGTATCATAGCTAAGGCTGGCGTTAACCACCATACATACAGTACAAGTCCATAACAGTTGATTGCCGGTTCGAGCTCTGATACCCCTTATTGGAGCTTAGTAAGTCCCAGGTTTAGGACTGTTGATCCACAAAATATGCCTCTTTTGGTCTCTTTGAGGTTCAGCAAATCTGCCCATTTTTTAAAATGAGAGGTAAACTTTGTGAACTAACATTACGAAAAAATGATGTGTAACCACAAATTGTGAGCTGCATTAAAACAACGGTTTCTTGTTTTCTGGCTTTTTCACGGCAGCTTCTCATATTGTTCATCTTTGCTTTGCAAAGGGACACCAGTGGGATCAATCGTGCCTTCATATCAGGGGTGGGCAAGTCCAGCCCACAAGGGCCACCAACAGGTCAGGTTTTAAGGATATCCCTGCTTCAGCACAGGTGGTTTAATCAGAGGCTCAGTTGAAGACTGCACCACCTGTGCTGAAGCAGGGAGATCCTGAAAACCTGACCTGTTGGCGGCCCTTGAGGACTGGAGTTTCCCACCCATGCTTTACATACACAAATAAAACACCTCCTGTGCACAGGTATCTGATATGAGGTGTTTCCATAGTGGGCCATGCCTTGAAAGTGGCAGCAGGCTTAGGCTGCGCTTATAGTGCCTTGCGACGGCGACGCAACGTCGCTCCGAAACAAATCCATTGATTCCGTCGAAAGCGCTTATAGTAAGCGCGACGGAGCGACTAAAAATTTTGAAGCCGGGTAAATTTGATTTTTTTTTGAGGCAGCCGCCACATGTGACTTTCTCTAAACCAATCAAATTATGCAGCCCGTCCCCTTTAGTGACGTCACTGGCCTTGTCGCCAGCGACGTCGCTAAAAATCAAATTGCAACTTTTGCTTGTGGCGACGGGTGACGTCATCGGTCGTGTCGCCGTTGCCAGCACTATAAGCGCGGCCTTAAGACGCTTTGGCCAAAGGGTTAAACTAAATTACCCTTTTTCAAGAGAATATATAGGTATTGCACTGTGTATTTTTGTCACATTGGAAGTAGCTTTGGGCATCTTTGTTTGTTTTATGTTGTTTCCATAGTGTCAACTGATAAAAAGATCCCCACGGAGTGTAAACAATAGACATGATATTGGACATTTTACTGCCCTCTGGGTACCTAAATTGTGCTTTAGACCAGTCAAAATAGAACCCTTAATAGAATTTAGGATAGCTTTGCAATGTGAGCCTTGCGTCCCTGGCATGAAACCCACAGCAATAACCAACAAGGTCCTTCCCGACAGCGGCTTCTCAATAGTAAGAGGGCATTCGGCACCACCGTGATTGTAAGCTTTTGGGGGCAGGGCTCCGGCCAGCTTGTTGTTGTACAATGTCTGGTTCTCAGTTCCATACACTGGTTAGGTTCTCTGCTTTTTGCATATAGGGTTGGTGCTATAAAACAATAAGTAAAAGCCCCACAGCCCAACCTCATTTGTGTGTCTGCCAGGCACAGAGAAAGATAATGGTCACAGTGACTGAAACCCAGCAAATTGTCCCAGATCAGGGTTTTAACCCCGTCACCTCCAGTAACAGAGCCCAATTAGATTGTAAGCTCTTCGGGGCAAGGACGCCTTTTCCTAAATGTCACTTTTATGTCTGAAGCGCTTCTTCCTATGATGTGTTATTTATATTATTTGATATTTATATGATTGTCACGTGTATTACTGCTGTGACGCGCGATTAACATTAATGGCGCTATATAAATACATACATACATACATAAATACATACCTACATACATACCTACAATGCCCTGGTATTAACCTATGTTGACAGACACATTTTGAAAGCATTGCCAACCATTGTGATTAACCCCGTTGATGTCAGAGGCGCGTGAAACGCATTGGGCATTGAACATTTGTTCATTGCTCAAACTTTCTTTTATCTTTAGGCATCAGGCAGCAGAGGGGTTAAACATACACTACTCACTATTATATAAAGGCAAATTATGTTACCCATAACCCACCACGATCTAACAAGGGCGGAGGGATCGTGCTGCTCACCTTCTCTGCCTGAGTTCCCCGTCACCGACAGCACAAGCAGAAAGGGCAGCAGCTGTGCAAGGCACCTCCACAGACCCGGCATAATGAAGAAGTGGGACCCCGGTTCTTGTTGCGTTAGGTTTGTGGGTTACTGGTGCCTCTCGCCGTTCGTTTGCTGTCTGTGCCTGTCCCACTCAGGTGTGTTTTATGAGTGCTGTGTAACCTGACTCATTACAGACACAAAGATGTAATGTGGTGACTCACCCTGTGATTAACAGCCCAGCCCTCATTCCCTCTCTCACTTACACACAAGTCCCTGCCCCAAACAGCTCAGAGTCTGACACTGGCACACCGAGAGAGGCAAAAGGGGCGACTGACCTTGGCTAAAACCCTGGTCCATTCCTTGAAGGTCCACCAATACAGTTAGCCACTAAATGATGGCTTAGACAAGTGATTTTAAACTTTTTTTGTTTGTTAAGGAACCCTATAATTATATTGTGAATTTATACAGAATCTCAAATGAGATCAGATGCATTGTAAGGAACCTCAACCCTCTCTAATAGCGCGTCTGGGATCAGATGCATTGAAAAGGAACCCCAAACCTCTCTAATAGCGCGTCTGAGATCAGATACATTGTAAGGAACCCCAACGCTCTCTAATAGCACGTCTGAGATCAGGTGCATTGTAAGGAACCCCAACCCTCTCTAATAGCGCGTCTGAGATCAGGTGCATTGTAAGGAACCCCAACCCTCTCTAATAACGCGTCTGAGATCAGGTGCATTGTAAGGAACCCCAACCCTCTCTAATAGCGCGTCTGAGATCAGATACATTGTAAGGAACCCCAACCCTCTCTAATAGCACGTCTGAGATCAGGTGCATTGTAAGGAACCCCAACCCTCTCTAATAGCGCGTCTGAGATCAGGTGCATTGTAAGGAACCCCAACCCTCTCTAATAACTCGTCTGAGATCAGGTGCATTGTAAGGAACCCCAACTCCCTCTAATAGCACGTCTGAGATCAGGTGCATTGTAAGGAACCCCAACCCTCTCTAATAACGCGCCTGAGATCAGGTGCATTGTAAGGAACCCCAACTCCCTCTAATAGCGCGTCTGAGATCGGGTGCATTGTAATGAGCCCCAACCCTCTCTAATAACGCGTCTGAGATCAGGTGCATTGTAAGGAACTCCAACCCTCTCTAATAGTGCGTCTGAGATCGGGTGCATTGTAAGGAACCCCAACCCTCTCTAATAGCGCGTCTGAGATTAGATACATTGCAAATTCGTCTATATTTGTTCCAATTTTCGAAACCTTAAGGGATGGCAGGGAAAACCTTGTTTAAAAACCCTGGCTTTGACCCTGACATGGTAAAGGAGACATACAAGGGAGGGATTTAATTGCCTCACCTGTAAACTGCTCCCAACTTTTTATGCTTCCTTTTTTTACAACTAATGTTGGGGAATAGCCTCTTCTTCAATTCCTTCAGAGTCTGGCATACGGTAATTGTATTTGTGTAATGCTTTGCGGTCCCTGCTAGCACCGGAGCTGACATATAAGCAGTGGGTCACACGAATGTTCAATGGGTTGCAGGCTATAGCAACGTTATTATGCTTATGAAATGTGGCATAAGCACAAAGGTGGTAATACATTATTTGGCTGCCCAGCAATATATGGACACTGTGTGCTGGTTTCCGCAGGTAACCCAACTCCTGGAGTGCACACAAAGTGCAGTGGTAGTCAGGGATGAAGCAGAGCCTGTTGCGAACAGGAAACGTCTGATGAATCAGCCGCAGCCGCAGGGAATGATTGGTGAAGGGGTCAGAGAAATGACACCTGGCTGAGCCGCAAAACATGTCTGGAGGGGAAGGAGAAGACGGCTGCGGTGAGACACACCCGCTTTGCGCAGACTGTCTGCCCTTGGGCGGCACAAAACAAACAGGGAAGCAGGGGGCGTGAGCTTCCCGACTCACAGCCAGATCAAACTCTTATTTAAAGGTGCTATCCCACCTAGCAACATATATAAATCCCGCAATAAATGAAAAAGGTCTTCGGGGACGTAACACCTTTCCCACCACTGCCTCTGGATCCAGTGCCGGATTACCCAACAGGCACACTAGGCCTAGGGACCCCAATGTTACCCCCCCCCCCCGGTAGGTGACTCATATATAGTCTGTTTTATTACAGAAAAAATAATAAATGTTCAAAATGAACGAGTCCGCACTCAACTCTGAATATCCACTGCCTCCCCAAGGTTAGGGGATTCCCCCCAAAGGCTGACTGTTATTTAGTGAGTATTATTGAAAGCCCCAAAAAATAAATTAATATGTCAAATTTACGTTTTTTTTTCTTATTCTAAGGAATTCACATACAGTAATTAATAAAATAATCTCTACATGTAATTTCGACGCCGGATGCCACAGGTGCAGGTCGTTGGGTCCGTACACTACACGTCTGTTGCACGTTGCACTTCCGCTGGTGGAAACCCCCTGCTGCACGGGATGGGTTTGTAACCATTTATTTACATGCTGCAGCCTGCACAGCCTCATATGATGTCACACTGCCCACCACACTGCCCACCACTCTGCCCACCACACTGCCCACCACTCTGCCCACCACACTGCCCACCACACTGCCCACCACTCTGCCCACCACTCTGCCCACCACACTGCCCACCACACTGCCCACCACTCTGCCCACCACACTGCCCACCACTCTGCCCACCACACTGCCCACCACATTGCCCACCACTCTGCCCACCACTCTGCCCACCACTCTGCCCACGCGGCTCCTGCTCCCTCTCCCGTCCGCTTAGACCTTCACACAGCGACTTTTTTTATTTTATTTATTCAGTGATTGGCAGCTTCTCTCAATTTCCTTTTTCTTTGATTTTTTTATTTATTATTTGTTACAGTTTCACTCGATTTACAATCGATGATCATTTTTGCATTTTTTTCGAATCCAGTTTCTTTGACAACTTTACAAGTCCTTGTTAGGTTCTAAAAATAAAAAATAGAGCGAGTAGTAATGGGGATTATTTTTATATTTATTTCAATCTTAAAATATAAATTAAAATGTTAAAAACAACCGTAAACAAAATAATAGAACAATATGCCATTTCTCCATTTAAAAAGAGTTGTAATGTTGAGGGGGAAAAAAACCCAAACCTTTTTCAGTATGATACCATAGTTTATTTTGAAAAAACCATTACAACAATGAGGAAAGGCCCCCAAAGTTTTGGCGCCTAGGGGCCTCACAGCGTCTTAATCCACTACTGGAAAAGTGTCTTCACTTTGGAAGTTTAGAACCAGAAGATGGACTGCGAAGCGCTGGGTAAATATCACGGTACGTACAATGCATGCTGGTCTTGTTAAGCTCTATGGAGTTGATACACACTTATCACTAGGCGTACCTGATGAAGATGTATGGACCGCTGAAACGTTGTTCATTTTTGGACGCGTTTTTCACATATGTTAGAGTAACAACTCCGACATGCAAAGTTCATAAACTGAGGAAACAATGCAACGTGTAAAATTGTATTGAACAGGGGTCTCTCTCTCTCTCTGTCTCTCTCTCTCGTCTTAGACAGGTCTGCAACCCCCGCCTTTCACCATTATCACCCACCAAACAGCACTTCCACTGCTGCAAGGGATTCTGGGAAATGGAGGGTTTTTGTCACTTTTTTTTTTTACCCACATAACTTAAATATCTACACACACAGAGACAGGAGAGAGAGACAGAGAGAGGAGAGAGAGATTGTTTTTTTTTTTTTTTGGTCAGCCCCAATAAAAAGAGTTTTTACATATTTTGAGAAAAGGGAATACCAGCTAATTTCAACATAAATAATATAAGGGAACATAAAGAGACAGTAAATGCAATTAAAAAACAAACAATATTAGATAAGCTGCGTGGGACAGGTAAGAATGACAGGGAAGGACAACAAGTATATGATAAGCATGAATTTAACATGGCTTAGTGATAACAAAAAGGTTTTTCAAAGGACAAGTACACTTTATGAGTTATTGAATCTTTCTTAGGAAGACTATTACACTGATAAAATGTTCACAATATATTCTTTGCGAGATTGTCCTTTCAAAGCAACAATTCCATTCAAAATACATTTATGATTAAACCTGCCCTCGACCAGGTTATCATTACACTGAGCAATGGCGTTGTTGCGTGCCAGCAGGGTGGCACCGATCTTCCAGCATACAAAGGGTTAAAGCAGCAGTCCCTCCCAAATGGCTATTTAAAAATAAATTAAAAGGGACCCGAACAGAGGGGGGTCCTTCGGAGCTCATCCATGGGGTCCCACTCTCCCATTCCCTAGATATTTGTAGTTTTTTGGTGCTGGTTTTGATACACACAAAAAAAGGATAAACACGAGCGTGGGGTCACCGCAACAGGAAGCCGCATCGACAGCATGTCTATCCGCGCGGGGCTGAGCAAGGACCATGCCGCCATTTTGTGCCCGGCGGGCGCATGATATTCCCAGTGCTGGAGCAGGGGTTCTGGGGGGATATTCCCAGATGTCACAGCACCCCCCGGTTTAGGTTAAATAAATAAATGTTAAAAAGACAAAACAGAGCCAGTAGCATGGGATGCGGCTTTAAAAACGTTGGAGCGGAGAAAATGCCCAAACATGAAGAAAAAAAAACAACATTTGCCGGCTCCAATATTATAAAGAACACCCATACTGCTCCCTGTCTAAACCTGCCCTGTCACTTCTGCCAAAATCACACTGTGTGCCTCTTGTTTTTACCCCCCTGGGCTTTTCCAAACTGTACCCCCACCCATTGAACTCTTTCCATTAACTATGCCTTAGTATCCAAAACCTTGTTTTACAAAGATACGATTTCTTTAAGCTGCTAGAAGATGCTGGTGTTTCCAGAGGCAAAAGGGTTAACACCGGCAAGAATAGCTGCAGGGCGTGGCTCTCAGAGCCGCAGTCGGAGCTGATCACCGTTTTTTGCTTTCAAGGAGCGGTACTGTCTATAAAACAAGCATGTGTAGCCCCGGTCTTATTTTGGTCGCAGAGACCCACCTCACTAAGTGCCGAGCGGTCGTGGGTGCCGCCGGAGGCAGCGACGGACCCGCCGGCACACAGAGAAGGTGGGGGCCGGAGCAGGGAGCGCTCCGAGGCTCTGCGGCGCACCCGGCTAGCGGGGGCCTGCCATTGTGTCTGCTCGCGGTTGCGCAGTGTAGTCGCGCACGCGCTGTACAGTGCCAGGAATGCCGGCAGCAATATTAAGGTTGGCGTGAGGTCGCACATGCGTAGAACCACCGCGGTAGCCATTACAGGATCGCACAGGCGCAGTAAGGGTTGCGCACGCGGTCCCAATGCTAAAGAGGTCCTGCGTGGACTACAATTTCCAGCAGCCTCTGGGGATTGCCCTTTCACCCACATCACGTGCAGCCAGACAGCAAATAGGGTTTTGCAGCTTCTCCTGTGGAGGAAGGCTACAATGTTGCGGGGACCACGTTTGTCAGTTGGAGCTGGGAGCAGGAAGGGGAAGGAAGGGTGTAGGGAACAAGTGGCTCCTACACCAGGTAAGGTAGTTCCCCAGATCCCAGGCAGGCCCCAATCCCCACCAGGGTAGTGGGTAGGTACTGAGGGAGGGCCCATAGGTTAGGGACTCTGCCCTTAGGTGTGAGTGTGCAGTCTTGTCAGTGTCACGGGTGGTAGTGCTGTGAGTGCTGACAAGTAGGCACAGTGCAGTGGGTTGCTGCAGGTTGAGTGGTGTGCAGTGTGTTTGCTGCAGAGGTTAGGGAGAAGTTAGCCAGAGGGGACCCGGGTGGGTACGGGAGAGGTAGTGTGGGTGCAGGGGGTCAGTGACCCACCTGCATAGGATAGGCTACCCCGCAGGCCCTAGGAGTTTCCCCTAAAGCCATTCAAGGTTACTGTGCTGTAGGGACGGCCTATAGTACAGCGAGTGTCACGTTAGTTCACGGAGTCAGATAGGGACTCCATTGACGCTGCGCACCCATGCAGAAGGGTGGGCGCTGCTCTTCGTTGCGGCTGCAGAGGCCATCTTGGTGGGGTCTTCCCGGACGGTGGATCCTGGATGTCGGGCCGGAACTCGGCGGATCCTTTGTGAAGCGGTTGCAGATCCGAGCACTGGAGTGCTCGGCAGGTACTATATCATCACGTGCACCAACACCGGTCATCAGGCGCTGATCCCGCCTTAGGCTAAACTCTTTGTAGGAACACTGAGCGAGTGGTTACAAGACTGAGCCTATACAATATAGTACCGTACATGGACAGACACGGTGTGTGGGGCGCGCGGTGAGGGGACGGAGACGTTACTCCTGATGAGAGTGGCCGGGCCACTAAGGTTACCTGTTGCATTATAGAGTGATGAGGTTACTCGGCATTATCGTTAATACAGTAAAGTTGGTTGCATTACATGTGTGTGTATGTATTTCTTGCACAGGGGAATCTCACATCATGGGGATGCTGGGTAAGTGGAGGCGCTGCGCTAAGTAAGTGTATGAGTGTTACCCCAGGCTCCCAGCTAGCGGAGGCTCAGATCTCCTGGAGCCACAGGTGTTGTACAGCGACCAGTAGTTCCTTTGGGAGGGTTCAGAAAAAGGGCTACACATGTATTTCTCCCCCCCCCCCCCCCCTAGATTTGAACCATGTTTATTTCAGCTCCGTGGATCCTCTCCTTCCCAAAATACTTACATGTAAAGGTGTTGCCGGTATGATGTTGTGGCTTCCTATTGGCCGCGGGAGCTTCAAAATGTCATATTGGGTGCCCAGGCAGAGCGGCTATTGGTGGCATCTTCCCAGGTATGTATCTCGGGAAGCAGGGGGTTCCCAGCGCTGAAATTAACGCAGTTCTCCTGTAAGAGATCTATTCTTGCCCTTTTCAATTGTTTTTTTTTTTTTTTTTTTAAGGCTGATGCCCAGTTCAGGAGATATAAGCATTTTGGAAAAATTAAGTGTCCGGGAGCTTAAAATGGAGTTCTCCCCAGAGACCAGTGCAAAGTTTACAACCGTAACCTCAAACTAAAATGAAGAAAATCATGGTTTTTTTTAATACCAATATATATATATATATATATATATATATATATATATATATTAAAAAAAAAACCCCATGAGAAAGGGCTGCTGCTATAACTCAATCTCCAAGCTGGTCTAATTATAAATAGGGATTTTGGTTTTCTGTGTTTATTATTTTGTAAAATCAGTGTTTATTTTCATTATTTCAAAATGTTTCCATATATATATATATATATATATATATATACACAGTATATATATATATTTATCCATATCTTTGTTTACTGCTGTATATTGGAGGCCACTTTCCCAGTAGCGCTCCAATTGACATATATAATATTGTGGGACCTGGGTTTGAGCTTGTGTATGTCCCTCTTAGTTTGGGCTCACCCATCCCACTTCTATTCAATCATCAGGTCCAAGTCCACATGGGAATGTAGTAGTCTAGTGCGAGATTTCTTCCCCCGGGAGTAACGTGGGAAGTAGATATTTATTTTTTTCACTATATGGCACATCTGGTTTTGAACCAGTTTTAACTGCACGGTGGCTCACACACACACAGCACGTACAGTGCTCCTAAATATTAACCCCTCAGGCACTGCATACATGTCACGCATCCGACGATGTTGGCTATATTGTTGTGTTTGTGCGAGAAGGGTACCACGAGAGGACGCTCCCCCAATCTAAATCATCAGTAGCTAAAATCAAGTTGTTCATTTTTCGGTCTTAACGGGAAAGCCCCAATGATCGGTTTTATCAAGTTTTTCCAGTTAACACCCCATTTAAAAATAGTAACCCCTTTCCTGCCAGAGTTGTGCCGTGTGCTACAGGGCTTCAATTCACTCCCTACCCTTTTTCCTATTGCTTCATACAGTGAGTAGAGTAGACACGGCGTATCACAGAAATATTAGTCATGATTATGCAATGAAAAGTTATCACAAACTGACATGTTCCAGATCCTGCAGTAACAACCACCTCACTTCCAATGTTCAAAACATGTTAAGATGTGAATCCCCTGGAATAAAAAGAAGAGGACGGGTATTACAAAGTGTTGTACCACGAAGAACCTCTGAGCTCAAGAGAAACTGGCCGAAGGACTCATCTTTTGTTATACCAGAAGAAGTTCTCCTGGGGCTTCCCACACGGACACTATACAGGCGGTCCTCGGTTATCCGATACAATCCGTTCCGGAAACTGCGTCGGACATGGCAAGCATCGCAAAGCGAATCCCCTGTAAATGAGCGACGGATAATCCGTGTCGTGGAATACATTGTGACGTGTTAAATCAGCCGTTCGACGTAAAGCAAAATGACGGATAGTGAGGACCGCCTGTACAAATAACAATCCGATACATTTGTTTCAATGTCCACTTTGTGGGCGTATAAAATGGAATTTGTGAAGGAATATAATTTTGAAGCTAAACTGGAGAAAACGAGCATTTTAAAATGGTCTCCCTATTATGCGTGAATATACTTGGCTATCATTTTGCATTCATGGAATGTATCAAGTTCTGTCTGTCCAGTTATTTATTTATAAAATATTTTACCATGAAGTAATACCTTAAGTGTTACCTCTCGTTTTCAAGTATGTCCTGGGCATACATAGTTACTTTCTGTCAACATCTTCACGGAGGTGGTGTAAACTTGAGTGGATTAGAACTGGCCCTCCCCTACTGCTCATACAAATAGTAGTCTTTTGGTGCACTGGTTCCGCACGTCTGCCCTTCTAGTACAGGCCTGACGGAGGCTGGGGACCCACAAACAATGCTGCTTATATTAACAGTATGTGAAAAAGAATTGAAAATATCTGCGCTTCCAATTGTGCATAAATGAATATAAAAAATAAAAGTGTATCTCCTTCAATCAAACACAAGTGATAAACCAGTGCAATATATAGGGCTATAATAAACATTGAAATAAATAAGCAATAAGATAATAAACAAATGTGTAAAGAAAAACCTTTACAAAAGTAAGAGGTCTGCTGCTGTATCACTCCAGATGGCTCAACATCTGAGATGGCTAGTGAAAGAAAAAAAGGACAAACAGCGCACAACTCATAGTGTAATAAATGCAATTATATTGAAAAAGTGAAGGTGGTAATAAATGCACATCAACTTAGGAAAAAAAAACCATCAACGTCACTGGACCCGCGTCCTATAGATGCGATTGTCAGATTTTAGCACGGGCTGCACAGACGCTGACCGGGATGAATATAAGTGCTCAATAATAGTCCAAAGTGTCAATATAGCAAATGAACATATCCTACGCGTGTCATCAATACTTCTTCAGGGGTAATCGTCCAGTGACGGCTATCGGGCGACTGCGCATCCTCCACTAGTGGCACCTGCTTTCATCAGCTGTTTGCATTGGCATTTGCGTGTTGTCTGAAGGCGGTACGGGTTCCCGACATATCGAGGAGCGGGAGTGTCCCTTTATTTGCGATCTGTGGTGAAGCTGCAGTGAACTTTATAAGCACCGGGATCCGGTTACAAAACCAAAAACGGAGGAGCGGCTGAGAGACATCACGTGTCTGCAGGTTCCATAGACTACCGTGAGGGGCTGTGCTGGATTGTCGTTTGGAGGAGGACTCTTGATGCCGACTGCAGTTGGTAACGTGCCAAAATTCATGTGTTTCTTGATTTTCCTAAGTTGATGTACATGCATTTATTACCACCTTGCCTTGGTCAATACAATTGGCTTTATTACACTATGAGTTGTGCGCCGTTTGTCCTTTTTTCTTTCACTAACAGTATGTGTTATGTTATAAATTGTGAGAATCTATTCATTCAAACTGCAATTTGTTTCAGCAACAGAATATGGAGTTTTCCGATGATTGAATATTAATGTTTTTGCAAGTTTTGGGTGCCGCCAACTGGATATTTTTGGGGTGAACAACTTGACTATCAATTCGAGTGAAATACAAGAGGCTTGATAAATAGCACACTGGACATAGGTGCGAGCAGAAAATGGTGGTGTACCCTTTCCATGAGTATTGACTTCCATTCGAGAAGATATTGCATCATCAACTGTGCATGTTACCCCGACTCTCACAATATTGAATAGACGCCAAAGAGCTCAGCTTGACTTAACGAGCCAGCAATAGGGGGGCACATTAGTGGCTATTCCCATGTTACTTCCGATGAGTGAATGAAATAGATGGTTCAAAAAGGAAGACAATGCCTGAAGAGTCTAAGGGGTTACAAATATTCACTTTATTATAAATAAGAAATACTGTTTTATACATAAAAAAGGTGTTGTGTTTCTGTTGAACCCCTTCTCCCCTGGACAATAAAAAAAAAAAAAATGATCACAGATGAACCCCTTTCTTCTGAATGGTCTGTTGGCTTTTTCAATAGGAGCCACTGCTGAAACAAAGAGTGTAAGGGGGTTACCAGCTTCACTGCCAGAGGAGTCTGCAACATTATTCTTTGCCTAGTTCTCTGGCAGTGAAAAGGTCCATCAAAGGTTGATATTAAAATCAAAAAGGTGGCAAGAGACAGAATAAAAACCGACACAAATTAGGGGGCCCAGGTATGTTTATATGAGGGTGGGGGGAGCCACAAGGCTGTGCTGAAACCCCCTACGTGTCTCTTGGTTTGTGCTATGTAGTGTACGCGGAGATGGACTGAGGTAGGAGATCGAGAACGGGAGGAGAAGGAGACGGGGTTGGGGATAGCTTACAAAGAAATAAAAGCTCTAAAATGAGGCCCCCTCACTCCTCCCTCCCAATCCTTCCCCCAGCAAGGAATATATTTACACAGAGAGAAGTTAAAAACTGAAATGAAATAGACATTCAACTTTCGTTATAATCTGGATACAAAAAAAAAAAAAAAAATAGAACACTCACAGGAATCAAGCAAATTCAAAATCATTAATAGCACCAGTGTCATAGAAAGGGTTAACCTCCCCCCCTCCCCCTCCCCCAACCCAGACTGCAGGGGTGTCCCACGGGAGGGGGCATGGAGTGTCTTTAGGAACAGGGATGGCTGTAGAGCAGGCCTGCACAACTCCAGTCCTCGAGGGCCGCAAACAGGCCAGGTTTTCAGGATATCCCTACTTCAGCACAGCTGGCTCAACTAGTAGCTCAGTATGACTGAGCCACTCATTGAGCCAGCTGAGCTGAAGTAGGGATATCCTGAAAACCTGGCCTGTTTGCGGCCCTCGAGGACTGGAGTTATGCAGGCCTGCTGTAGAGAAAGACCAAATGTAACAGGCATCTCTTACAGAACTGAGGAGGGGAGGGGATTAGTAAATTGGGCCGTGCTCAAATCATTCTGTGAAAAGTGGCTGCAATAAAATGACATACAAGCTAAAATCTTTACCGTTCACAGCATGAAACCGAGGAGGGGTGTTCATTTCAAAGGTGAAATATGATGTCACTCAAGGACCTTTAAATGCTAATGATAGAATTTAACCTTGTTTGATAGTTGCTGGGTTTACTGATGACATACTGAAGCAGCATTGCGAGCGTGGCTCTGTATAATGACAGTATAATGTCTTTATATTCTAAGAGAATATCTGAAATGCAACCTTTGCAAAGCTTTCTTATCCCCTTATGTCAATTAACTTGATCGGAATAACCACTGAAAAATAATTATTTAGGAAAAGAATCAATATATCAGATTTTTCCACAAGGAGGGAATAGCAACTGCCCACTTAAAAAAAATAGAAAATAACATACCCAGTAATTAGTCAGTGAAGAAAGACATAATATAGCGATGGTCTGATATATACCCCTCCTGCTATAAAGTAAAGTATCGCCAGCATAAAAGCCAAGATGATGATATGTACAAAATGCAGGGGTCTGTCAAACTATCCGCTATCTGAAACTTTGTTAAATGGAAGCAACAGAGGCTGCAACTGTGTCTGTTAATACCGTGTGCCCCTAACTCGGTCTATGTTGGAACATGCTGGGTTACTTCACATGCAAACAGTGAAAACCCTCGGTACTTAAATGACATCATCTAACCCTTGCCGTGTGGGAATCATGCTGTGCACGGGTAAAAAAATATTGACCGTCTAAAATATGAGTAAATCCTCTTTCCTGGTGCACCGGTCTGCCACAGAATGAGTGAAGCAGACGGGCCACGTTCTTTATGCGCAGTTCTGAGATGCCAGGACATTATAAACATGGTTACATGTGATCATGAAGGCGCCCCCGCTTCTGTTTGCCCTGCGTGCGCTGGCAGCCGCAGTGGATGGGTAAGTAAAACATTCTGCGCACCAGATCACTGCTGGCCTGGAAAAGGTTATTTTCTAACCCCCCCCCTCCCCCCGTTCCGGACCCTTCTATCGAGCAAATACACAAGCCCACCCCCCCCCCAGTTTTGTGGGGGTTCTGTGCTGTTAGGGCTAATACTGACGGTGTGGCAAAGCTACAGGGCAGGGGGCCCAGGCAGTTGGTTAGTGAGGAGGAAGGGAAGAGGGGCGTTTGTATTGAACCTTTTTATAAGGGAGCGTTTTGCTGCAAAAGCCCCTCCATTCCTAGCAGGCTGCAGAGTATCGCACCATAAACCCTGTTAGTGCCAGAGTTGCCTTCAGCGCATTGCTTTGGAGATCCCACTAGCACTGGAGTGGTTAGCTCTTGCTCGAGACCGTGTTAGTCCAGTGACTCCCTGTACTGGCAGAGGGAACTTGCTATGCATTGCTGTGCAGAGAGACCACCAAACCATTGTTCCTTTCACCCTTGTATAACTTCTCATTCTCTCTGAAGGGGGAAGCACAGCAAACGCGTGCGGCTGCCTTATCTACACACGAGTTGGGGGTGGGGAGGTTAGGTGGAATAGAATATAATTTCCAAACGTTGACCTCTCCCCGTCAGTTCAATATTCAGAGGGCAGAGAGTGGACAGTGTGTGGGGCAGACAGTCTGGGGTGGGTGAGTAATAAGGCACTTCACAGCCAAACGTGGGGGTTGTTGAGGAAGGAGGTGTATTTGTCCTCCCTCCTTTCTTCCCAGAGGTCCTGGCTTTAGGGCTTCTCAATGGAGGGGGTGTTGAAGCAGCCAGAGGGCAAGGTGCTCTTAATGTCCTCCAGGTTAGTGATGTCTCGGAGGATCTGGTCGATGTCTCGTTGATAGGAGACCAGAGCTGCATCCTGCAGCCGTGCAGACTCCTCCAGCTCTACCACCTTGCGGTCCAGATCGCTGTCACGGAGCTGGGACTTGGCATCATTCAGTGTCCTCTCCAGCTCATTGAGCTTCCCAACGTCCACAGAGTCCAGCTGACCTGTGATCCCAGCAGCCACATAGATTGGGGGGAAGAGAAAGAAACAGAATGCATTAGAGATAGAGCAAGAAAGACGGTAACATGCAAACGAGACTGAAAAAAGGGAAACGAATGGTAATGAGAGAGCCAGTGACACCATGAGAAAGACAGTGAAGAGACAGAACAGAAAATATAGAAAGTCAAGGTTGGAAATAAGGTCAGCGTGAGAGAGAATCAAATTAGAGAGGACATAGAGAAAAGCTCTGAGGCAGAGTGAGAGACACACACACACACACACACACACACACAGCTGTGTGGGAGGACGTCAGATAGACATTTACCAAGCTGGTTGAGTAGGTCATTGATCACGGACAGGACTCCGTTAACAGAGTTCTTTGCTTTCCGGGCATTATCTTCAGCTTCCTGCGCTGCCTGGGAGGCCTGAGGAAGGACGGTAGATATAAAATCGGGTTAGAGGTTGAAAAACAGAGGGGCCCCACCTGGCAGCTCACCACTTACTGCCTTCTCTCTGCAGGGGATAACATACCATCCCAGCCATCATCATGTCCTGGTCAGCCTCCGCCTGCTTCTTCTTCAGCTGGCTCTCTGCATCTTGCAGCTGTCGCAGCATCTCCTGCAGCTCCCCGTCCAAGTCAGTCACCTCCTTAAAGGTATCGTCAGCCTCTTCCCGGGCTGTGGCAGCGTTCTGTGCATAGGAGAGAACATTCACACCACACAGACACGTGAGCTATGACTGGAACACCCAGTAATAGAGGCACTGACCACAGGCATTAAATCACACCCAGACACGAACTATAGACACAGAATTAAAGATGCAATGATGCAATACCTCGCACCCTCGTTTGAATTTATTTTTTTGGGCCAATGTTAGGTTCCAGTAAACAATGTTATGCTCTGTACAGTGGCTCTGCTTCAACAAATAATGGTATTTCTGCTTTAGTAGGACTGCACCTTAAACAGAAACTTTATTTAGGACAGCAATGCATTGCCATGTGTTTTAATAGCAACAATTAAAGCAGCAGAACAGGCTGCATTGCGATTAATTATTATTAGTATTTTTTTTTTTTTATTACAGACTTGATGCAAGGGGTCTCCAGAGCTGAACGGTGTTATTTTCAGCTCTGGGGACCCCCTAGTTCCAGAGATATTTAGATTCGTAGGGATGCTGGTATCAGGCAGAGAAACATGTGCCTAACATAATGGCGGCTTTAAATGTCCCACGGGCCAATAGGAAGTTGTGATGTCAACCATTGCGGCTACCTATTTGTCCTCTTTACCGGGACATTTAATCTTCACAGGGATACCGGCGCCCCCTACAGAAGTATCTCTGGAAGCAGGGGGGCCCCGGAGCTGAAATGAATGCAGTTCCGCACTGAAGACCCCCTGCATCAAACCGGTCATAAAAAAAAAAAATTGCAATGCAGCCCGTTTTGCTGCTTAAATAGCAACAATTAAGATACCTGCAGAGTTACCCACCAGGAAAGTTGTATTTTAAGTGCTCATATTTATATATTGAAAATATTGTATGAACAAAAGAAGCATTGCAGGTCCGTGCAGCACAGTACTTAATGTCTTGTATACCCGAGCCATCCTACAGAGGAGCATCCTTATCGCTGCCCTGAATCCCACTGCCCTACAAACGTATAGATCCAATATTCCTGCATCCAAATGGTGCACAGCTCTCAGACATGAGCTGCTCTTAACTTCCCATCGCTGAAGGTAGCGAGTTCTCTCATACGCGTTAATTAGTGTTCACTTTCTTGCCAGCGCAAGTCTTTCCCATAGAAAAGGTTTGCTGGCTTTCTGTACTTTTTATTTGCAACCTTGCATTGCATTTTTCAGAAACGGAATAACAGTTGTTGCTGTGACAGGACGACGCAGACACAGCGGCTAATCGGATAACGAGTACGTTGTATGATTAACTCATTTCTGAGCATAAACAGATTTGTGCACAGTAAGGAGAAATGTACTTTCATCATTGTAATAAAGATTATATAGGCAGACGTATGTAGCAAGAAGTAATATGTTGTGTGTGTAACACTGACACACTGACACACTGACACACTGACACACTGACACACTGATGAAAGAAGGGCACTATCGGATTTTCAAATCAAGAGATTTATTCAGCCACACTTGGTCATGGTCCTGCTTGGCTGAATAAATCGATCTTGAATTAAAAATCCGGTACTGCCCTTCTTTCATTGTCTACACCAGGGGCGCTCAATTCCAGTTTTCAGCCCCACCTTCCCACCCCCCCCAACAGGTCAGGTTTTCAGGATATCCCAGCTTCAGCACAGGTGGCTCAATCAGTCCCTGCTTCAGCACCGGCAGTACAGTCTTTGACCGAGCCGCCTGTGCTGAAGATGGGATATCCTCAAAAACAGCCCTGTTGGGTGGGCTTGAGGTGCCGGAGTTGAGCACCCCTGGTCTACATGGTTTAGACAGCTGCAGGACGCCCATGGGTTTGGAGCACCGGTATTTATACAAATAATCTGTTTTGCTCTTTTTGGACTGCTACTATATCATTTTTTGTCTATATGTATATATGCATCAGTCTAACCCAGTAACCTTTAAACTTGGCAAGCTTTTTCTTTTTTTTTAAAGATTGAGCACAAACTGCATGATCATAGTTATTCAAACCTCCGGGAACAGTGAGCGGAGATCATTTCTAACGGCACAGATCCCTGTGGAAACCTGTGCACTCCTTATCCACGTACGTGGATGTCTCTGCTCCCCACTGTATAGTAATACAGGTGAGAGGTTTCATATGACTGCACGGAGTTCGTCATTTCCAGGGATATGCGAGCACATTGTCTGTCACCACTAGGGATGGCTGCAGTAATTTGGAGCCCTAGATCAGGGGTGCTCAACTCCGATCCTCAAGCCCCCTAACAGGTCAGGTTTTCAAGATATCACAGCTTCAGCAAAGGTGGCTCAATCACCTGTGCTGAAGCGGGGACTGATTGAGTCACCTGTGCTGAAGCATGGTTATCCTGAAAACCTTACATGTTGGGGGGGGGGCGGCTTAAGGACTGGAGTTGAGAACCCTTGTCATTGATGACATTATATAGCAGTGGTAGCCAACTCCAGTCCTCAAGGGCCACCAACAGGTCAGGTTGAAGCTATCCCTGCTTCAGCAAAGGGGGCCCAATCAGCAGCTCAGTCTTCGACTGCACTACCTGTGCTGGCGCAGGGATATCCTGAACACTGACATGTTGGTGGCCCTTGAGGACTGGAGTTCGCCTCCCCTGATATTTACCTATGTACATCATAAGACGCATAGCGCCAATTCCAAGTTCTGAATCCCAGAGTCCCCGATATGGAAGGCGTTGGTATCCCCACACTCCGCTCACGTCACACAGATCTAGATGTGGCACTAATGCCTCCCTCCTTGTTACCTTCTGGACGGCATTAGCGATCTTCTCTGCCTCCTCGGCCTTGTTCTTTGCCCCCCGGGCATCGGCATTGGCGTTTCCCAGCGAGCTCTCTGCTTGGCGTGTTTTATTGTTGGCCTCGGCAATGGTCTGGTTGATGATGGGGATCTTGCGCAGAGCAGCCTCTGCTGCTGTTTTATTATCATTCACACGCTTGTCAAAATCTGAAAGGAAGGAGGGTCATTATCCCAATGTCCTGCCCTCCCCCCCCATCCCAAATATGGACACATGATGAGATTCACCAACTGAGAGGTTCACACATTTTGGTCATGTCTCTATGTTCATGTTAACCAGATACTTGTGCTTAATGTAGACCATTGTTTTTCAACCAGGGTTCCAAGGAACCCATGGGTTCCCCAGGCATCCACTGCAGTTTTCAGGTCATTTGAAAATTGTACTAAATACAGAAGAATTTACAATGCACCTGATCTCAGACGCGCTATTAGAGAGGGTTGGGGTTTCCTTACAATGCATCTGATGTCAGATGCGCTATTAGAGAGGGATGGGGTTCCTTACAATGCACCTGATGTCAGACGCGCTATTAGAGAGGGTTTGGGTTCCACCAAAATGTCACATTGGGTTACTTAACCAAAAAAAGATTGGAAACCACCGATGTAGATTCATAGACACAGCTCATGTACCCATATGCCCTAAACCTCCAGTTACCCAGTATAAGTAGTCCCCGAGGTAGCCTCTCACCTCTCAGGTTGTTCAGTATGTCACTGGCCTCCTGCAGTGTGGTACGTCCCTTCCTTGCTGCCTCCTCTGCCTGGGCTTTGGCAGCATCGGCTCGGGCCAGCAGCTGGTCAGCAGTCTAACGAAGGACAACCCCAACATGTTAGAGACAAGACGCAGTGAAGGGCTTTGCAGAATAAACCTGGTCTGCTGAATATGTCACTAGAGAAACTAAGGGCGATACCTACAAGTGATTTTGTTCAGCACGGCATAGTACTGAGCCTATTAATTATCCTACGGTCATGTTTTGCCCGGCTTCATGAACCTGGTAATAAAGGTAGCCACGAGTAACTCGAAAAGGAGCCAAAAAAAAAACAACCTACGCTCCACAACGACGGTCACCTCCCTCAACAAGGCAACAGTGACCTACAGACTAAAGGTCTCCCTTAGGAACCGAAGTAATCCAAGGTCCATTTGTGTCTCATCCTACAACAATATAGGGCCTTATTCTATATATTCCAAAGCGGCTGTTCTGGTTGTTTTCAGCAAAAAACAAAATCGGTTGACATCCACAGGGACTTTCAGACTATATAGAATTACCCCCTTAGTGTATTATTAGAGCAGCAGTGTGATACGCTTCAGTTAAAGAGGCAACGGTCAGGAAGTTCTTCAGGAATTAAGAGAAAGAAAAAGTTTCATACAAGCTCATGATGAAATACAGGCATACCCCGCTTTAAGTACACTCACTTTAAGTACACTCGCGAGTAAGTACATATCGCCCAATAGGCAAACAGCAGCTCACGCATGCGCCTGTCAGCACGTCCTGAACAGCAATACCAGCTCCCTACCTGTACCGAAGCTGTGCGCAAGCGGGGTGACTATAGAGCCTGTTACACATGCGTTATTTACATCAGTTATGCACGTATATGACGATTGCAGTACAGTACATGCATCGATAAGTGGGAAAAGGTAGTGCTTCACTTTAAGTACATTTTCGCTTTACATACATGCTCCGGTCCCATTGCGTACGTTAATGCGGGGTATGCCTGTACTGAAACTATACTTTATCAATGATGAGAAAATAGTCCAACATACCAAAATGAAATAGGCACGGTGTGTGGAAAATACCAACATCACTTACCCAGCAAAGCATTTATAATATGTAATAAAAAGGGAAATACGACAGGCGTAAGCTTATAGCGATCCATGTTAAAATTGATTAGAAGCATATGAGCAGTGTCACTTTATACGTGTCATTACCCAGAATCCCTGGCTGCAGTGGGAGCACTGTATGCTAAGAGATAATGGGGAAAGGCAGGGTTGCAGACCTGTCTCAGACATGCAAAATGTACCACAAGTGGTATTTTTATTTACTCATAAAAAGGGCAAATTGCAGAATAACCCCAACCCCATTGAAGTTCAAGTTATTCCCATTGTGCTGCCGTTTAGTTTATTTGAAACTTCGCTTTCCTTAATGCAGACAAATTAAAATAAGTGAAACACTGTTGATGCTGTCGGCTTTCCCAAACATCTGCTTTCTAAGGCGTTATTTCAGTCAAAACCTTTTCTAGTAAATAACACAGGAGAATCCTCGGTATAAAGATCGGTATAACATTAGTTGCACACTCCTCTTTTAAAACATAACACTAATAAGGTAGGGTTAAAACATGCATCGCTGCTGTATGAGGCCACGGCCATAGTGCAGGCGTGCGCTCCTGCTGCAGAGGTGATCCGTGGCCTGCGGGATTACTAAGATGCGAGTGACGGGGAGGCGTGGCCGTGATGTTACGAGGCCGGTTCCCCCTCATTGGCTGAACCGCCCACGTGACGCGTCCGTCGCACCAAAAGGCAAAAACCTTGTCTTCTGGAAATGCTGCGGCGCCAGATCGCGCACACTAGGGACGGCCTCATAGAGGAGCGGTCTTTTGTTCGCACCGCGCACACCATCACTATGGACGAGGCCTAATTAACAGTAATTATAAAGTATGAGAGTAGGGTATAAAAAGCAATGGAACAACCTAAATAAAGTCACCGATACCCACTGATTAGGGCAACCCGTTACTAGCTCCATTTACAGCTCGATAGCCCTAATTTGTGGAATTAACCACTCCAATTAAAAAAGGTATTTCGCTTTAAGCACATCAGAGAGTGTTCCATCACTGATCATTTAGAGCTTCCTTAAAACTTTATGTAGGTTGTTCCATTGCTTCTATACCCTACTCTCATACTTTCTAATTACAGTTTAAATTAAACAACATGCTTCATTAGGAAGCACATTCGCATGCGAAACGCGTCGAGGTTACGTCACTGCATCATACACGTCGGCACAGACGAATGCACCGACAGCTGCCTCTGGAGTTCCCTGGATTGCGGTTGGCCAGTGAGCCTGGTGCACGCGGCTTCAGAGGACAATCCATCCACGCATTGCGGGATCCTGTGGCGGAGCTCCGTCCACTGTTTTTGATTTATCAGCTGGAAAGGCACGGGGGAGACGCCGGGGAGCCCAGAACGGTCGGCACAGCTGGGGATCCAGTACCGGTACCAACCACCCACGAGGAAGTGGGGGCGGTGAGATTATCGCGACGTCAAGCTTTATTACACGGATTGTGTTACATGCCTTTTAAACTTTGCACACAATGAAAGTGCACTTCTTATTCTTTTTAATTCATAAAATACATATTTTCGATCTGCGCAATAGTCTCTTTTTCTTTTTACTGAGGTACCAACTCCTTGATACTCCAAAGAACAGATTGCCACGATTGTGATGTGCCCTAAATAACCTGCCAGCTTGTGAGTAGGCGCCACATAAGAGCCAAGATAATATATAATTTCCCTGGATTTAAAGCATCTGCACTTGTGCTTTTTTCTCTTTTATTGCATTTCTCCCATGCTCCCCTGGATTTTTTGAAGAAAACTTGAATCCCCAGGGACCTACGCGGACAGTCCCTACCAGCGGGTTTGAGCAGGGAGTTGCAATCATATATTTATTCTTTCACTGTGCGCTTGTCACACGATCTATTTTATAAAGTCACAAATAACACTAATATAATATTGTCACTTGAACATAACCCGCCATGATTTGAGTGTAGGAGCGCCTAATTATTTCACCTTATTGTTTACATATTATTCACCAGCAAGTCACAATTTTGCACTCACCACTATCACTAGCTTCGGCCATTTTTCTCACCCAGGTCTACTTGGTACAGCTTCATAGTTGATCCATCATCTCCTTCCAATTTTCCCCTTCATAGTAAACCCTTGTGCCCGTTTGGGAAGCCCCAGAGGAGATGCCTGACTATCGCTGCCCTGTATAGAGCGTAGGGATGATGGTGGGTGGCTGGCATGGAAGGAGCTGCAGACAGTGGCTGCAGTGTTGATGAGGATACTGACCTGCTGCTCGGTTTTGCCTTTGTCCAGCAGGTTTTTGACCTCCACCTCCCGGCCCCTCATGTCCTCGCGCAGTTCCTCATAGTCTCCCAGCTTAAGGTCGATTAGCCGGTCCAGCTCCTCTGCCTCCTTCTGGATCTTCTCGGCCTCGTTCTGGCACACAGGGAAGAAAGGGGTTAATGCGAAGATTTATAGGAAGGACATTGGGTTAAAGGTCATTCTGCGATTAGCAGAGCGTTGCTCCATTAACCCTCTATGCTGCCAGAGGCGCCCATGAAGCACAGCAGGGGTTAAATAACTTGAGTGCCTACAGAACATCTCTCCATTGACCTTTCCCTAGTACGATGCATGCAGAGCATTACTGTTCTAACCATCTCTCTCCCCCCCACTGTTCCAAAAGTAGCAGAGCATTGCACCAGTAACCCAAACCTGTCTAAGACCAGCAGAGCACGGTGTCATCAACCTACTGTAGAGTTTACAGAGCATCCATTACACCCTCACTGTCCAGACAATCTATATAAATCGCTCTATAAATCCCTCACAGTAACATCAAACTTCTGAAACCTGCAGCACATCGCTCCACAAACCGCTGCCCTCTGGGATCTGCAGAATGTTGCTCCACTACCTGAAAGTAACACTAAGAAAGCCTCCCCCACCTGCAACAATATTCTTCAAATAACCTTTAGCGGATGCCTATAGATCATTAACTCCACTAATCCCCGACACCCGGGCTCTTTAACGGACGGCCAGTGGGAACACGCAGCCCTTTGACTTTCTGCTCCTGTTCATTTCATACCAGTTGCTTAGGCAGCCAGGTGCAATTAACACCAACACTCGTTAGCCAAGGTAATATGGTACGGGTGTTATAAATGCTCGCAAAACATTGAAATATAGTACCTTAAATATATATCTAAAATGACATTACAATAAGCGTGTGGCCCTTCTACTTCTAAATGTTAACTAATCAGACCCGTTCTTGCCACACGACACCTGTTCTCCGTTCCCTGCACTGGCTGCCTGTAAAATGACGAATTTATTTCAAGATTGGCTTGTTGACACTCAGCCCAACATGACCAGGGTCCCAGCTATCTGAAAGAGCTTCTAGTTCCCTACACTCCCATTCTCTCACTTTGATCTGCAGATGAAGGACTCCTAACAGTTCCCAGAATCTCCTTAACTTTCATTGGGCTCCGAGCTTTTAGCCACGCTGTTCCCACTCTGGAACAATCTGCCTTGTAAAGTTCGAGAGGTCCCCTCTTTGCAAATCAGGTTCAAGACCTACCCATCTACCCAGGCATTTAATTAATTAACCACTACCTGTCCGGGATTTAATAGCTACAATACCATCCTGTATTGTATCTTTCCTTGTGTTTGGTCTCTTCTATAACCTTTGGAGAAGTAGCAGACTATAATCTTGTCCTGCGCCCCTGCAAAATGTCCCCATATTAACTCCTACGTATTTCCCTACAGACTATCACTCGAGTAACAGCGCCCGATACCAGCACAGGACCTCTCCTTTACCTGTAAAGCAGCAGTATTGATGGCAGGGATGCTGGTTAGGTTGGCATAGATTTGCAGTGCCAAGTTGCCAGCCTCCTCGGCCTCCGCGTGCACCTTGCCGGCCTGCTTCTCCAGCTCCCGGGAGATGTTCTTCGCCTGGGCATACCTGGGGGGGAGGGCGAGAGAAGAGGATGGCAGTTATAGCTTGATCTACCTATACCTGCACAGGGAGAACGGCTTCAAACACAGGTAACCCAATAAGGCAGCAGCCTCAACATCGTCAGCTCTATCTGAGCCACGCTGCTGCCAAAGGAGCAAACAGGAGTTAAAGGCGCAATATGCAGTAACTCAGTCATGATCACAGTAACATGGATGCAACTTCGCCTTCATTCGGCTTTAACTCCTAACTTGCCTCTAAAGTAAGCAATATGTATTGTGAACACACACATGTAATTTGTGTAGCATAAGAGGAGTGCACACGTGTGTAGGAGCAGAGATGCCTATGTAAGTGTATACATCAGAACAGGAATCAGTCAGAGTTGCTCAGATTCTGATGGGTTAATAGTGGATCTGGGCCGTGTTCTTGCCGCGCTGCAGCACTCACTTCCGGTTTAGTTCTTCAATCTCTGCCGCGGTCTGGGTCTCCGCAGCGAGGGTTTTCAGTAGCAAACGGTGCGCTTCGGTCGCTGTGTCATTGGCTTCCTTTGCGGTTTTCTCAATATCGCGCGCTTCCTGCATATGTCTGGTGAGGGAGAACAGAAACTGGTTGATGGGGAAAGCTGCACAATTATAGTATTGCCATCCCTCAAGTGCAAACAATCCCTGTGCTAGTGCCAGCTTCCCCCAGCGATGCCTAGTGCCAGCTTCCCCCAGCGATGCCTAGTGCCAGCTTCCCCCAGTGATGCCTAGTGCCAGCTTCCCCCCAGCGATGCCTAGTGCCAGCTTCCCCCAGTGATGCCTAGTGCCAGCTTCCCCCCAGCGATGCCTAGTGCCAGCTTCCCCCCCAGCGATGCCTAGTGCCAACTTCCCCCCCAGCGATGCCTAGTGCCAGCTTCCCCCCCAGCGATGCCCAGTGCCAGCTTCCCCCCCAGCGATGCCTAGTGCCAGCTTCCCCCCCAGCGATGCCTAGTGCCAGCTTCCCCCCCAGCGATGCTTAGTGCCAGCTTCCCCCCCAGCGATGCCCAGTGCCAGCTTCCCCCCAGCGATGCCTAGTGCCAGCTTCCCCCCAGCGATGCCTAGTGCCAGCTTCCCCCAGCGATGCCTAGTGCCAGCTTCCCCCCCAGCGATGCCTAGTGCCAGCTTCCCCCCCAGCGATGCCTAGTGCCAGCTTCCCCCAGCGATGCCTAGTGCCAGCTTCCCCCCAGCGATGCCTAGTGCCAGCTTCCCCCCAGCGATGCCTAGTGCCAGCTTCCCCCCAGCGATGCCTAGTGCCAGCTTCCCCCCCAGCGATGCCTAGTGCCAGCTTCCCCCCAGCGATGCCTAGTGCCAGCTTCCCCCCAGCGATGCCTAGTGCCAGCTTCCCCCCCAGCGATGCCTAGTGCCAGCTTCCCCCCCAGCGATGCCTAGTGCCAACTTCCCCCCCAGCGATGCCTAGTGCCAGCTTCCCCCCCAGCGATGCCTAGTGCCAGCTTCCCCCCCAGCGATGCCCAGTGCCAGCTTCCCCCAGCGATGCCTAGTGCCAGCTTCCCCCCCAGCGATGCCTAGTGCCAACTTCCCCCCCAGCGATGCCTAGTGCCAGCTTCCCCCCCAGCGATGCCTAGTGCCAGCTTCCCCCCAGCGATGCCCAGTGCCAGCTTCCCCCAGCGATGCCTAGTGCCAGCTTCCCCCCCAGCGATGCCCAGTGCCAGCTTCCCCCAGTGATGCCTAGTGCCAGCTTCCCCCCAGCGATGCCTAGTGCCAGCTTCCCCCCCAGCGATGCCTAGTGCCAACTTCCCCCCCAGCGATGCCTAGTGCCAGCTTCCCCCCCAGCGATGCCCAGTGCCAGCTTCCCCCCCAGCGATGCCTAGTGCCAGCTTCCCCCCCAGCGATGCCCAGTGCCAGCTTCCCCCCCAGCGATGCTTAGTGCCAGCTTCCCCCCCAGCGATGCCCAGTGCCAGCTTCCCCCCAGCGATGCCTAGTGCCAGCTTCCCCCCCAGCGATGCCTAGTGCCAGCTTCCCCCAGCGATGCCTAGTGCCAGCTTCCCCCCAGCGATGCCTAGTGCCAGCTTCCCCCCAGCGATGCCTAGTGCCAGCTTCCCCCCCAGCGATGCCTAGTGCCAGCTTCCCCCCAGCGATGCCTAGTGCCAGCTTCCCCCCAGCGATGCCTAGTGCCAGCTTCCCCCCCAGCGATGCCTAGTGCCAGCTTCCCCCCCAGCGATGCCTAGTGCCAACTTCCCCCCCAGCGATGCCTAGTGCCAGCTTCCCCCCCAGCGATGCCTAGTGCCAGCTTCCCCCCCAGCGATGCCCAGTGCCAGCTTCCCCCAGCGATGCCTAGTGCCAGCTTCCCCCCCAGCGATGCCTAGTGCCAACTTCCCCCCCAGCGATGCCTAGTGCCAGCTTCCCCCCCAGCGATGCCTAGTGCCAGCTTCCCCCCAGCGATGCCCAGTGCCAGCTTCCCCCAGCGATGCCTAGTGCCAGCTTCCCCCCCAGCGATGCCCAGTGCCAGCTTCCCCCAGCGATGCTTAGTGCCAGCTTCCCCCCAGCGATGCCTAGTGCCAGCTTCCCCCCCAGCGATGCCTAGTGCCAGCTTCCCCCCAGCGATGCCTAGTGCCAGCTTCCCCCCAGCGATGCCTAGTGCCAGCTTCCCCCCCAGCGATGCCTAGTGCCAGCTTCCCCCCCAGCGATGCCTAGTGCCAGCTTCCCCCCAGCGATGCCTAGTGCCAGCTTCCCCCCAGCGATGCCTAGTGCCAGCTTCCCCCCAGCGATGCCTAGTGCCAGCTTCCCCCCAGCGATGCCCAGTGCCAGCTTCCCCCCAGCGATGCCTAGTGCCAGCTTCCCCCAGCGATGCCTAGTGCCAGCTTCCCCCCAGCGATGCCTAGTGCCAACTTCCCCCCCAGCGATGCCTAGTGCCAGCTTCCCCCCCAGCGATGCCTAGTGCCAGCTTCCCCCCCAGCGATGCCTAGTGCCAACTTCCCCCCCAGCGATGCCTAGTGCCAGCTTCCCCCCCAGCGATGCCTAGTGCCAGCTTCCCCCCAGCGATGCCTAGTGCCAGCTTCCCCCCAGCGATGCCTAGTGCCAGCTTCCCCCCAGCGATGCCTAGTGCCAACTTCCCCCCCAGCGATGCCTAGTGCCAACTTCCCCCCCAGCGATGCCTAGTGCCAGCTTCCCCCCAGCGATGCCTAGTGCCAGCTTCCCCCCAGCGATGCCCAGTGCCAGCTTCCCCCCAGCGATGCCTAGTGCCAGCTTCCCCCCCAGCGATGCCTAGTGCCAGCTTCCCCCAGCGATGCCTAGTGCCAGCTTCCCCCCAGCGATGCCTAGTGCCAGCTTCCCCCCAGCGATGCCTAGTGCCAGCTTCCCCCCCAGCGATGCCTAATGCCAGCTTCCCCCCAGCGATGCCTAGTGCCAGCTTCCCCCCAGCGATGCCTAGTGCCAGCTTCCCCCCCAGCGATGCCTAGTGCCAGCTTCCCCCCAGCGATGCCTAGTGCCAGCTTCCCCCCCAGCGATGCCTAGTGCCAGCTTCCCCCCCAGCGATGCCTAGTGCCAGCTTCCCCCCCAGCGATGCCTAGTGCCAGCTTCCCCCCAGCGATGCCTAGTGCCAGCTTCCCCCCAGCGATGCCTAGTGCCAGCTTCCCCCCCAGCGATGCCTAGTGCCAGCTTCCCCCAGCGATGCCTAGTGCCAGCTTCCCCCCAGCGATGCCTAGTGCCAGCTTCCCCCCAGCGATGCCTAGTGCCAGCTTCCCCCCAGCGATGCCTAGTGCCAGCTTCCACCCCAGCGATGCCTAGTGCCAGCTTCCCCTCTCCTGGGATTGTACAGCGACAGTGTCGCCTTCCTACCAGCAAAAATGAAAGTGTCAGCTTCTACTTCCAGCAAGACCTGAAGAGCGGCGGCCTCTCCCCCTATATGGTGCCCAGAGATGGCCTCTCCCCATCTATGGTGCCCCGAGACGGCCTCCCCCCCCCCATCTATGGTGCCCCGAGATGGCCTCCCCCCCATCTATGGTGCCCCGAGACGGCCTCCCCCCCATCTATGGTGCCCAGTGAAAGGCTTTTCCCCAGTACTCCATGCAATGCCATGCCCCTAGCAATGTAATGTATTCCTCCCAGCAGTGCCCTGTCCCGGCTCTCTCACCTCTCCGCGAGTCTCTTCGCCTCCTCTGCCAGCAGTGTCATGTTATTGGGATCTCCGCTGGCCTCTGGTGGGGTGATGGACTGAAAGATATGGCAAAGCAGAAAATCAGGTGGAGCTCGGAGATTTGGGGACAGGACGACAGACACCAGAACCAAAACTCTATTCCAGCCACTCCAGGGAAAGGTCCCACTCTTGATGGACAAAGAAGGTCTACCCGCTCAAGCTGTGTTACAGTCGCAGTTAGGTGCATCAGGGGAATAATACAATAGCAAAGAGACACAAAATTCCCTGCAAAGAAAGAGGGAGCAAAGAGGCCAATTTGCATGCACCTATAACTGCATGAATGGTAGCAGTGTAGTATCTGGAGTTATTAAGATGACTCAAATACACATTTCTGATTATAGGTCCTACATGGACAACTGTGAGAAACAATGGTGGAGTGTATAGAGCAATCCTTATTGACCACTGTGTATAAAAACATGGTGTCATTCACACCGATCTGGTTATGTGTGAAGGTCAGGTCACAATGTGCTTCTGCTTGTACACACCTCCCACCAGACTGGTCAGCTTGAGCCCCGATACTCACCACATTGGCAATGGCCACCTTTGCCTTCTCGAGCTGCACACGTGCAGATTCAATGAGCGTCTCTGTGCTCTCCACGCGCTCTCGGGCATCTTGCGCCTGCTTGTCGGTGTCGCGGATCATGTCTCGGATGTTCTGCAGACGCTCCAGCTGGGAACTCAGTGTTGCATTGATCTCTCCCAGACGATCCAGCATTCCCTGATCTACGTCTAAGGGACAGAGGGCCCAGTTTGACCCAGGAACGGCAGCAGCAGAGGCAGGTCCCCCATGTACACACAATCTCTCAGGTCTTGCTAAAACAAGGATAGCAGGCACAGCAATTGTCCCAAGCTCCCTTTAAATACACACATACACTATATCAACCTTGTAAACAGGCTGCAAAAGGCCGCTCGGCCCCTTCCCTTCTCCCCTTCAAGATATACACATGCATGTGCACCGTCAGGCTTCACTTACCTTTGCTGCTCTGGGCATCCAGCAGCAGATCGCTCACAGCCTTCTCTGCCTCTCTGAGCCGCTCCTCAAAGCCCTGATCTGTCACCGTTTCATCTCCTGTTCCCAGGTTCTTCAGGAGCTCTTCCAGTTCCTGCAGCTTCTCCCGCTGCTCCATCGCCTGCGGACGGGGCAGTAGGTTAAAAAAAGATGCTCGCAAATAATGGCAATTTGGCCCACTAGTCCCGCAGACCGTGTATCTTCTATTTAATGGCACCAAGGTTTCTTTGTGTCTTATTACAAATATTTATGAACTGCATGATAAATGTTTAGTCTGCATCAAGCTTACATGTGTTAACTGTGACCAGCAGGTCATGTGTGTGCTGTACTGAAAGATTAGCAGTAGGTCCCTTCACTCACACACATTCTGGTTGGATAACTTTGATCAGGCAATGGAATTTGTCCCAACATATTAAAATAGGTTCTACCAATGTCTCTTCTACTATATAATTTTGGAAAGTTGTCTGTCTGTTCGCTATGCATTTGGACACCCCTTAAGATATCGTAACCACATTTTGCACGATGGTTCCTGAGATCAAGGAGCAGGTTTTTGTCTACGTTTGGATACAATTCACTGACGACATCACACAACACTCAAGCCACCACTTAATCTTGGTCACTCTGAAAATCCAATCTGCAACATTAGCAAAAATACAGGAGCAGCCACAGTTCTTCAAGATGTGAGATCATTGTTTGGGACGAGACTACAATGTCCCACAAACGCACACCAGAGGCTCTCGCTCAAACACTTCAGGGGCAATTAAACTATAAAGGCTGTAGTTGTTGTTTTAGCAGGGGACTTCGCATTAAGAAACTACAAAATTAAATTATCTATGAATAAATCTCAGTATTTTTTGAAAATGTGGCAGCTGATGCAAAGCCACCTCCCATCACTTCCAGGAACGATACAGGAGGCAGGTTCAGCACATCCCACGAAGTTATTACACTGAAGGATGAATGGAGCATCCTAAGAGCCAGTCTGACAGAAGGGCAAGGAGACAGGGTCACTGTATTCAAGACAGCCGTCTGAGCGTGCTCCACACCTAAAGGTTCGTAGCCCGGTGTATTTCCCATTGCAGGATAAGATGGCGTTCTCACATTGGTTAATCTGACAGTCATGATTTATAATGCTAGAAACTAGGGGTGTACAGAGTACCTGGAATTACCCGGTACATTTCCAGCTACCCAGACCCGGCAACTGAGAAGTGGGCTCAGCGTCGGGTAATGTCAGGGCAGCTGGAAATAATCTTATGACTTACCTTTCCGAAGACATCTAGGATCAGCAGCAGCGGTCCTGTGGCGGTGGCAGCATCGGAGGTGTCTTCAGCCGGCGGGGGAGCTGCAGGAATCCCTTCCACAGCACCGGAGCAGGTAAACAATGTGTGTGTATGAGCCGCTGGCGAACCACATGACCGGAGCAGGAGACGAAGCGTTCCTATTGGACAGACGGCTGTCACGTGGTTCCCCAGCGGCTCACACACACACACATTGTTTACCTGCTCCGGTGCTGTGGAAGGGATTCCTGCAGCTCCCCCGCCGGCTGAAGACACCTTCGATGCTGCCACCGCCACAGGACCGCTGCTGCTGGTCCTAGATGTTGCCGCTACCCTGCAGGTAAGTGCCAAACCGGGTACCTGACCAGGTAGAACCATTGATTTTGGCTGGGTACCCGTTACCTGTTTTTTTTTTTTTTTTTTAACACTACCCGGTACAACACTACTAGAAACAGAAATCTCTTTCAAAGCAAAACATTATGGAAATGTGTTGCCCACACCTTGTCCTTAACCAGACGGTAGCAGGCCGGGCACTCCTGGCAGCCAGGCCCCGAGCGGTTATAGAAGTAGTTTTCCTGGCACTGGTCGCAGCGGTTGCCCACGAAGCCATCCTTGCATTCGCAGTGTCCGTCCTCTTTACACTGCAGGGAGAGAGAGCCCTCGGGATCACAGTCACATGCTGTAGGAGAACAGGACAAAAAGGCCACATGAAAAATATGGCACCCACCCCCCAAATCACAGGGAAACACGACTCGCCAGCTACCATGTAAACACATCTCTGAGAGATGTGCAGCGTTGCTGGAACACGATTGCAGGATTTTTATCTGCTGTGCAAAAGCTCCACAAAGCATCGCCCCATTAAATCCCCAGGCTCTCCCAGCCGAGTTGCTGTAAATGAAACTCAAGGACACCTGCAGAGCCGCTCTATGGTAAACACAAAGGGAAGCCGCTGAGCTCCTAGCAGTTGAATCAAACTCACGTTTGCATCCTTCTGGTCCAAAGCCGAAGTGGTTGGGCTCACAGCGCTGGCAGCGCTTCCCGCTGATGCCTGGCTGGCACTCACACTGTCCGGTACGAATATCACATTGACCATTAGTGGAGCCCAGGGGGTGGCACTCACACCTAGTGATAGAATATTATTAAGCAACAATTAAACAGACGCTGCATATTCGAGGTCCGGCACATGCCAGGAAGGTACTTATGTCTGGGAGGCATGGTAGGTAGTTCTTTTTTTTGATATATGGTGTTAGTAAGTTAGGGACCCGTCACTGTAGATATTAGGATGCATTGTACCTGAAGCCACGTTAAATCTGTACGTGCCAGATACCCATCTTCTATCTTACAACAAGCCAGTTTATGTCAATTACCCAACCTATGTGCAAGTCACCCCCCTTGACCAAGCTGCTTGCCAGCGTGGTGCCGCTCACCTCTCACAGCCACGGCCGCTCAGCAGGTTGTAGAATCCCGGCTCACAGGCTGAACAATCGCGTTCAGTGACATGTGGGAGACACTCACACTGACCCGTCACCTGGTTACAGCCACTCTGACCTCTAACTGTGCCGTAGGAGTTACAGCTGCAAGCTAAATAGGCAAAAGGTCACACACATGCGGCATAAAGGCAGCAATGAAACATCATGCACTCATCCACACATCCTCATTCAGAAGGGGGGATCTTTAATGACACATTTTGATAAGTCTACAATCTACAAACTATTCTTGTTACAAAGAGAACGGAATTCACCGTTCCACCGCATTGTGATTAATTCAACTTTATTATTACTTTTAATGGCGAAAAAAAAAAAGATTAATTTCCCCTCAAAAGCACAGGATGTTTACAACATTAAATGTTAATGAGATTGCTTTGTTCTAGAACATTCTGAAAGGCCAAGCATGTGTCTCCCGCAGCGGAAGAACAGAACGGCAAGAAATGCAACAAATACAAAATACATTTGCAAATAGGTGGGACCACATAAAATGGGTTTCTACAGTTAAGTGTAACAGATTTCTCCCATTGCTCATATCTCTTTCTCATCCCCAATACATCGCAGGTCACGGACAGTCAGAGAGCTAATACAGAGGACTACAGAACATTGCTCCACTAACCCCCCTAATATTATATTATGCACACACACACACACAGATATATACACACACACACACAGATATACACACACACAGATATATACACACACACACACACACACAGACAGATATACACACACACACACACACACACATACACACACACACACACACACAGATATACACACACACACACACACACACACACACACACACACACACACGGTACCTCTGCACTTGAGGTCAGGGTTTGGTCCCAGCGGGTTTCCATAGAAGCCGTCTCTGCAGCGGTCACAATAGAATCCGCCCGTATTGTGGATACATTTCAGACACTCTCCTGTCAGACGGTCGCAGTTCCCCACCGCGTTGGGATCAATGTTGCTGTTGCACTCGCAAGCACGGCAGGCCCGGGGTGCCCCAGTCTCACCCAGAGGGTCCCCGAAATATCCGTCATCGCAGAGCTCGCACCTCTTTCCTGGTGAGAACAAGGGAGGAAGTCAGTGGGGCTGTCCTCCTGCCTCCTACTTTGCATTGAAAAGCAATAAAACGTAAGCAAAAGTACGGTGAAAGGTAGCGGTAAAAAGCAACAAGGTACCAGAGTGAACCGGTAAACGGTACAAGGTACAGGTACGATAAACAGTACCGGTAAAAGATAAAGGTACGTTAAAATGTAACGGTATACTACAAGGTAGCAGTACAGTAAAATAAAAAACCCTGTGCTAACTACGCTAACCACGACATGTGCAGCACTTTCACTTCAGAGCGTTGCTGTCATGTCCGAAATGTTGATTGTAGAGAGCCCTTTCCCCAACCCCGCTTCAGAGAAGTAATAATGCAGAGTACCTCCTCCAAGAAGTGCATCTTGTACTTGTGTTTCAATATGGCTACAGGACATTGCAGAGGGAATATGGTGGCGCCCTGTTTCAATTGGAAATTTCCTTATGAAGGAAAGGTAGTCCAAGGGAGGTGCTGAACAAAGCCTCTAATTGCCAGGATAGATTTGTTTCTTTGTGAAACAAACAGTGATTAGCAAACGTCGAACCTTCCTCAATAACAAGATGAGCATGAAACAAAAAGAAGGATCTTAATTTATATATAAATAAAACAAAAATGTTTTTTTCAACTTCAGTTCATTTGTCTCCTTTTTCTACAAGTAGCCACCCACTTGATAATGTGCGGATATCTATTTAGTCGTATAATGGTAAACAAATGATTTACTCCAAGCGTTAATGGGTTAAGACGACGGCTGTGTAATAATTCAGAATATGAATCCGTGAGCAGCTTGCACTGGTCCAACACGTGGCTGGAGTTGTAGCTCTCACCTGTAGTTCCCAAGGGGCAGTTGGTGCAGACCACCTCCTTAGTTTTGGGCACAACGGCACAGCTGGTTCCACCCGGGCAGGGGCAAGACTGGCAGTCTGAGCTGGTACCAGACGTACTGTCTCCATAGTAACCCTCACTGCACCTCTCACAATGAGGACCTGCTGTGTAATCCTGGCACTCGCATACACCTAAAGAGAGAGCAGAGGGTGACCCAGTGTTCCGCTTAATCCCACTCCTCAGGTTCACCCTTCTTGTACACGCGCACCTCCCCATCATTCAGCACCCAATCCTCATAGTACAGCAAGCCCCATCACCCCAACTTCAGGATAACCCCAAACACAGAGTAGAACTCTAATCCTACATCACTAGTCCTCGAACAAGCATGGTTGAGAAATATTAAAGGGGCTGCACAAGCATGGTTTAATGAATGGGGATCTCTCAGGATATAAATATATGGAAATCTTACAGCTTTAGGAGCAATCCATACTTTATAACCCCTTATCTGTCAGGTGTGCGAAGTTCTACGACTCTTCCCACTTACAAGGCCAGCACCTCATCTTGTAGTTTTTGGATCATGCTACATCTACCCCTCCCCACCCCCTCTAGGTTCCCACTTTCACTCACAGCAGGCATACGCTTATAGAGATCCATGTTAAAATAGACAAGTAGCAAAAAGTGACAGAGGCTCATTTGCATATCATTACCCAGAATTCCTGGCTGCAGTAGAAGCATTGTGTGCTAAGAGATAATGGGGAAAGGCAGGGTTACAGACCTGTCTGAGACATGTGAATGTGCTCACACGTGGTATTTTTTTATTTGCTGTTCACTTCCTCTGACAAGTTTAGGGCATCTATCTCCGTCAACCCAGCAGTTGAAAGGGCCTTCACACTCACCGGTTTCAGGGTGACATGTGTCGCTGTGACCGTTACAGGTGCACAGCACACAGGGGCTGTATGGTCCTAGGCTGGGGTTCTCTCTTCGGTAACCAGGAGCACAGGACTCACAGAACTGCCCAAGATACCCAGCGGGGCAGCTGCATGTCTCCACCCAGTAGGCAGGAGAACCAGCACCTGGTCGGGCGGTCACTACTGTGACCTCCTCTAGGAACCCGGCACCTGGGTAGAAAGGCAGAGGAGGAAAGGAGGACATTATAAAGAAGCAGCTGCTCGGGTTTCTTTTGCCGTCGGCTGTAAAGGAACAGCTGGGTGGGCGGCGGTGGGATACGTCTAGGATCTTGCTCCTTGGGTAAACAAGTATCTCCCTGTGTCGGAGGCTAAGAAAACAGGTATTTATAGCACTTTATATGCGGTTTCAGAAGTAGGAACCTCTTCGGTTAAAGGAACAATCCAAGCACATTTTTCAGCTTCGGGGACCCCTTGCTTCCCGGGATACTTACCTCTGTACGGGGGTGCCGATATCGTGGGGCTGTTTAAAGGCCCTGGTCACACGGGCAAATAGGAAGCCGCAAGGGATGACGTCACGGCTTCCTATTGACCTGCAGGACGCGGGAGCTTTGAAGCCTCCATTACAAGAACCCCAGCCCCTACGGAGGCAAGTATCTCAGAAAGCAGGGGGTCCCCAGAGCCAAAAATAATGTGGTTCATCTCCATAGATCCCCTGCTTCAATCGTATTGTTATTTCTAAATGAAAAGGATTGTTTTTTTAAAACACCATCTCTTGGATTGCCTTTTTAAAGCATGGATGTGTCTCAAGTTGGAAGCCTGGTTCAGAGGACCGTGGCAGCAACCTGTGTCCATGAGCAAGTCAGATAATCCGTGTGCTTTTCACTCCAATATTAGGATACAAACTATTACGTACAGGAATTAATTGCATATGTAGATTCTGTGTAAGGTGCTGCATACTGTATTTGCAATAAACTAACAGTAAATAACAGTAAATATTTCAGTGTTGGAAGCTCTTGCAACACTCCATGCGCCCACGACACAGGCCCGAAAGAGATCAAGTATATCCGGGAGACAATGCCTAAAAACAGCAGGGATGTAACATGAAAGAATTTCATTCAAGGCTGTGGTTTGGCTCCACTGCAACTTGGCCAAGAGTCAACCAACAGGAACTGCTATGAAATATTATAGACCGCATTGTACATAGCAGAATAACAGTGTGCAGTCTAAAAAGGAATATTCCTACAACACCATAAGTGGACTCGGCACTCACTTCGCTCACTGTAGGATCCCCGGATTTTAACGGCTGTCAGATTCTGCAGCATCTTCTGGAATTCGAAGGGCGACACAGATGGCCTCCAGGGATAATCGGTGGCCTCGTGCAGCCTGAGTGCGGAGTGTTAAAAGTCAAGGCTCTGCTGGTAAGCGCACAATCTTTCAAGAGATCGTAAATAATGTATTCATCGGCGTGCTTTGGAGCGCCTCTCATTTTACCATAAGAGAAACACTGTGCCCTTGCGGATATATAACCCACTATAGTGCATATGGGTTTTCACAGACACGCAGTACTGGCGACCCCTGCTTTTCAGGCTTCCAGCCAAGTGTTAAAGCAGCAGTTTGGAATGTCCCCTTCAGCCCACACACAGGCGGAAGCACAAGGCACATCCACATTTAAGACACATGCAGTGTTGCTTTATACTGTGTCATACGAAGCCGCGAACACAGACCACACAGTTTTATACAAGGGGTATTCATAGCCTGTTCTCTAACAGTCCTTCGGTACTTGTAATACCACCAATTCACCGTCGCTAAACACACATTTTGTCACGTCGGTTGTGGTTTGCACCTGTTGTACAGGAAGATGCCGCTCACCTGAATACGTAACGCAATGTGCTCTCGCTGGGGTAAGAGTTCCCCTGCGCGATCAGCGGTACCGACACCCTGAGCCCCGCCCCTTCCAGCACCAGATCCTCTGCAGAGAGACGCGTGTCCCGGCGCTCCACGCGGAAAAGGAAGGTCAGGTTCTGACCGTAGCTCAGCACCTGGTTACCGAGGAACTTTGCTGCAGGAAAGGGGAAGAGGTTCTGCGCTTGAGGGAGCCCACACAGTGACACTTTGCTGAGCGATGGTTAGTGCGACCACGCGCGCAATCACAATGCCTTAAGGCAATGATCGCGGCCATAGACCAGCACAATGGGGCGCGCGGCAGGCAAAGAATCAAATACAGTTGATTCTGTGGCGCGACGGCCGGGTCACGCAAGCGATTCGCCTAATGAGGGCGAACCAGCTCTGTGACGTCAAGGCCACGTCCCCCTGACACGTCTACCCAGGCCACAAAGCGCTCACCCTGGACGCGGCCGAAGGAAGCGCAGTGTACAGTATCCAAATTACATTGGGTTAAGCTTTTGGGTGCAGTTCTCTTTCTAGCCACCAGATGTCATAAGAGCCAAGACGGGATTATCAGTGCAGCTGTGACTCTTGCAACTGGCCTCCTGCAGAGAATTGCTCCACAACTAACCCATTTCCGGGTACAAATATGCAGAGCACTTCTCCCTGTGGAAGCAACGACAACAATCCCTTTCTCCGGCTCCAGATCTTCCCGAACACTAGAATACACTTACCAGACTCCAGCACGCTCACCATTTACTAAAGAGCCGCAGAGCATTATTACATTTTATGATAACCTAGCAAAAGCACAAGTTACTAGATGTGCAGAGCATCACAACCTGGACCTTGCTACGTCGCTCATAACCCCTCCACTGTTTGGGTCCTCTTTCCTGTTCTCTGGGAGCAACGAGGTTGAGGAAGATATAACCTGATGCTAAATCAACCTTAAAACTGACAAAACGACCCGACCCCCCCCCCTAGACATGTTTTTCCCATGGAAATGTATGCTATTTGTGTGTGGAATACAGTGATCCCCTCCTTGTTCTGCATCCCCCAGCCCCACCATGCTCACCAGGTGCAATGAAGTAAATTGGGAAGTAGCTTTCGGAGGTTACAGACACAGCACTGCTCTCGGAGATCCAAGACAGAGGGTATTCCGATCCGTCCCGCTGCTGTGCCAGCCAGCCCTCCGCTCCTGAAAGGCAGAAGCAAGTCACTAACCCGGCACATACTACGGAGCACAACTCAACTACTATTCCAGAGGGGCTGGAAACTATGTATGAGACGCGGGCCACAAGAGTATTCAAATGTTATTAAATATACATTTAATGACATGCAAATTCCCGATAATTCAACATTTTGCAAGGATTTATGACCTGTGTGTTACAGATCTTTACATTACGCGAGCCCACAGGCGAGTTTCAGTGACAGATTGCACTTAGCTGCCCGAACAGCTGCAATTAAATGAACAGAAAGAAGCGGGCAGTCCAAGGGCTGCAGGTTAGTGACCGCGCTATTGCACGACGCCTTCTAAATATGCGGCGAAGTCGCGTTAACAGCTAAGGGAAACTCTGAACTCCATTCAAATGGATGGAGCTTAGAGATTCCCTGACCTGGAGAAGCATATAAAATAGAGGCCTTGGAGTCCAAATAAATTCTCTGGGACACAGCCAGGGCAGACGTGTAATGTCACGATGACCAGAAAGTAGGAGGTCTGCGGTCTGCGAGACGCGATGGTAAAACGAACAGTTCCCCGTGCGCATTTTTTTTTTTTAACATGTATGGGAAGCAATAAGGCAGGAGTGGCCAACTCCCCGTCCTAAAGGGCCACCAACGGGTCAGGTTTTCAGGAGATCCCTGCCTCAGCACAGGGGGCTCAAACATCGGCTCAGTTATGATTGAGCCACCTGTGCTGAAGCAGGGATATCCTGAAAACCTGACCTGCTGGTTGCACTTGAGGACGGGAATTGCCCACACCTGGATTAGGACAGTGAATAAAGCCTAGAGGCAGAGAGGGGTGTTGCCCGGTACCGCCGGATCCTAACAGGATGTAGGAGGATTTTTATTCATTTTTATTTTATTTTAGATAGTCTTATTTTGGGAGTTTCCTAGAATTTTAGGGACGAGGAGGGTTCTCACCACTGTTAAACGTGGACACGATGCTGGCGACGCCGTAGCCCTCAGCGTTGCTGCAGACAGACGAGTGACCGTAGCAGAAGCAGGGGGTGCATCCGCGGGGGTTACCTGCGTCCAGGTGAAAAAATCCCGGCTTGCACCTAAGGAATGGAAAGAGATGAAGGGTCATGTCTAGCGCCAACACCCACGCGCAGTCACTGAAGACAGCAGCACATCCAAACCACCACGACAACGCTTCACGCACCGGCCTATATACCACCACCCTCTCCTCACCCTGTCCCGACATGTGCTGTGAGCATCCCTACCGGGACAAACCCCCTCTCCTGGACACAACCACAACTCTAGTCTGCCTCCGGGGTGGCCAACTCCAGTCCTCAAGGGCCACCAACAGGCCAGGTATTGGAGATGTCCCTGCTTCACCACAAGAGGCTCAATCCGTGGATAAAGCCACCTGTGCTGAAGCAGAGATATCCCCAATATCTGGCCTGTTGGTGGCCCTTGAGGACTGGATATGGCCGCCCCTGATCTACACTATTAGTTGTCATGGAGAGCATGACAGTCGAATAGTAGGAATTAAAGGTAAGCCCCCTTTTGCCACCCAAGCTGCCCATTGTTCCGAGCCGAGAAGTCTTGGGCAGCTCTTCATTAGACTGTGAACCCTCCAGCTCCAATATTTCTACGAGTGAAGAAGTCTTCTCGAACAAGAGGAAGGCTGCTACACGGCACATGAAATAAGGGTGTTAGGGCCTATCGGCACGCGTTCCTCACGGCTTCCGTTACCTTTCGCAGTTAAAACCTTCCACGTTATCTTTGCAGCTGCAGCGCCCGGTTTCCAGGTTACATTCGTCTGTGCTGCCCGCGACGTTACATGCGCAGGGTCTGTAGAGACAGAAGGGTTTCCATACGCATGAACATATACAGCTGTGCCCTGATCTGCAACATGTGACGAGTATAGAGTATTAGATCTCTACTATAATATACAGTGTTCGACAAACCTATACATTTGCTCGCACCGGGGCGAGTGGATTTAACCCTCGGGCGAGTAAATATTGGCCCAAGCAGCACACGTTTGGTACTAGGTGGCGAGTAGATTTTTTTTGTGTGGCGAGTAGATTTTTTGGTGATTTGTCAACCACTGATAATATATATTATAGAATATCCACTATATATTTTGGAAAGTTGTCTGTTCGCTAGGCCTTTGGACACCTCTAAAGATATTATAACCAAACTTTGCAAGATGGTTCCAGAGATCAAGGAGCAGGTTTTTGTCTATGTTTGGATACAATTCACAAATGACATCACCGATGACATCAGAAATGACATGATCCCATCACACAACCCTCAAGCTACCACTTAATCTTGGTGACTCTGAAAATCCAATTGGCAACATTAGCAGAAATACAGGAGCAGCCGAAGTTCTTCAAGATGCGAGATCGAGATCACTGTTTGGGACGAGAGTACAATGTCGCACAAACACGCAGCATCAGAGGCTCTCGATCGAAACGGCGTTGCTGTTTTAGCAGGGGACTTCACATTATGAAACTAAAAAAATTCATTATCAATTTATAAATCTCAGTATTTTTTGGTTTCTTAGAAATTCCGAGCAACGCCGGGTACATTCACCTAATATATTAGCGCACTGTCTCCCCCATCATATATATTATAGCACTCTCCACTATAATATTTATTATTTAATATAAATTAGAGCACTCTGCTATAATAGAGATTATATAATATATTGCAGCACTCTAAGCTTAAATATATATTATATTAGAGCCCTCTCCACTCCTCCCCTTTAATTTACTTCTATGCTACGTGTATATTCTCCAGTATAACAGCTATACTACAATATGGATATCTTAAATCAGAGTTGCTAACTCCAGTGCTCAAGGGCCTACAGGAGGTCAGGTTTTAAGGATATCCCTGCTTCAGCACACAAATTCTCAGCAAGCTCAACACAGGTGGCTCACAGTGACTCAGTCAATGACAGCCACTGATCGGGCCACTTGTGCTGAAGCAGGAATATCGTTAAAGCACGACATGTTGGTGGCTCTTGAGGGCTGGAGTTGGCCACCCCGGTCTTACATATACAATATGGATATCTTGCATACACCTGTGTACCCATGCAAGGAGTTCATGCGCTACTTGCCGCATGGACCATTACCTGCAGCCAGCCTCGGTGAGGGAGTGGAAGCCAGGCTGGCATCGGTCACATTTCTCGCCAATCACACCCGGCTTACAGCTGCAGCGCCCGCCGTTATCGCACTGGGTGCTCAGGGACCCTACAGACAAATGGGGCGAAGAGGATACGTTTTACAAAGACAGCAGGCAAGTACCTCTCATAGCTCAGATTGTCAGCTGTTGGGTCCAGAGGAGCTGCTTGCCTCATGCACGCATATCATCTGCTCTATTCACCGTTACAGTCTGAACGATGTTACCCCGCATGCAGTGTTTTTGGTAAGGTATATAGTTAATGCCTTCAAATGTACGGAGGAAAGAGTAAAACCTTCATGTTAAATTACAGATGTGACACAAAAATATAGGCACTCAAGAGGCCTTAATACAAAAGAAGCGAATGTATTGGCTTTTTTTGTATGAAGACCTGTGGAGTACCTACATTTATGTGTTACGTAGCATGTACTGATCCCTCCTGGTGCGGGATTCTGCACCCGTGGCAGGGTATCGAGAGTGCTCCTATCCAAGGACATTGACGTGACAGAGATGGCCACCTTTCTGTAAAATAAAAATCTCCAACAGCAGCATCTCAAGTGAAGTTGGAAAAATGAAAATAATCTGTATGAAGTTTTACAACAAATACAAACTTGTGGATAAGTTGGACGGAGTTTCTGTAATGTGCGCGGGAATAATTAGGCATCATTTTAAAATCGAGCAAAATCATAAAAAGCCCCAAAAACTGCTGCACTTTTCCCCGTTGCTGCAGTCTGATAATCGCGCTCTCTGTGGGGTCCCTTTGTAGGAGACAGCAGGAGACTTATTTACATTGCTGGGTAAAACTTGACACCAGACACTTAACATGACTGTTTACAAAGCATTTTGTTATTTCTGCCCCGGCCTGAGGGAGATTTTATCATCATTAGGGATGTGAAAATAAACTTAATTTATGCTTGCATCAGAGTAATAATACACATACAGTGTATATACACAAGCTGGGGCCAGAACAGACTATGTGCAAGAGTATATATATACTATACTGTACAAATACAAACAGTGCTATAAAAACACTACCAGTTTTATAGAAAAATACATAATAATACTGCATTTTGTGCATACACACACACACACGCACGCACAACGAGCTGTATGCACACAAATACACAGTGCTCAATACACTGTGGACCCCATTATATAAACATATAACTGAATACACAACTAGCTCTACATAAAATGCCCAGCCAGGTGTGCACACACAAATGAACCCACATACCCACATGGTTGCAGTGACAGGCCTGGCATGGCTCATCACTGCCCTGCCGGTAGTAGTTCTCACGGCACCGCTCGCAGTTTGGCCCATCAGTGTTGCCGGCACATCCGGAACAGTGCCCGCCGTGCCCCGTGGAACGATACAGCTCTGGATCGAAGTAGCACTCTTGGGAGCGGCCGTTACAGTTACAGGCTGTCGGGAAGAGAAAGAGGGCGGCAGCGCGTCAGGTTGGCGCGGATACTCAGAACAGTGCAGTGATGGATTCTGGGAGATGCCAAATAACCTCACATGAAGAGGCTTCCTTCATCAGATCAGTGAGACCCATCTCTACGAAGTGGGGCTTCTCCTTTCGGAGCTGGAAGACACCGTACGTCCCATTGAAATTAATGAGCTGTGACGTGTCTTTCGGCACAGAAGTGTTTCTAATGGAATAGAACCCCTTAGTAAACATGGGACTTGATGAGACTTAGGAGTATATAACGGTCACCATGCATTGCAGGACACTCTGGCAGCGAAAAGGTCAAGTTCATTTATTTGTCATTTTCAGGTCATTACATCATAAGATTTAGACGAAGTTCCCTTAAAAGATCAATTCATACGTGGTTTTTTTTAATGATTATTTTTTTAACATCGATTTGAAGCAGGGGGTCTCCGGAGCTGAACCCCGTTAATTTTAGCTCTGGGTACCCCCTGCTTCCTGAGATACAGACCTCCAAAAGGGGGTGCCGGTATATCGGCATGGTTTAAAGCTCCCGTGTCACGTGGGCCAATAGGAAGCCGAACCTGACGACGTCACGGCTTCCTATTGGCTCTCCATTACATGATCCCCAGCTAGTGAACCGGAGTATCTATTGCCACCCCCTACGGAGGTCTGTATCTCCGGAAACAGGGGGCCCGGAGCCAAAATGAATGGGGTTCAGCTTCGGAGACACCCAGCTTCAAACATGTTAAAAATCAGAGAGAGAATTAACGGCTTGGATTACCGCTTTAATAGCAGGAAGCCATTATGGTTATGTACTGAGAAAAAAATAGAAGATATGTCCATGCATTATTGTTAGGGCCCAATTCCAAAGTGTGGGGAAACAGCCTCAGGCGAGGAGAGTCCTGCTGGTGCAGCCAACACAACGTAGATAAAGAATGTATTCAAAGTGCAGGCCTCCACTAAGACAGAAACACAAAGTACAGCTCTACTCTCACGTTCATAATGAAGTTCTCCATTTAATGCGACAGCCAAGAACCGAGGAAAGATAACGTTTCAGGTCTCATATGGACCTTTCGTCAGGTCCTGTTATTCCACTGTTCTTGGCTGTCACATTAAATGGAGAACTTGATTATGAACGTGTGAGTAGAGCTCTACATTGTATCTCTGTCTTAGAGGAGACCTGTATTCTTTGTTACTGTTAGAGTCCACCACAAACGTTCTGATGAAGGTACCATATAGGGCCAGGCATGAGGCCTTACTGGTGTATGGGTAATGTTACTGTTGGAATATGACGTGGGTGGCAAAGAGCCGGATACTCACGCTGACACTCATTGGGGCTCTCGCCGGTCGCCCTTCTCCATGGACGGTCGTTGTAGAAGGGTAAACACTTGTCGCAGTCAGCACCGAACGTGTTGTGTTTGCAGTTACACACCAGCTTCTCAAAGTCATTGCGTACACACTCACTGGCGTGTCCGTTACACTTGCACCTGATGCAGGAGGGGGCAGGGGAAGGAGAGAAAAGGAGGGACACGGTGTGACAGGGCAATAATACACATGTGAACGCCAAGAAGATACAGACATTGGAACGCACTCACCTGCCCCCTACAGCAAAGTCGGAAATGGCGTAATAATAAGACTTGAGCACCTTGGGGTCACTGAAGACCTCGTCTCCGAACGTGTTGAGTCTGTTCAGGGTCACGCGGATATCTGTGGCCGTTACCCATTCCTGCAAACGTCCGCAGAGAAAAATGCATATCATCATCTTGTGCAGAGCTGCTCCTCACAGCGTCAGTGGAGCACAACACACCGATTTCATCTTGGTTAGTGATCCGCAGAGCATCATATATAGTGCACACATCTCATATATTCTGCAGGGCATCATACCCAAAAGCCTCATCCATCTCAGACCTTTACTCAATGAGCCACTTCCCCCTTCAGAGGCTCCACAGAGCAACCCTCCCAATACACTATTCTAACAGCGGCCCGACAGAGCATCTCCCCATTTCTGTTAGTCCTCTTAGCCCAATCCCATCGCTCTTATTAAGCCATTCCTGGTTAAAGATGGCTGCAGAGCATACTGCACTACAGCGCTGTTACTAAGCACTAGCTGAAAGTACCCGCCGTTCTTTGGAAATTGTAAGAAACCCCAAAATACTGGAGATTTATAAATGTACAATTACATTTTTTTTAGTTTCTTCATGAAAAACATTTTTGTATCTATTTTTGTTCTAATGCTGTTGGATAAACTATGTTTTCAGTTTTTCCATCAGGCGCAAAAACATACAAATGTTTTCCAGTTCCCACTCTGGAACGTCCAACATAAAGTTGACCATTTACAAAACATGGATTTTCTGAATTCAGTCCAGCTATTTCCTTTTCTGCCGAATGTGGTTAAAATTCGTCGCAGTTTTGAAAGGTTCCGTCCGCCATCTTGATTCACAATGGCATCCAATTGTATCCAAACGGACAACAACCTGCTCCTTGATCTCATGCAAAATGTGGTTACAATATTTTAAGAGGTGTCCAAATTCATAGCGGACACACACCTTTACACAATATATAGTAGATTACCATGTCCACCCTACAGAGCTACCCTTGCCCAGTGATTGCTAGCTGATGAGCCTGATTCCCCCACTGCCTGCGTACCTGTAGTACCGGGCTATTATCAAAGTTGTAGGCACTGGGTCGGCCCTCGAGGGTTGAGAAGGCTACGTTCCCACCGGTGAGGGGCGAGATGTCGCTGAACTCGTCAGTACACAGCGCCTGCTGCTCGTCCTCCCCTGTGCGGATGAAGCCTCGGTTCAGCTTGTGGTAGGTGTTCTCGCAGGAGCCGCTGTAATACTGGTACGGGATCCACGGGCCGTCCTCTCGCGTCCGTTTGTACAGTACAAAGCTCTCCGGCCGGCTTGTGTGAAACTTCAGGCGCACGTAGGTGATGTCAAACGTCTTCCCTGCAGAAGGAGGGAGAGATGGGAGTGAGTGAATGGCAGAGGAGGAGACGGGAGTGGAGGTGCAGGAGTGGAGGTGCAGGGGTTCAGGAGTAAAAGAGTGGGAGTGAGAAAAAAAAAAAGATAGAAATGAAGAAACAAAGCTAATCAAGAGACTAAAAGAAAAAGGAAATAACCAAAGAAAGATGAGAGAGAGATTCAGACAGGGCGTGATAGTGAATAGGACAGCCGCCCCCAGGCAGCAATTTCACAGAACATCTGGAACAACTGTTCAGAATGAATGTTCCCAGGATGAAGTGCACAGCTGCAAACCAGCTGTTTCATTGTTGACTTATGGAAGGAACATCCACAAGCAAACAAACTCACAGCCTGCAACAGCCCCCGCTATTTAGGCACTGTGCGCCTACACACAAAACCCAATCCTGCACTATCCCACACGGTGTTTGCTTTAAGGGCAAACTTAATGTTGAGGCAACCCCATAACTCCTGGACCTTCACAGCAGCAACTCTGCTATTGACCACAGCGACTTCTTATTCCCAATCCTCCCCGTCCAGCAGACGCCAACCCTGCAATTCCTGATGTAGCTTTATAATAATCCTGTACGCTGCTATTTTAAACACAGCCTTTGAGCAAGGTTTAAACACAGCAAGGTTCACAGTCTCCCCCACAGCACTCGAACTTAGTCCAGGCCACACACACAGTTAGGGGGAGACCGTTTCGGGGTGTTTATTATTCTGAAACTAAACTCCCAGCAGAAAGGAGGACAGAGCAGGAGAGAGAAGAAAGGAAAACAGGTGCAGAGAGGAGTCAAGAGTAGGAAGGCGTCGCAGAGGAGGTAGAAGGTATGGATGTCGGGACACATCTGCAAGGAAGTGGGCGTCACAAACAGGACTCCCTGTCTTGCAATATACCACCTCATCACTGAGCAGGGCAGCGATTTGAGCTGCCAATGCGCGAGACGGCACAGGATAGCAATGCCTCACGGGAAGTAATAAGCAGGTCTGACAGTGGTTAAGATGTCACACTTAAAAAACCACACCATTCCCATTTTGGTCTCCCAAGTACTTTTCCCCCGCTCCTCAACTGGCGTGTTCCTATCACCTCGGCTCAGACACTGTTCTGTTAAACCAACTACCTTTACAGAAGAATGTCTCACATTTCCCGTCAGCTTGCTGCCCTATACAGGTAGTCCTCACTATCCAACATTTCACTTTACAACGAACGGCATATCCAACGCTTTACAATGCCTCCCCATGGGCTGTTTTCCGACGCCGGAATGCGTTATCCAGCGCTCACCGCCACTGATTAACATGGGACTCACTTTACAACGGTTTCACCATCCAACGCTACTTCCAGAACGGATTCCGTGGGATAACTGAGGACTGCCTGTAGTATCAAATCCCGATTCCTCTATGAAAAATGCTCGCCTCCTGGAGCTCATTTATACTCTAAAGTCTCATAACTCCCCCTTCCCCGATCTACAAGGGTGCTCATTAAGTCTCATCATCTCTCCCTTACTTTAGCTGCTCTTCTATGAACCAAGGACAAAAAGCCTCAGTGCTACATCCAATCTGACAAATTATAGTCAAATACTTATCGTTTTTTCTTCGCATAAGATAAATTCTTTGGCCAAAGCATTTTAAGCTTGCAAATCACGCCAAGTTACCCCCTCTTTCACAAGTCCTAACACTGTCTATAAACGTTCTCTTTACCGCTCTGATGGAGGAAGAAGTCTTAATAGACTTGTCATTCAGAGGGGCATCACAAGACCTGCCATTCAAAAGTGGGCTGGGAGAGCTTGTCTTGTTATATACATTAGGTCACAATCCCAGTAACACTCCTTTTGAGAGACGGAGACACAGTGGTGGGTTTGGGTCCTGAGCTAGCCGGGGTTGTGCGTGTCTTCTATGAACCACATCTTTATTCTGCCTATGCAACCCACGATACTGCCGGCTATCCCTACTGCCATGCTTGTCCACGTTTAGGTCATTAGTATGAATTAAAAGTGCTATGCAACCAGGTGGTATATAAACACACGTTATTCTGTTACGTGTAAAGTCGCACTATTAATACTATAACACCCAGACCCCAGCAACTCCTTGAAGGTTAATGAGGTTCCATCCTATAGCCTCACGCTGCCAGAGAACAGTCACACACTGTAAAGGAATGGCATGCGTCTTAAACATAATACACCGACCTACAGAAGAATGGTATAGTAACAGAAGAACGGCCTTTGAAGTGGTGGAAACCCGTTAGAGAGCCAATGGCAGCTCCTTGTTTCATTGCGCAAGTCGCCCCCGTAATTGCATCATAAACTTTAAGGTGCAAATTCATTATGGCAGTTAGTTCTGTGTACTGCGCTGTGATGCCAATTATAGAAAAAGAATATCTCTGGGGTAGGTAAATTAGTTAAGATTAACCCATGGTGCTCTGGAAGGGCAAGCAACGCTTCCAATACGGAGGGGTTTAAGGACACACAAGAGAGAACTAGTCTCACGGACAGATCCAGTGAAATTATAATACCTTTGATAACATTTTACTTGTATAACTCCACATTGCATACAGAGCGGTTGTATTCATTTTTCAGGTTTAATAATGTGATTTGCAGAAAGGAGCAGACAGCGAGATTCAAATCAATTTCACACTTCAAAGGCAAGGACTCAACCAACACACTGTAAGTCCCCCAGGAAACACATACTCAGTGCAGTTACAACCAAACCTAAAAAGGTACTGCAGTGATGTACGCTGGATGTCCAGTGCAGACATAGCCTGAGTGACAGCTAGTTAGGAGACGCTGGTCTCAGAATGTGCTATTTGTAGAATCTGACAACAGCCGGATACTCACATCTACCTCATGAGCTAAATACTCATCTGGCTGCCATTTTCTGTGCACTTGAATTGTTAAAGCAACACTGTCACAAGGTGTACTGGAGATTCAGTTAACAGCAGCGAATCCGCTTGTTATACATTGAATATATCAGGAGAGCCACAGCAGATACAAGGGTAACATGGGGAGAGAGTACGGCAGGAAACGCCAAAGATGGAGATCGGATTGGAGTTGGAGGTCATTGGGGGAGGCCTTTAGATAATAATATTCAAGAGCTGTCATATGTGAAAGTCATGACATTTTTATATCCAAATGAATGTATATCAGAAAAGGCATCAATAACTCATCTTTACTGTGAAGGAATACATCATATTATAATGATATTGGGAGAGTGGTCCTCGGTGTAACCTGTAAGTGACTGGTGGTGTATCATCTTGGCTGAGGGCACTTTGGCAGGGAAGGGGTTACATGTGACTGCGGCTGTGACATTTCTCAGAGGCACTGTTTTTTTCCCTTCGTTACAATATGCCACCCCAGGGAGAACGCAGTATATATATTGTACATTTCCTGGTATTTACCATTGTGATGTTTTTGCAGGACGGGGTTTTGTGCACAAATCTTTTGCAAACATATCCTAATCTCTAAAACCAAAACACTGACCCCGCTGTTCAGAGGTTGCATGACCGAGTGCTTTTTATTTGTGGACCATAGCTATTAACTTCTTTATGACCAAACACAAAGTAGCAATTTGGGGCACCCCCAGAACTGAACTGCTCTATTTTTAGCTCAGGGGACCTCCTGGGCCACGAGATACTTAGCGGTTTAGTTACCGGTGCTTCAGCTCCTTCCAGGGAATTAAAAATGGCCACCAAATGTGAGGGTCCCCCTGGCCAATAGCAAGCTGCAATGTCGTCTGTGGCTTCCTATTGGACGGCCATTTAAACTCCCTCAGGAAACACTGCTAACAAAACCAGTAAGTATCTGGGGAATTGGGGGTACCCAGAGCTAACGAAATCTATATAGGGAATAGTGTGGGTTTTATTTGAGGCATAAGCGGTTTTCTTAAAGCTGCAGTTCAAGCTCCCGTTTTTTTTTTACTTCAATAGTTTCATGTGGGCAATCTCTACTTACCTAAAGAACTGCATAGCTGTCGGTCAATTCGTTCTCCGTCTATTCATCGGCAAAGTTTGGCGACATCTTTAAATATGGGGAATGTAAATGGTTGCTATAACAAGCATGCTTTTAAAAATAGAATACAAGAAAATTGGTCTTTCAAAGTTGTTGTTTTTTTTAAACAGAAAATGCTAAAAGTATTTTTTCTTTACTACAGAACTGATTTATTAAAAAACCACACATGCAGGATATTGCTTGAACTGCAGCTTTAAGTAACAACAGAGTAACAGACTCTCACATCCACAACCAGTTTAAGTTCTTTCAAATCTAAGGCTGTCTCACATTTTAATCTGGTCTGTAACTGTTTCATACGCCCATAATATAGATTTTCTTTAAATGTGCACGCAATGTCTTGTATATAATGTATACCCTGTTCATTTATGTAACTGTATTTGTAACCATGTATTATTTGTCTTAACTCTGTGCCCAGGACATACTTGAAAACGAGAGGTAACTCTCAATGTATTACTTCCTGGTAAAATATTTTATAAATAAATAAATAACAAAGATCGGTATTTAGTAAGATTGGAGGACCAAGTTCTACCAGCCATATTGGTCCTGGAGAAATGCAGATTCCATGCAGGTTTTGAAACCTTTTAGTGGACCAACATTATTTCATTGATAGAAGAGTACAGCACAGAGCTTTTGGAAACCTCATAAGTCTGTTTGTAAATTATGTTTTTTCCTACCACAAGGGAATAACTTGGGCAACTTTGCCCAGTGAGGGTTTGTTAATAACCGTGAAGGAGCAGAGGGAGGGAGACTGTAGATGTGCAATCTGGAAAAGCCCCAATTAGGCGCACTGTTGACAAATCAAGCTGTGTGATAATTAAACTGCCTGCTTCCTTAAGGAAGGGGCAATACACGGTGACCCATCAATCTCCAACCCTGGGAAAACCAAACTGATGGTGAAAGACGTGGTAGCAGCCTTTCAGGGGAGATCCCTACACACAGCTGGTTATAATTTTGGAGAAGACAACAGACAGTGAACGGACACCCCAGTACCTCCTACTCAGCCCTGTATCCTTAAGGCCGCGCCTATAGTGCGCGCGACGGGTAACGTCACTCGTCGCCACCCGCAAAAGTTATAATTGAACTTTTCGGCGACGTCGCTGGCGACCTGGCCATTGATTGGTTCAGAGGCTGTCACATGTGGCGACAGCCTCTGAAAAATCTAATTTTATCGGCTTCCAAATTTTTGATCGCCGCCGTCGCTGCGCGCTTACTATAAGCGCTTGCGATGGCGGCAATGCTTTTGTTTTCAGGCGACGTCGCGTCGCCGGCACTATAAGCGCAGCCTAAGGGAGGATAGAGATTTACAGGCATACCCCGCATTAGCGTACGCAATGTGTCGTGTCCGGAGCATGTATGTAAAGTGAAAATGTACTTAAAGTGAAGCACTCCCTTTTTTCACTTATTGATGCATGTACTGTACTGCAATCTTCATATACGTGTATAACTGATGTTAATAACGCATGTGTAACAGGCTCTATAGTCTCCCCGCTTGCGCACAGCTTCGGTACAGGTAGGGAGCCGGTATTGCTGTTCAGGACGTGCCGACAGGCGCATGCGCGAGCTGCCGTTTGCCTATTGAGCCTTACTCGTCCTTACTCGCGAGTGTAATTAAAGTGAGAGTCCTTAAACCGGGGTATGCCTGTAAATAGTTTAGTCCTCTGCCTAAGGAGCCTGCCGCGGGTGGGGCACAGGACCTGCTTTTAGAACACACAAATAAAAATAAAAATAAAAAACTTGTACTTAAACAATAATTTTGAATGTATTTTTTACATTCTACAACTTGTGAGCACATTTGCATATCTCAGACAGGTCTGCAACCCGCTCTTTCCCTATTATCGCTTAGCAAACAATGCTCTACTGCAGCCAGGGATTCTGGGTAATGACATGCACGTGGAAGGATGGTTTGCCAAGCGATCTTGGGGAAAGACGGGGTTGCAGAGCTGTCCGACACATGCAAATGTACCCACAAGTGGTATTTTTATCACATTTTTTTTCTTCCCACCATTATTTTTTTATTGTCTTTTTAAATTCTGAAATGTTCCAAATGTTATTTACAGCTTCAAAGACCGGACATTCACAAGATATTAAGTTACGTTTTCTGGTTAAACTCGCACACAAAAAAAAACAAAGTTGATCAAGTTCTGCCTCTAAAGTGGCCTGTAAAGAACTATTCACTTAACCCCTTCCAATAAATAAACACCATCAGATGAGGGATTTCACTTCACTCCTATTTATTCCTACATTAAGTAGGACTTCAGTTTGAATCGTGGCAGAGTGCCACCGGACCTCTGGTTGTGTGATCACTTCACCACCAACCCTCTGATGAGAAATTAAAGTGGGGGGGGGCACCACTTCTGTTTCGATGAGGCTGACAACTCTGTTGGCCCGATTAGTCCATGGACAATGACCCTTTCCCCCATGATGTACCTAGAACGTCAAAAGGGCCTCTGGCATACCAGGTAAGTAAGTCTTAAAGGAAATATCCCACTTCTAATCTGAAAATATCCACCAACTAACTTTGGGTAAAGACTGAAGAAATTATACAGTCCTGGTTCTGTATTTCCATCTGACCGTCTCATAGCAACTTTGATATAATAACATTTATATCTGAAGAAAAACCAGCCTGGATCATTATTATGCTGTTACTCTGAGTTAACTGGCAGGTATGTTTGCCTTAAAGTCGGTACCTTTACAGATAAGTATCGCGAAAACCAGGGGGTCTCCTGAGCTGAAATCGGCATGGTTCACCTCACAGGACCCCCTGGTTTCCATCCCAATTTAACAAAATAAGAGCATCTGGTTTTTCTGCTTTAAGGCTGTATTGCCACGTAATTTCACCTATAAAGAACTGTATTGGTGGTCAGCTGAAAGCCATCACAGCCTACATCGACTTAGCATTTCTCCAGGACCAATATGGTACTAGGACTTTGAACTTAATCCAGGTTTTTCCTTACCCATGGCCCACCCTGTTCTTCTCAGAGCCAATAAAGATAAGAGGAGGAAGAGATAGTTTTAACTCCCCTCCCCCCACCCCCCAAACATTTACGTAACCACTTAGGCCAGGTCCCTGCTGCGACAAGAGCCGCCCGTCAATGGGGCCGGGCCCACTACAAGGGGTGGCTGCCACGCTGCGCGACCAGTTTTTCCTGAAGACAGGAAAATTGTGCTCAATACTGGCGACTAGCGCGGTGGCTACGCCCCGGCAGTTCAGCCAATGAGGGCGAAACCTGCTGGGTGACATCATGGCTGCAGCCCCTCGCCACGCCTCCGTCACGCCCCCGTGTTTCCCTCTGCAGCTCACTGCAGACCGGGGATCAGAGCTGCAGGCGCGCACGCAGCGCAGACAGCGGGGCCGTAGCCTTAAACATGTCACTGCCATTAGTACACTGGTCCTAGGTGGGATTACCCCTTGGGTCGGTGGAGTCTCATCTCAAACTTATACGGTCACTGGAGAGTGAACAAATATTAGCGCAGATACAATGTGTGCAGATTCTGTACCATTCCCATCCTGGGGCTAGGGATTTATCCCATCTAAATAAATATTGTGTGATATCGCACAAGTCCACTGGAGTGCCGTTGATCTTTTCCATACTTCTCCAAACGCGCTTGAATGGACATGCACCCGTGGCAGAAATCCCAAAAGGAAATGCGAGTGCTCCTTTTCCATCGTGTAGCCTTCCTAGGGAGTGCTTCAAACTTTATCTACCCCAAGTTCCCACCACCAGGGGCAAAAGCCAGGAACAGACAGGTATCGGCATACAGGAGCTCGCCTCAGTCCTCACCTGTATGTGCGTGCTATAAGGATATGCACGTTAATAGCTTACAAGCACAATGAATGGAACATTTGCACCCCATCAGAAAAATAGTAAGGGTCTGGGAGGTTAAAATGGAGCTCTCCCGACAACCACACAGTCTAAAGGTTACCATGGCGACCACAGGAGCTAGTATCCTGACTTTTGTTTCACACTTAAGTTTATTAAAGTTAAGGAGGGGAGTGGGATATATATATTTTTTTTTAGGGGGGGGGGTAGAAAGAATGGAGGAGGTTGTATTTCCACCATTATACAAATATAGTACAGGCATACCCCAGTTTAAGGACACTCACTTTAAGTACACTCGCGAGTAAGGACATATCGCCCAATAGGCAAACGGCAGCTCGCACATGCGCCTGTCAGCACGTCCTGAACAGCAATACCGGCTCCCTACCTGTACCGAAGCTGTGCGCAAGCGGGGAGACTATAGAGCCTGTTACACATGCGTTATTTACATCAGTTATGCACGTATATGACGATTGCAGTACAGTACATGCATCAATAAGTGGGGAAAAGGCATTGCTTCACTTTAAGTACATTTTCGCTTTACATACATGGTCCGGTCCCATTGCGTACGTTAATGCGGGGTATGCCTGTATGTTAACCAAAAGGTAATGTCAGAACTGGTTAGGTTTCCCAAGATATATATGTAAATTATTCATTAACACCCAGTCTTCAATCTTTAACCTTTCAACCCTATCTATGGATCCCATCCTATGTCTTGTAGAAGCTTTTGGTCTTACGATTCAGGAGAAAAATCATGATTTCTTAAACACAAAAGGAAAAAAAATAATAAAAAATTAAAAATACGGGCATGTTCAGGGGGCAAGATACCATCATCATATTACTAAACGCATATAGGCTTCTGGGGGCATTGCAGCTTTAATTCATAATGGAAAGCTTTTTAAGAAAAGCATTAATTATTTTATACCTTCTAAGTGTCGAGACCGTGCGGTTCCATTGCACCGTAACTTAGAAATGTCACCAACGGATAATTTCTGTACATACAGGCTCATACTTACCAAGCAGCGCCACTTCATATAGCATGGAGACACCATATTACTAATGGAAGTGGATGGTCCGAAAGGTGTCTTTTTTGAATAGCGCCGCTTGATAAATATTTGCCTTAAAATGTCACGCTTCACCTCCAAATCTCTACTATTCACTACTTTTGCAACCGCTTCCGGAAATAAATGATGCAACCAGGATGACCGCAAAAGAGCGGAGAAGTTACAAAGAGGAAGCTAGGCGAAGAGAGAGTCACATTCCGTGGAAGGTACAATAAACGTCTTTTGTTTCTAGCACTGCTTCTTTAACTGCGGTGTAATCGTTAAGTTCATCAAGAGTGCCTTTGTTTGGCAGGAAGCCGCACAGGAAACCTATTAAAAACCTAAACAATCGGACCGCAGACTAAGCTAACATCTTGTGTGCAGCTGCAGGTCCCCAGAGGTGGGGGAACAATTAAACATCACGCAACCCTCCAGGAGATACACACGGCTCCGTGGTGTCACTGTCAGCGCAGAGGGAGGTGGCCAAAACCCATCCCATTACTTCTGAACGTTACCACTTTATACATTAGAAAGGGTGGCCATGGGCTGCAAAACGGCAGCGATAACACTGGCAGTAAAACTCTACCCCAAAGATGTAGCAATGTCCTCTCTGTGCACGGAAACTGGAAGGTACAGTAGGACAATGATAACAAGCCCGGAAAGAGCCAGATGTAAAGATATTGACCCACACAAAAAAAATTAAAAATGATCAATAGATCAGCTCCATCTCTCCACCTGGCATAATCCAGATTAGATTTTTTTTTTTGCTCTCATGAAAAATAAAGCCATTGATGCAAAAAAAAAAAATGTGCTTTGAATATCAGCCATGAACCCACACCCTGTATCATCACTTTCTGTGAGGAGAGAGGGGATGAGATTCGAACACAATGTTAACTGGCCTGGGAGCACTTCAATTAAATATACTGTACCTCCAAAATTAACAATTTTCTTTTAGGATTTTGCGCCTCTATATTTCTTACAAGGTTAGAATCAAAGCAGCAACCCCCCCCCCCCCCCCCCATATATGTACTTTTTTATTTATTTTTATTTTTGCATAGTCATAATTGGGGTATCCGAGATTTTTCTCTTTTTATGTGGCTGTAAAATGAAAGTAAAATAAAAAAAAATGGCCGCCCAATAAGAAGCTGCCATGTCACGCTCTGATGACATCGTGGCTTAATATTGGCCCGTGGCTTGGATTGATTTCCCAAAAGAAACCACAAGCCTTGGAACACACACACACTAAATATCTCGGGAACTGGGAGTCATCGAAGCTAAAAATAGCATCGCTGAACTCCCCAGGATACCTGTGTAACAACAGAAACAAAAGAAAAAACAGCGCAAGACCTCATAGTCTAGTATTAAAATATTATATATAATGTTTGACAGCAGGTGAGTATCTCACGTACATCAATTCAGATTTTAGAAAGCATGGCATGTTATGGACATGTTACCAGTCTGCTACCGCACCAGCACACAACAATCCGATCGATCGAGGGAGTGGATCCTTCTCTCTCACACAATATCGTCTCAGCCAGTGTGTAGGTCGCGGGTTGCAAGTAAGGTGTTGGCTTCAATTTTATACACAATTGTTATGCTTAGTCAATTAAAATTATTGTATTTTAACCTCCCTGTTCATAGAATACTCTTCCCCCTTTTTTTCTGTAGGCAGAGTTTAGGTATATCCTTAATTAATTAAAAGTATGGGCTGTCTCTAAATTACCAACAGCCAATCAGGAGAGGTTTTTAGCTATAAGTAACCACCAATGAGAGCCTCAGATATTCCCTGACGAAGTCACTCTATGACGAAACGCGTTGGAAGGCGCGTTCCAGTGTTACTCTGATCGTAATCTCTATGGACATTGAAGTCTATGCGAGAGGCTAGATTCCTCACGGACCTTTTCTATCCAGTCCCTCCCGGTTATACATGCGACGGAACTCTGGTGACGTCATCAGTAGTCTGCTGCATACCGGATACACACATCCAACGAGGAGAGAACGCTTCGAGATTGAAGCCAACACCTTACCTGCAACCCGCGCCCTACACACTGGCTGAGACGATACTGTGTGAGAGAGAAGGATCCACTCCCTCGATCGATCGGATTGTCGTGTGCTGGTGCGGTAGCAGACTGGTAACATGTCCATAACATGCCATGCTTTCTAAAATCTGAATTGATGTACGTGAGATACTCACCTGCTGTCAAACATTATATATAATATTTTAATACTACACCATGAGGTCTTGCGCTGTTTTTTCTTTTGTTTCTGTTTAGCACGTGTGGTTTGTGGAGCCAGTCCACGGATTGCAGCAGCATACCTCCATCCTATACCTAGCAACAGGTCTAAATATTTTTGGTTAAACACAGCACTTTAATTTATTGTTTTCATTTATATCACAGTATGGTATTCACCTTAGTGTTATATGTATAACCTATCACCTTGTCACGGTCCTGAGCGCACTCCTTTTTTGTTTTTATACCTGTGTAACAAGCCTGGAAAATAAAGAACTACAAATGTGAGATGGGGGATGCTCGAATACTACATTTCCCCCACCACCACCATCCCCACTTTTTCCCATTCTTATCCGTAAATGTAAAACATGTGACGATGTATAATTCTACACTCTTACCTAAAATGGCTATCGTTTATAAATCTGTACAAATCCCGATTGTGTGCGTAACATAATGACCGCGCCTTTCGGTCAATCCTTCAGTTAATGTCACTCAGCAGCTACAGTGTATCGGGTTATCACGAAGGTAACATTATCTATTGTTACAGTTTGCAGCTCAAACTGCTGGGAACATGGGCAACAAATGATCCCAAACAGGAAAGTGTGGCAAAGATCTTGCGCTGCTTGAGAGGTGCGAAGCCCTGCTATAGAAATCAAACGATGCTTTAAAACGTATTCAAAATGGCATTAAAAGTTGAATTAAAAAAATGAATTTTAAAAAAAGTAACAGCCACTATTATCTAATACTACAGAATTGATTAAAAAAAAACCCATAAGATATCACGTTTTGCTGCTTTAAACAGACACGAACAAAATTAAAATGTATCCATTTTTACACAGGAAGCAAATCTGCAAATCTGCATTTTTTCCCCTTTAACACGTGTGCCGACTTGTGCCATACCCAGCACGTCATTTCTGTTTGTTCCTAGGGGGGGAGATCGCGGTTAGTGGGGGGGGGGGGAGTGGGGGGTCGACACTCCACACCGGTTTGCATCATCAGGCGGTCGCGCAGCCGTGCAATCGCTACCGAAGCGCTCACAGGGTCGCGATGGTGGCCCTTTGGGAGGGGCTGTTGTACTTTTGGCAGCGCAAGGGTTAAGAGTGATCGAATCTAAAGAAGCCAAATACATTAATTAGGGGGAGGAGGGGGGGAGGGCGAACTAATTCTTAGCTATTTGGGACTGCTCTTTTTTTTAATGTAATTTTAAACGTACATTAACACGATTGTGACAGGTCCCGCTTCTGAGGTCTGCCGCTGGTTTCTAATAATGGCGTATTACTCAGCATGTGTTTCCCTTACACATCACCTTTTCTGTTTCTGTAAATCTTAAGATTTTCAGCCAAGGGTTATACCGGTGACTTCAAAACGTTCGTAGTTTTAAAGGGAGATTCCTCTCCGGATGAAAGTTTAATAACCCCCTTTTTTTTCCCTCCCAGCAGATAACCTTGTATGGTCACAGACTGGAAGCCAACTTGGGGGATGAAGGTCAAGGAGAGGTCGTCAGAAATACATGGAAGCAGTTCTTGCTCTGGCAGGGCACGGAGAGGGTGGGTTAATCTGTAATCTATTTCACCGGGTCGCAGTTCTTCCTTTTCTTAAAAAAAATAAAATACACATGAAAGAAAAACAAACATTCTTAGAATAATGTTGAATATGGAAGGGGTTTAGATTATCACCTGGATTGCATGTCTAAAACGCCTTCCTCTCCAAGTCAAGGTGGTCAAATTACTTCAGGCAATTCATGGATTAAATACAGGTTCTGTTTAATATTCTCTGTATATTTCAGATTCCTCTGTCGCCCCCCGCCCCTCTGTGTGCAAAAACACACACACACACACCTAGTGCCCGTCTCCACAGGAAAGCACTGGTTACAGGCAAGATGTAAGACTGTCAAATGGAACCTGTTTGTCTGCAGAAAGTGTTGGGTCCAACTACCAAACAAACCCCACTCGTGCTGCACAACTGGGGGGAAAAGTCCCCACATTCCACTTGGAGCATCTGCATATAAGTGAGCAAGGAGGTGTGACCAAAGTGTGCTCCCAGCTTGTGAAAAAATTCAAGAGTACAATATGGGAAGCACAAGTCTGCGCGGGGGCGTCGTGTCTGCGCGGGGGCGTCGTGTCTGCGCGGGGGCGTCGTGTCTGCATGTGGGGTCTGCACGGGGGCGTCGTGTCTGCACGGGGGCGTCGTGTCTGCACGGGGGCGTCGTGTCTGCACGGGGGCGTCGTGTCTGCACGGGGGCGTCGTGTCTGCACGGGGGCGTCGTGTCTGCACGGGGGCGTCGTGTCTGCACGCGGGCGTCGTGTCTGCACGCGGGCGTCGTGTCTGCACGCGGGCGTCGTGTCTGCACGGGGGCGTCGTGTCTGCACGGGGGTGTCGTGTCTGCACGGGGGCGTCGTGTCTGCACGGGGGAGCGGGCGTCGTGTCTGCACGGGGGCGCGATGTCTGCACGGGGGCGCGGTGTCGTGTCTGCACGGGGGGTGTGTATTTCATAAGTGAAATCAGGTACTTCTATAAAATGGAAAGAGTATTACAACATCACCATTCCATTCACACTAGAATCTCACAAGAGGAGGTCACTTGAGAAAGGTTTTTGAAACGTTGACGCTTTTTTCATACTATATATCTTTTGTGCACCACACAAACAGGGTTGGTAGGTGTCCAGTGTTGAACTGGACTGTCCTGTATATGTACACTCTGTCCAATATGTGTGCGGTATTACCTCTAAGGACATAGTGACCTGACCGTCTTGGGGGGGACGTGGGATTTCCCCAAGCAGGGCTGTGCAGTTTCCTCAATCCTGATTGGCTGCATTACCCAGCAGCAGCCAAATCAGGAGGTGGTGTCAGGAGCCTGGGGGAGGGCCAAGTAGAGGAGGAAACAGCATGGAGCCGAGGTATGTGCGCGCGTCTTTCACCATTTTGTCCAGTATTTTTGGATAAGTCCCGTAGCAACCCTACACACAAAGTAGGTTTTAGAATCAGACAAAAACTAACTTTGAGGTGCTTTACATGGAAGCTTCAAATCTTGCCAATCATAGCTGTTCAATCCAGAGATATCAGACTTCAAAAACAAACTTGACAGAATTTAAGATGGCTGCAATCTTCCCCTTAAGTCAATGGAAACTTGAGTGATAAATCGTTACTGTAGCCATAGCAGTCTAATGATTATTAAAAAAAAAAAAAACTAGATGTTGCATACTTAAAGGGTATCAAAGTCATGTGTTTTCTTTGTTGTTTTTGACCTTCAAGTATGATGCCTTAACGTGGGCCCGTAATGAAAGCAGATGGAATTATATATTGCATGGGGCCGTGTTTTTGGATAAGGCTCTGGGACTATGATTAGGGATTCTGGTTTTAGATTAACCGAAAACACGTCACCGACTGATCATTTCGCACTTCCAATGGAAACTAATACCAGAAATTAAGCATCATTTCTTATTGAATTAGACCTTCTGTAGAAACCCAGCCACAGATAAGATACAAAGGCAGCCCGAAAAGGAAGTATGGGATCTAAAAGTGCCCAGAATAAACGCCGAATTCACCGGTCCACTTTTTCCATCTACACAGATTTAAGCAATATTAGATAAGATGTTACATGCCTGAACGCTTTCACTTTATTGCAGATCCAATTGAAAGGATTTGAATAAGTGGATACAGAGCTTTTAAACACACACACACCCACACGTTAAAATGGGTCAAATGAGCAGTCCTGTGTATCACTGAAGTGAGCAAATCCCATTATGTTAAAACGCAGTGACTGACGCCTTTTGAACAGCCACAGAATGTTGCAACTTTTAGATGTTTAACCTACAAATATTTGTGATGTTAGGGTGGGGTTTATCCACCTTAATATCTACATTCTTTCTCCTGCTCCTTTCCTATAGAATGTGCTTCAACAGGGAGTCTGTCATTTAGGGAAGAACGAATACATTTTATAATCACCTGTCTGGAAATAAATTTAAAAAAAAAATTGTTTTTAAAAAAAAATAAAGAAATAACGTTTCCAGCTTTCACCAATGCTTAAAGAAAAATCAGACGTCTGAAAGTAATTAAAAGGGTTTTAGGTCGTTTTAACCCACTCCATCCATTACTGCCATTAGCGCACACAATACGCACCTACTGCTGTGCGCTCAACCTGGACGGGACTCTCTGAAGGGGTTAAGCTGTTAAGTTAACCTTTACGAGGTCCCCTTCTCGGATTTCTTAAGCCTACAAATATTCCCCCTCCTAACTTCCTCCTTTTGTCATTCATAAAAAAAAAAAAAGCTACACAATAGGCAAGCCAGGGAAATGACTTAAATACACACAGCCAGGGGCAATGTTCTTTTCAGATGCAGGGAAAGGTGAGGGTAGCTGGCCCGGGGTCACAGAAACAGCAGTGTGGAAAAGTATAGGGAGGTCGGAAGTGTAGGACACAGCCAGGCCATCACATGATCCACGGACAGGATCACGCTGTGTCCTTGCGAGATCACAGCAAGATGTAGGTACAGCTTTATTTATATAGCGCTTCACAGCAGAAATAAATGTGACCTAATATAAATTACAAATAAAAAAGAAATGATGGGAATAAGCACATCAGTCATAAAAGTAACATTAGGAAAAGGAGTCCCTGCCCCGAAGAACTTAAAATCTAATTGGCAGAGACAGTAGGAAGGTGTTCTGGGAAGTGCGGCCATGGTCCATGTATGAAGTGTATAGTATCAGCCACGGAGCCAAGATGGTTACTGCTGCTTCCCTCTATACCCAGGTCTCCAACACAACCAATACGAAGGTCTTCCTCACTTTCCATCAACCAACTACGAACTCAATTAGTTTAAATAAGAATTCCATTTGATACATGGCGATAACATTCTACGGCATTGAACGGGCTTCAAAAATAAGAACGCGAGCATTCCTTTTTTTAATATATAATTTCTCAAATATTGAGGGGGGGGGGCACAAATCTTTGGACTTTTGGTAAGCCTGTTTTCAAGTGCTCAAAGTCAGTACTTTTGCTTTGTTCTGTGTGCAAAGCCATAAAGCCATCATCAGTCAATAAAGCAGATTAAACACCAGTAGCTGATCTTTTTAAATAGTGTTCCCAGAGAAATGCAAAAGATTTACTTTTTGGGTGATGAAATCCTTTAATTGATTCTTATTGATAAGTGTATAGACACAATTCAGTGGATCCAAAGACAAGGAGAACCTCAATTTCCCTAGGATATGGAGAAGTAAAATCTTTCAATTAACCTTTACAGAGTGCCCTTATGTACCTTGTAGGGGGCGGATATACCAGGTAAATCAGTGCAGTAGTGCTCATTTCCTAGGGGATAATTGGAGTAACCATGGAGCGGTCAGATTGAAACAGAACAGAAGTTGAGCCCTCTCCACTTCCATCAGCTGGGAGCGATCACGTGATGGCTGCTAAAGCGATCGCATGACCACCAATGCAGGAGGTCCGGCACTGTAATGGTTAAAGGTGCGGATTACCACCCGTTTTCTCGCACTCTTCTATGGCGTTTATTTTATTAATAACTTAAATAAAAGGGACACAAATCTACAGTAGCGTTTTGACAAGGTAACCTCAAGCTTATTCTCATTTGTAAGCGGCGTCGGGCTGGGACCTCCTTCCTATGGTCTAAGATTGTACGACTAGAGTGCATGTCAAGACAATGTTCTTGTTCTCCTTCCCACATTGTACTGCGCTGTGGAATATGGTGGCGCCAACCCCATAAAAATCTATTAATATTATGGTTCACCTCACCGGATTCACACCGTTTCCTAAATCTGCACCTTAAGGAGAGAGATGCAAAACCCGGTTGGCGAGATGTGTAAATGGTTCAACGCCGGTTCAGGTGCAGCTGTAAACACATCTCTTCTCCCCCTCCCAACCCACACACCCGTTGTTATGTTACAAGGTCAGGGATGGTGAGCAGAGGATTGGCAGGTGCTGACAGGGGTGAAGTCATTGCAGGTGCAGATATAGTGATCTCCCCTACAAACGTTACTTTCGCTTTTTCACTACATTATTCATTATCCAGGATCTTCTACCCACCCTCGTCAGATGTCAAACCCACCCCAGCCTGCAATATAAAAGCACAAGAAGACCCGCCCTGTTGGACAAACAGTAATTGCCATAGTAGTGCCTGGGAATTTAATGTTATATTTTTCGTTATTTCTATTTATTCTTTTTGAGGAAGTGGTAAATATTCATTCGATTTCCACCCAACTCAAGTTGTAGCAGGGGTGGGCACAACTTTTTAAAACTTGGGGGCCTGCAAGAATTTTTAGGAGCCAACCTTTTGTTGAGTGCCTCCTGACACCCGCTCTCCAAGCTCCCTTCTCTGCACACTAAGTGGCGTGGGGGTGACAGTCTTCTTTGACATCTCGCAAGTAAAGCAGGATCGGGAGCACTGTTTCTGATGGCGGCGGTGACCGACAGGTCAGTCAGCACTGCGCCCCAACACAGGTGCCCTGGGGGGGGTTAAACTTTTTTTCATCACTTACTTCCATCACATTTGGGTGGTTGGGGGGTTGCAAATGGTCAGGTGATATATGTATGTGCGGAAGCACGTGAGAGGCCGTGCTCTCCCCTGCCGACCTTTTCATGCTCTCGGAGATCAATGACCCCAAAAGTTGTTGCATTTCACGATTCGATGCACTTCTGCTTTCTAAGCAGACCTAGAACATACAGACACGCGCACACACACATTCCACTACTGGCTAACATTTAACTCCTGATTCCCCAGTAAAAGTATGGTAGGTACACACAACGATCCATCTGACCAAAGAATAGGCGATCTTCAACTACAGAAGATAACCAATGGAGTGGACGTGGAGGCGACAGAGGCAAAGGCTTTCAATAGGATTTAGACAGATTATGGCAATGGCTGCCAAGAAAATAATACTCCAGCAATGGATACACCCCACACCCCCCTCAATAAATTTATGGAAAGAAAAATTGTTTAAATGTATTCAAATTTAGTGGAAGCGACTCCTTACAGAGGAAAGCAAATACCTTCTTTAAAACTTGGGAAAGATTCATTGACACACTATCCCAAGAAATTAAACAGCGGGTGCAGGAAAACTTCCAGCACACCACTTGGTTCGCATCACGGATGCTCAGAAGAAATCCACCAGTTAGAATACAATAAAGACCTCAGGAAAACAGGGAAACAGAAACACATATTGTATAAAACATATACCTATGCAGGAAATCCCTAAACAACTATAGCACCCGAAAGGCAAGAGCAGCAATAGAGTTTATGCAAAGGCAATATACACAAACTAGAGGCAAAAAGATAAAGACTAATGAACATGACCCAGAGTGTGGAGAACCATATAAGAAAAAAGGGGACGATTACAAACAATACAAAACACAGACTAGGTACGGAGGCGGGGGTGGGAGGAGATGAAAGACGACGGTGGCGTGGCAACACGGTCGCAGGAGTAGTTGCAGTTAATTACTAATTAGCCATTGAACTCACCTTTTATTTGTTGTACAAGTTCTAGGAAGGGAATTGTATTGCAGATATAGAAATGTTAAGTTGAAACAATGCTTTGACCAAAGTTTAATAGTTTAGCTTTATATAAAATAAAAAGACGAAAGGCATACAAACCTGTAAATGGAAAATAACTTGTTATGACAAAATAAATATTGACCATTTATGATCTTAACAAATATATGTAATGCAAGGCTTTCAATAAAAATACTATACTACAAAAAAAAAAAGTATAGTAGGTGGGATGAAAG